>NW_026783420.1:0-319000 GCF_949774975.1 Lagenorhynchus albirostris
AGATGTTTCAGGAAACACCATACACTTCTCCCGAGTGGCTGTTGGCAATTTACATCCCGCCCATCAGCATAGCAAGGCTCCCAGTTCTCCATGGCCTGTCCTGCCTTTCTGGATTTTACACTTTTTTCAGATGGCCCTTTTGACCGGGGGGAAGTGAGACTTCATTGTAGTGCAGATTTCCTTTGCAAGCTTGCTTGGTTGGCCAAAAAGGGCGTATGCGTTTTTTCCTGAATATATTCAGGAAAAAACGCATACGCCCTTTTTGGCCAAGTGCATCATTGTGGACGTTCTGCCTCTTTTCCTATGCTTTAAATGCAATTCCAGTCTACCTCCTGAAATCGGTTTCCTGCAATTCTGCCCCGCTTTCAAGTCCTCTTGGCAGCCTTACTTCAGTATATTTTTGGACGATAGCTGTCATTTATAACTCTGCAGGTTTGTGAATTACAGTGCCCCTGAGCTCCTTTCTTCAACTCGCTTTCTCGTGAGCTGGCCGCAACACCGCAGGATGGCTTCAGGCCCTAATCTGGTTCCGGCACGGCACGCTGAGCCTTTGGTTAATTCCTCTTCCTGGTGGGAAATTAGAGTTAAATTTGCCCGTCCAGACACCTCCAGCTAGTCTCTCATTGGTTCTCCCTATTCCTGTTCATCTTCCGCAGAAATTGCAAACTGGGCCAAACAGGAGGTTAAAGGCACTGACTCTCCAAGTCGGGAGAGTGTTAGTAAAGCGTCTGGAATGTTGCACCCGAGTACCAGGGGACGAAAACTGACACATATTGGAACACGTCTCCCGATCACACGGTTGATCATACTCTGGGTTCCACATGCATGTTTTAGCTGAAGGAAGAATCCCTTAAAGCTGGAGAGTTGAGACCCGTGGAATGGGTACCATGCAATATGACTTCAAAGGGTCTTCATTTGCTCACCGAACCTCTCCAGTCCTATCACTGCTGCGTTTATGCCCCTGTACTAACGCTTGATTCTCTTTCGGAGACATAGCAGTCCATAGGCTTTAAGATACTTCCTAGTCAGGTACATTCTTAGGCGTTTAATATGGGGTGTTGAGTCCATTTCGTTGAGCAAGGAGTAGCTCTTTTCTATTCCATATTTGGCTTAAGGAACTTTATCTGTGCTCATTTCAATCTCTGGTTTTATGCAGCACCCCAACTCACCTTTCCCCTTAAGCAAGCATAAGTTGGGTTTCTAAATTTGAGACCCTGTTCTGTTTTGTAATTCAGTTCCTGTGTAGCCAAGTTTACATTCCGTGTATTAGTGATATCTTATGATGTTTCTTTTTCTGTGTGACTTATTTCAGTTAGAATCATCATACCTGAATCCACTCATTATGCTGCTACGGGCCTGATGACATAGATTTCCTTGCTGAGTGATATTGCATTGTACGTAAGTACCACAACTTCTTTATCCATTTTTCACTTTCTGCGATATTGAACTTGTACCGTAAATGAGTTTCTTGTAAACAGAGCCTTCCCAACCTTTGGGGCGGCTCTGTCTTTTTGATTTTAATTTCCCTAAGCTATAGGACCATAAGTGGAAGTGCCCTAGGCTCTGTTGCTTTGTTTTTTAGATGTTTCAGGAAACACCATACAATTCTCCGGAATGGCTGTTGGCAATTTACATCCCGCCCATCAGCATAACAAGGCTCCCAGTTCTCCATGGCCTGTCCTGCCTTTCTGGATTTTACACTTTTTTCAGATGGCCCTTTTGACCGGGGGAAGTGAGACTTCATTGTAGTGCAGATTTCCTTTGCAAGCTTGCTTGGTTGGCCAAAAAGGGCGTATGCGTTTTTTCCTGAATATATTCAGGAAAAAACGCATACGCCCTTTTTGGCCAAGTGCATCATTGTGGACGTTCTGCCTCTTTTCCTATGCTTTAAATGCAATTCCAGTCTACCTCCTGAAATCAATTTCCTGCAATTCTGCCCCGCTTTCAAGTCCTCTTGGCAGCCTTACTTCAGTATATTTTTGGACGATAGCTGTCATTTATAACTCGGCAGGTTTGTGAATTACAGTGCCCCTGAGCTCCTTTCTTCAACTCGCTTTCTCGTGAGCTGGCCGCAACACCGCAGGATGGCTTCAGGCCCTAATCTGGTTCCGGCACGGCACGCTGAGCCTTTGGTTAATTCCTCTTCCTGGTGGGAAATGAGAGTTAAATTTGCCCGTCCAGACACCTCCAGCTAGTCTCTCATTGGTTCTCCCTATTCCTGTTCATCTTCCGCAGAAATTGCAAACTGGGCCAAACAGGAGGTTAAAGGCACTGACTCTCCAAGTCGGGAGAGTGTTAGTAAAGCGTCTGGAATGTTGCAACCGAGCACCAGGGGACGAAAACTGACACATATTGGAACACGTCTCCCGATCACACGGTTGATCATACTCTGGGTTCCACATGCATGTTTTAGCTGAAGGAAGAATACCTTAAACCTGGAGAGTTGAGACCCGTGGAATGGGTACCATGCAATATGACTTCAAAGGGTCTTCATTTGCTCACCGAACCTCTCCAATCCTATCACTGCTGTGTTTATGCCCCTGTACACACGCTTGATTCTCTTTCGGAGACATAACAGTCCACAGGTTTTAAGATACTTCCTAGTCAGGTACATTCTTAGGCGTTTAATATGGGGTGTTGAGTCCATTTCGTTGAGCAAGGAGTAGCTCTTGTCTATTCCATATTTGGCTTAAGGAACTTTATCTGTGCTCATTTCAATCTCTGGTTTTATGCAGCACCCCAACTCACCTTTCCCCTTAAGCAAGCATAAGTTGGGTTTCTAAATTTGAGACCCTGTTCTGTTTTGTAATTCAGTTCCTGTGTAGCCAAGTTTACATTCCGTGTATTAGTGATATCTTATGATGTTTCTTTTTCTGTGTGACTTATTTCAGTTAGAATCATCATACCTGAATCCACTCATTATGCTGCTACGGGCCTGATGACATAGATTTCATTGCTGAGTGATATTGCATTGTACGTAAGTACCACAACTTCTTTATCCATTTTTCACTTTCTGCGATATTGAACTTGTACTGTAAACCAGGTTCTTGGAAACAGAGCCGTCCCAACTTTTGGGGTGGCTGTGTGTTTTTGATTTTAATTTCCCTAAGCTATAGGACCATAAGTGGAAGTGCCCTAGGCTCTGTTGCATTGTTTTTTAGATGTTTCAGGAAACACCATACACTTCTCCCGAGTGGCTGTTGGCAATTTACATCCCGCCCATCAGCATAACAAGGCTCCCAGTTCTCCATGGCCTGTCCTGCCTTTCTGGATTTTACGCTTTTTTCAGATGGCCCTTTTTTTTGTTGTTTTTATTTATTTATATTGCGGTACGCGGGCCTCTCACTGCTGTGGCCTCTCCCGTTGCGGAGCACAGGCTCCAGACGTGCAGGCTCAGCGGCCATGGCTCAGGGGCCCAGCCACTCCGCGGCATGTGGGATCCTCCCAGACCGTGGCACGAACCCCTGTCCTCTGCATCGGCAGACGGACTCTCAACTATTGTGCCACCAGGGAAGACCCCAGATGGCCCTTTTGACCGGGGGGAAGTGAGACTTCATTGTAGTGCAGATTTCCTTTGCAAGCTTGCTTGGTTGGCCAAAAAGGGCGTGTGCGTTTTTTCCTGAATATATTCAGGAAAAAACGCATACGCCCTTTTTTGGCCAAGTGCATCATTGTGGACGTTCTGCCTCTTTTCCTATGCTTTAAATGCAATTCCAGTCTACCTCCTGAAATCGGTTTCCTGCAATTCTGCCCCGCTTTCAAGTCCTCTTGGCAGCCTTACTTCAGTATATTTTTGGACGATAGCTGTCATTTATAACTCTGCAGGTTTGTGAATTACAGTGCCCCTGAGCTCCTTTCTTCAACTCGCTTTCTCGTGAGCTGGCCGCAACACCGCAGGATGGCTTCAGGCCCTAATCTGGTTCCGGCACGGCACGCTGAGCCTTTGGTTAACTCCTCTTCCTGGTGGGAAATGAGAGTTAAATTTGCCCGTCCAGACACCTCCAGCTAGTCTCTCATTGGTTCTCCCTATTCCTGTTCATCTTCTGCAGAAATTGCAAACTGGGCCAAACAGGAGGTTAAAGGCACTGACTCTCCAAGTCGGGAGAGTGTTAGTAAAGCATCTGGAATGTTGCACCCGAGTACCAGGGGACGAAAACTGACACATATTGGAACACATCTCCCGATCACATGGTTGATCATACTCTGGGTTCCACATGCATGTTTTAGCTGAAGGAAGAATACCTTAAACCTGGAGAGTTGAGACCCGTGGAATGGGTACCATGCAATATGACTTCAAAGGGTCTTCATTTGCTCACCGAACTTCTCCAATCCTATCACTGCTGCGTTTATGCCCCTGTACATACGCTTGATTCTCTTTCGGAGACATAGCAATCCATAGGTTTTAAGATACTTCCTAGTCAGGTACACTCTAAGGCGTTTAATATGGGGTGTTGAGTCCATTTCGTTGAGCAAGGAGTAGCTCTTGTCTATTCCATATTTGGCTTAAGGAACTTTATCTGTGCTCATTTCAATCTCTGGTTTTATGCAGCACCCCAACTCACCTTTCCCCTTAAGCAAGCATAAGTTGGGTTTCTAAATTTGAGACCCTGTTCTGTTTTGGAATTCAGTTCCTGTGTAGCCAAGTTTACATTCCGTGTATTACTGATATCTTATGATGTTTCTTTTTCTGTGTGACTTATTTCAGTTAGAATCATCATACCTGAATCCACTCATTATGCTGCTACGGGCCTGATGACATAGATTTCCTTGCTGAGTGATATTGCATTGTACGTATGTACCACAATTTCTTTATCCATTTTTCACTTTCTGCGATATTGAACTTGTACCGAAAATGAGTTTCTTGTAAACAGAGCCGTCCCAACTATTTTGGGTGGCTCTGTCTTTTTTATTTTAATTTCCCTAAGCTATAGGACCATAAGTGGAAGTGCCCTAAGCTCTGTTTCTTTGTTTTTTAGATGTTTCAGGAAACACCATACACTTCTCCCCAGTGGCTGTTGGCAATTTACATCCCGCCCATCAGCATAACAAGGCTCCCAGGTCTCCATGGCCTGTCCTGCCTTTCTGGATTTTACACTTTTTTCAGATGGCCCTTTTGACCGGGGGGAAGTGAGACTTCATTGTAGTGCAGATTTCCTTTGCAAGCTTGCTTGGTTGGCCAAAAAGGGCGTATGCGTTTTTTCCTGAATATATTCAGGAAAAAACGCATACGCCCTTTTTGGCCAAGTGCATCATTGTGGACGTTCTGCCTCTTTTCCTATGCTTTAAATGCAATTCCAGTCTACCTCCTGAAATCGATTTCCTGCAATTCTGCCCCATTTTCAAGTCCTCTTGGCAGCCTTACTTCAGTATATTTTTGGACGATAGCTGTCATTTATAACTCTGCAGGTTTGTGAATTACAGTGCCCCTGAGCTCCTTTCTTCAACTCGCTTTCTCGTGAGCTGGCCGCAACACCGCAGGATGGCTTCAGGCCCTAATCTGGTTCCGGCACGGCACGCTGAGCCTTTGGTTAATTCCTCTTCCTGGTGCGAAATGAGAGTTAAATTTGCCCGTCCAGACCCCTCCAGCTAGTCTGTCATTGGTTCTCCCTATTCCTGTTCATCTTCCGCAGAAATTGCAAACTGGGCCAAACAGGAGGTTAAAGGCACTGACTCTCCAAGTCGGGAGAGTGTTCGTAAAGCGTCTAGAATGTTGCAACCGAGTACCAGGGGACGAAAACTGACACATATTGGAACACGTCTCCCGATCACACGGTTGATCATACTCTGGGTTCCACATGCATGTTTTAGCTGAAGGAAGAATCCCTTAAAGCTGGAGAGTTGAGACCCGTGGAATGGGTACCATGCAATATGACTTCAAAGGGTCTTCATTTGCTCACCGAACCTCTCCAGTCCTATCACTGCTGCGTTTATGCCCCTGTACGCACGCTTGATTCTCTTTCGGAGACATAGCAATCCATAGGTTTTAAGATACTTCCTAGTCAGGTACATTCTTAGGCGTTTAATATGGGGTGTTGAGTCCATTTCCTTGAGCAAGGAGTAGCTCTTGTCTATTCCATATTTGGCTTAAGGAACTTTATCTGTGCTCATTTCAATCTCTGGTTTTATGCAGCACACCAACTCACCTTTCCCCTTAAGCAAGCATAAGTTGGGTTTCTAAATTTGAGACCCTGTTCTGTTTTGTAATTCAGTTCCTCTGTAGCCAAGTTTACATTCCGTGTATTAGTGATATCTTATGATGTTTCTTTTTCTGTGTGACTTATTTCAGTTAGAATCATCGTACCTGAATCCACTCATTATGCTGCTATGGGCCTGTTGACATAGATTTCCTTGCTGAGTGATATTGCATTGTACGTAAGTACCACAACTTCTTTATCCATTTTTCACTTTCTGCGATATTGAACTTGTACCGTAAACCAGGTTCTTGTAAACAGAGCCGTCCCAACGTTTTGGTTGGCTCTGTCTTTTTGATTTTAATTTCCCTAAGCTATAAGACCATAAGTGGAAGTGCCCTAGGCTCTGTAGCTTTGTTTTTTAGATGTTTCAGGAAACACCATACACTTCTCCCGAGTGGCTGTTGGCAATTTACATCCCGCCCATCAGCATAACAAGGCTCCCAGTTCTCCATGGCCTGTCCTGCCTTTCTGGATTTTACACTTTTTTCAGATGGCCCTTTTGACCGGGGGGAAGTGAGACTTCATTGTAGTGCAGATTTCCTTTGCAAGCTTGCTTGGTTGGCCAAAAAGGGCGTATGCGTTTTTTCCTGAATATATTCAGGAAAAAACGCATACGCCCTTTTTGGCCAAGTGCATCATTGTGGACGTTCTGCCTCTTTTCCTATGCCTTAAATGCAATTCCAGTCTACCTCCTGAAATCAGTTTCCTGCAATTCTGCCCCGCTTTCAAGTCCTCTTGGCAGCCTTACTTCAGTATATTTTTGGACGATAGCTGTCATTTATAACTCTGCAGGTTTGTGAATTTCTGTGCCCCTGAGCTCCTTTCTTCAACTCGCTTTCTCGTGAGCTGGCCGCAACACCGCAGGATGGCTTCAGGCCCTAATCTGGTTCCGGCACGGCACGCTGAGCCTTTGGTTAATTCCTCTTCCTGGTGGGAAATGAGAGTTAAATTTGCCCGTCCAGACACCTCCAGCTAGTCTCTCATTGGTTCTCCCTATTCCTGTTCATCTTCCGCAGAAATTGCAAACTGGACCAAACAGGAGGTTAAAGGCACTGACTCTCCAAGTCGGGAGAGTGTTAGTAAAGCGTCTGGAATGTTGCACCCGAGTACCAGGGGACGAAAACTGACACATATTGGAACACATCTCCCGATCACACGGTTGATCATACTCTGGGTTCCACATGCATGTTTTAGCTGAAGGAAGAATACCTTAAACCTGGAGAGTTGAGACCCGTGGAATGGGTACCATGCAATATGACTTCAAAGGGTCTTCATTTGCTCACCGAACCTCTCCAGTCCTATCACTGCTGCGTTTATGCCCCTGTACACACGCTTGATTCTCTTTCGGAGACATAGCAATCCATAGGTTTTAAGATACTTCCTAGTCAGGTACATTCTTAGGCGTTTAATATGGGGTGTTGAGTCCATTTCCTTGAGCAAGGAGTAGCTCTTGTCTATTCCATATTTGGCTTAAGGAACTTTATCTGTGCTCATTTCAATCTCTGGTTTTATGCAGCACCCCAACTCACCTTTCTCCTTAAGCAAGCATAAGTTGGGTTTCTAAATTTGAGACCCTGTTCTGTTTTGTAATTCAGTTCCTGTGTAGCCAAGTTTACATTCCGTGTATTAGTGATATCTTATGATGTTTCTTTTTCTGTGAGACTTATTTCAGTTAGAATCTTCGTACCTGAATCCACTCATTATGCTGCTACGGGCCTGATGACATAGATTTCCTTGCTGAGTGATATTGCATTGTACGTAAGTACCACAATTTCTTTATCCATTTTTCACTTTCTGCGATATTGAACTTGTACCGAAAATGAGTTTCTTGTAAACAGAGCCGTCCCAACTATTTTGGGTGGCTCTGTCTTTTTTATTTTAATTTCCCTAAGCTATAGGACCATAAGTGGAAGTGCCCTAAGCTCTGTTTCTTTGTTTTTTAGATGTTTCAGGAAACACCATACACTTCTCCCGAGTGGCTGTTGGCAATTTACATCCCGCCCATCAGCATAACAAGGCTCCCAGTTCTCCATGGCCTGTCCTGCCTTTCTGGATTTTACACTTTTTTCAGATGGCCCTTTTGACCGGGGGGAAGTGAGACTTCATTGTAGTGCAGATTTCCTTTGCAAGCTTGCTTGGTTGGCCAAAAAGGGCGTATGCGTTTTTTCCTGAATATATTCAGGAAAAAACGCATATGCCCTTTTTGGCCAAGTGCATCATTGTGGACGTTCTGCCTCTTTTCCTATGCTTTAAATGCAATTCCAGTCTACCTCCTGAAATCGGTTTCCTGCAATTCTGCCCCGCTTTCAAGTCCTCTTGGCAGCCTTACTTCAGTATATTTTTGGACGATAGCTGTCATTTATAACTCTGCAGTTTTGTGAATTACAGTGCCCCTGAGCTCCTTTCTTCAACTCGCTTTCTCGTGAGCTGGCCGCAACACCGCAGGATGGCTTCAGGCCCTAATCTGGTTCCGGCACGGCACGCTGAGCCTTTGGTTAATTCCTCTTCCTGGTGCTAAATGAGAGTTAAATTTGCCCGTCCAGACACCTCGAGCTAGTCTCTCATTGGTTCTCCCTATTCCTGTTCATCTTCCGCAGAAATTGCAAACTGGGCCAAACAGGAGGTTAAAGGCACTGACTCTCCAAGTCGGGAGAGTGTTAGTAAAGCGTCTGGAATGTTGCACCCGAGTACCAGGGGACGAAAACTGACACACATTGGAACACGTCTCCCGATCACACGGTTGATCATACTCTGGGTTCCACATGCATGTTTTAGCTGAAGGAAGAATACCTTAAACCTGGAGAGTTGAGACCCGTGGAATGGGTACCATGCAGTATGACTTCAAAGGGTCTTCATTTGCTCAGCGAACCTCTCCAATCCTATCACTGCTGCGTTTATGCCCCTGTACTAACGCTTGATTCTCTTTCGGAGACATAGCAGTCCATAGGCTTTAAGATACTTCCTAGTCAGGTACATTCTTAGGCGTTTAATATGGGGTGTTGAGTCCATTTCGTTGAGCAAGGAGTAGCTCTTGTCTATTCCATATTTGGCTTAAGGAACTTTATCTGTGCTCATTTCTATCTCTGGTTTTATGCAGCACCCCAACTCACCTTTCCCCTTAAGCAAGCATAAGTTAGGTTTCTAAATTTGAGACCCTGTTCTGTTTTGTAATTCAATTCCTATGTAGCCAAGTTTACATTCCGTGTATTAGTGATATCTTATGATGTTTCTTTTTCTCTGTGACTTATTTCAGTTAGAATCATCATACCTGAATCCACTCATTATGCTGCTACGGGCCTGATGACATAGATTTCCTTGCTGAGTGATACTGCATTGTACGTAAGTACCACAACTTCTTTATCCATTTTTCACTTTCTGCGATATTGAACTTGTACCGTAAACCAGGTTCTTGTAAACAGAGCCGTCCCAACCTTTGGGGTGGCTGTGTCTTTTTGATTTTAATTTCCCTAAGCTATAGGACCATAAGTGGAAGTGCCCTAGGCTCTGTTGCTTTGTTTTTTAGATGTTTCAGGAAACACCATACACTTCTCCCGAGTGGCTGTTGGCAATTTACATCCCGCCCATCAGCATAGCAAGGCTCCCAGTTCTCCATGGCCTGTCCTGCCTTTCTGGATTTTACACTTTTTTCAGATGGCCCTTTTGACCGGGGGGAAGTGAGACTTCATTGTAGTGCAGATTTCCTTTGCAAGCTTGCTTGGTTGGCCAAAAAGGGCGTATGCGTTTTTTCCTGAATATATTCAGGAAAAAACGCATACGCCCTTTTTGGCCAAGTGCATCATTGTGGACGTTCTGCCTCTTTTCCTATGCTTTAAATGCAATTCCAGTCTACCTCCTGAAATCGGTTTCCTGCAATTCTGCCCCGCTTTCAAGTCCTCTTGGCAGCCTTACTTCAGTATATTTTTGGACGATAGCTGTCATTTATAACTCTGCAGGTTTGTGAATTACAGTGCCCCTGAGCTCCTTTCTTCAACTCGCTTTCTCGTGAGCTGGCCGCAACACCGCAGGATGGCTTCAGGCCCTAATCTGGTTCCGGCACGGCACGCTGAGCTTTTGGTTAATTCCTCTTCCTGGTGGGAAATGAGAGTTAAATTTGCCCGTCCAGACACCTCCAGCTAGTCTCTCATTGGTTCTCCCTATTCCTGTTCATCTTCCGCAGAAATTGCAAACTGGGCCAAACAGGAGGTTAAAGGCACTGACTCTCCAAGTCGGGAGAGTGTTAGTAAAGCGTCTGGAATGTTGCACCCGAGTACCAGGGGACGAAAACTGACACATATTGGAACACATCTCCCGATCACACGGTTGATCATACTCTGGGTTCCACATGCATGTTTTAGCTGAAGGAAGAATCCCTTAAACCTGGAGAGTTGAGACCCGTGGAATGGGTACCATGCAATATGACTTCAAAGGGTCTTCATTTGCTCACCGAACCTCTCCAATCCTATCACTGCTGTGTTTATGCCCCTGTACACACGCTTGATTCTCTTTCGGAGACATAGCAATCCATAGGTTTTAAGATACTTCCTAGTCAGGTACATTCTTAGGCGTTTAATATGGGGTGTTGAGTCCATTTCGTTGAGCAAGGAGTAGCTCTTGTCTATTCCATATTTGGCTTAAGGAACTTTATCTGTGCTCATTTCAATCTCTGGTTTTATGCAGCACCCCAACTCACCTTTCCCCTTAAGCAAGCATAAGTTGGGTTTCTAAATTTGAGACCCTGTTCTGTTTTGTAATTCAGTTCCTGTGTAGCCAAGTTTACATTCCGTGTATTAGTGATATCTTATGATGTTTCTTTTTCTGTGTGACTTATTTCAGTTAGAATCATCATACCTGAATCCACTCATTATGCTGCTACGGGCCTGATGACATAGATTTCCTTGCTGAGTGATATTGCATTGTACGTAAGTACCACAACTTCTTTATCCATTTTTCACTTTCTGCGATATTGAACTTGTACCGTAAATGAGTTTCTTGTAAACAGAGCCTTCCCAACCTTTGGGGCGGCTCTGTCTTTTTGATTTTAATTTCCCTAAGCTATAGGACCATAAGTGGAAGTGCCCTAGGCTCTGTTGCTTTGTTTTTTAGATGTTTCAGGAAACACCATACACTTCTCCGGAATGGCTGTTGGCAATTTACATCCCGCCCATCAGCATAACAAGGCTCCCAGTTCTCCATGGCCTGTCCTGCCTTTCTGGATTTTACACTTTTTTCAGATGGCCCTTTTGACCGGGGAAGTGAGACTTCATTGTAGTGCAGATTTCCTTTGCAAGCTTGCTTGGTTGGCCAAAAAGGGCGTATGCGTTTTTTCCTGAATATATTCAGGAAAAAACGCATACGCCCTTTTTGGCCAAGTGCATCATTGTGGACGTTCTGCCTCTTTTCCTATGCTTTAAATGCAATTCCAGTCTACCTCCTGAAATCGATTTCCTGCAATTCTGCCCCGCTTTCAAGTCCTCTTGGCAGCCTTACTTCAGTATATTTTTGGACGATAGCTGTCATTTATAACTCTGCAGGTTTGTGAATTACAGTGCCCCTGAGCTCCTTTCTTCAACTCGCTTTCTCGTGAGCTGGCCGCAACACCGCAGGATGGCTTCAGGCCCTAATCTGGTTCCGGCACGGCACGCTGAGCCTTTGGTTAATTCCTCTTCCTGGTGGGAAATGAGAGTTAAATTTGCCCGTCCAGACACCTCCAGCTAGTCTCTCATTGGTTCTCCCTATTCCTGTTCATCTTCCGCAGAAATTGCAAACTGGGCCAAACAGGAGGTTAAAGGCACTGACTCTCCAAGTCGGGAGAGTGTTAGTAAAGCGTCTGGAATGTTGCACCCGAGCACCAGGGGACGAAAACTGAGACATATTGGAACACGTCTCCCGATCACACGGTTGATCATACTCTGGGTTCCACATGCATGTTTTAGCTGAAGGAAGAATACCTTAAACCTGGAGAGTTGAGACCCGTGGAATGGGTACCATGCAATATGACTTCAAAGGGTCTTCATTTGCTCACCGAACCTCTCCAATCCTATCACTGCTGTGTTTATGCCCCTGTACACACGCTTGATTCTCTTTCGGAGACATAGCAGTCCACAGGTTTTAAGATACTTCCTAGTCAGGTACATTCTTAGGCGTTTAATATGGGGTGTTGAGTCCATTTCGTTGAGCAAGGAGTAGCTCTTGTCTATTCCATATTTGGCTTAAGGAACTTTATCTGTGCTCATTTCAATCTCTGGTTTTATGCAGCACCCCAACTCACCTTTCCCCTTAAGCAAGCATAAGTTGCGTTTCTAAATTTGAGACCCTGTTCTGTTTTGTAATTCAGTTCCTGTGTAGCCAAGTTTACATTCCGTGTATTAGTGATATCTTATGATGTTTCTTTTTCTGTGTGACTTATTTCAGTTAGAATCATCATACCTGAATCCACTCATTATGCTGCTACGGGCCTGATGACATAGATTTCATTGCTGAGTGATATTGCATTGTACGTAAGTACCACAACTTCTTTATCCATTTTTCACTTTCTGCGATATTGAACTTGTACTGTAAACCAGGTTCTTGGAAACAGAGCCGTCCCAACTTTTGGGGTGGCTGTGTCTTTTTGATTTTAATTTCCCTAAGCTATAGGACCATAAGTGGAAGTGCCCTAGGCTCTGTTGCATTGTTTTTTAGATGTTTCAGGAAACACCATACACTTCTCCCGAGTGGCTGTTGGCAATTTACATCCCGCCCATCAGCATAACAAGGCTCCCAGTTCTCCATGGCCTGTCCTGCCTTTCTGGATTTTACGCTTTTTTCAGATGGCCCTTTTTTTTTTTGTTTTTATTTATTTATATTGCGGTACGCGGGCCTCTCACTGCTGTGGCCTCTCCCGTTGCGGAGCACAGGCTCCAGACGTGCAGGCTCAGCGGCCATGGCTCAGGGGCCCAGCCACTCCGCGGCATGTGGGATCCTCCCAGACCGTGGCACGAACCCCTGTCCTCTGCATCGGCAGACGGACTCTCAACTATTGTGCCACCAGGGAAGACCCCAGATGGCCCTTTTGACCGGGGGGAAGTGAGACTTCATTGTAGTGCAGATTTCCTTTGCAAGCTTGCTTGGTTGGCCAAAAAGGGCGTGTGCGTTTTTTCCTGAATATATTCAGGAAAAAACGCATACGCCCTTTTTTGGCCAAGTGCATCATTGTGGACGTTCTGCCTCTTTTCCTATGCTTTAAATGCAATTCCAGTCTACCTCCTGAAATCGGTTTCCTGCAATTCTGCCCCGCTTTCAAGTCCTCTTGGCAGCCTTACTTCAGTATATTTTTGGACGATAGCTGTCATTTATAACTCTGCAGGTTTGTGAATTACAGTGCCCCTGAGCTCCTTTCTTCAACTCGCTTTCTCGTGAGCTGGCCGCAACACCGCAGGATGGCTTCAGGCCCTAATCTGGTTCCGGCACGGCACGCTGAGCCTTTGGTTAACTCCTCTTCCTGGTGGGAAATGAGAGTTAAATTTGCCCGTCCAGACACCTCCAGCTAGTCTGTCATTGGTTCTCCCTATTCCTGTTCATCTTCTGCAGAAATTGCAAACTGGGCCAAACAGGAGGTTAAAGGCACTGACTCTCCAAGTCGGGAGAGTGTTAGTAAAGCATCTGGAATGTTGCACCCGAGTACCAGGGGACGAAAACTGACACATATTGGAACACATCTCCCGATCACATGGTTGATCATACTCTGGGTTCCACATGCATGTTTTAGCTGAAGGAAGAATACCTTAAACCTGGAGAGTTGAGACCCGTGGAATGGGTACCATGCAATATGACTTCAAAGGGTCTTCATTTGCTCACCGAACTTCTCCAATCCTATCACTGCTGCGTTTATGCCCCTGTACATACGCTTGATTCTCTTTCGGAGACATAGCAATCCATAGGTTTTAAGATACTTCCTAGTCAGGTACACTCTAAGGCGTTTAATATGGGGTGTTGAGTCCATTTCGTTGAGCAAGGAGTAGCTCTTGTCTATTCCATATTTGGCTTAAGGAACTTTATCTGTGCTCATTTCAATCTCTGGTTTTATGCAGCACCCCAACTCACCTTTCCCCTTAAGCAAGCATAAGTTGGGTTTCTAAATTTGAGACCCTGTTCTGTTTTGTAATTCAGTTCCTGTGTAGCCAAGTTTACATTCCGTGTATTAGTGATATCTTATGATGTTTCTTTTTCTGTGTGACTTATTTCAGTTAGAATCATCATACCTGAATCCACTCATTATGCTGCTACGGGCCTGATGACATAGATTTCATCGCTGAGTGATATTGCATTGTACGTATGTACCACAATTTCTTTATCCATTTTTCACTTTCTGCGATATTGAACTTGTACCGTAAACCAGGTTCTTGTAAACAGAGCCGTTCCAACCTTTTGGGTGGCTGTGTCTTTTTGATTTTAATTTCCCTAAGCTATAGGACCATAACTGGAAGTGCCCTAGGCTCTGTTGCTTTGTTTTTTAGATGTTTCAGGAAACACCATACACTTCTCCCGAGTGGCTGTTGGCAATTTACATCCCGCCCATCATCATAACAAGGCTCCCAGGTCTCCATGGCCTGTCCTGCCTTTCTGGATTTTACACTTTTTTCAGATGGCCCTTTTGACCGGGGGGAAGTGAGACTTCATTGTAGTACAGATTTCCTTTGCAAGCTTGCTTGGTTGGCCAAAAAGGGCGTATGCGTTTTTTCCTGAATATATTCAGGAAAAAACGCATACGCCCTTTTTGGCCAAGTGCATCATTGTGGACGTTCTGCCTCTTTTCCTATGCTTTAAATGCAATTCCAGTCTACCTCCTGAAATCGGTTTCCTGCAATTCTGCCCCGCTTTCAAGTCCTCTTGGCAGCCTTACTTCAGTATATTTTTGGACGATAGCTGTCATTTATAACTCTGCAGGTTTGTGAATTTCTGTGCCCCTGAGCTCCTTTCTTCAACTCGCTTTATCGTGAGCTGGCCGCAACACTGCAAGATGGCTTCAGGCCCTAATCTGATTCCGGCACGGCACGCTGAGCCTTTGGTTAATTCCTCTTCCTGGTGGGAAATGAGAGTTAAATTTGCCCGTCCAGACACCTCCAGCTAGTCTGTCATTGGTTCTCCCTATTCCTGTACATCTTCCGCAGAAAATGCAAACTGGGCCAAACAGGAGGTTAAAGGCACTGACTCTCCAAGTCGGGAGAGTGTTAGTAAAGCGTCTGGAATGTTGCACCCGAGTACCAGGGGACGAAAACTGACACATATTGGAACACGTCTCCCGATCACACGGTTGATCATACTCTGGGTTCCACATGCATGTTTTAGCTGAAGGAAGAATCCCTTAAACCTGGAGAGTTGAGACCCGTGGAATGGGTACCATGCAATATGACTTCAAAGGGTCTTCATTTGCTCACCGAACCTCTCCAGTCCTATCACTGCTGCTTTTATGCCCCTGTACACACGCTTGATTCTCTTTCGGAGACATAGCAATCCATAGGTTTTAAGATACTTCCTAGTCAGGTACATTCTTAGGCGTTTAATATGGGGTGTTGAGTCCATTTCGTTGAGCAAGGAGTAGCTCTTGTCTATTCCATATTTGGCTTAAGGAACTTTATCTGTGCTCATTTCAATCTCTGGTTTTATGCAGCACCCCAACTCACCTTTCCCCTTAAGCAAGCATAAGTTGGGTTTCTAAATTTGAGACCCTGTTCTGTTTTGTAATTCAGTTCCTGTGTAGCCAAGTTTACATTCCGTGTATTAGTGATATCTTATGATGTTTCTTTTTCTGTGAGACTTATTTCAGTTAGAATCTTCGTACCTGAATCCACTCATTATGCTGCTACGGGCCTGATGACATAGATTTCCTTGCTGAGTGATATTGCATTGTACGTAAGTACCACAATTTCTTTATCCATTTTTCACTTTCTGCGATATTGAACTTGTACCGAAAATGAGTTTCTTGTAAACAGAGCCGTCCCAACTATTTTGGGTGGCTCTGTCTTTTTTATTTTAATTTCCCTAAGCTATAGGACCATAAGTGGAAGTGCCCTAAGCTCTGTTTCTTTGTTTTTTAGATGTTTCAGGAAACACCATACACTTCTCCCCAGTGGCTGTTGGCAATTTACATCCCGCCCATCAGCATAACAAGGCTCCCAGGTCTCCATGGCCTGTCCTGCCTTTCTGGATTTTACACTTTTTTCAGATGGCCCTTTTGACCGGGGGGAAGTGAGACTTCATTGTAGTGCAGATTTCCTTTGCAAGCTTGCTTGGTTGGCCAAAAAGGGCGTATGCGTTTTTTCCTGAATATATTCAGGAAAAAACGCATACGCCCTTTTTGGCCAAGTGCATCATTGTGGACGTTCTGCCTCTTTTCCTATGCCTTAAATGCAATTCCAGTCTACCTCCTGAATTCGGTTTCCTGCAATTCTGCCCCGCTTTCAAGTCCTCTTGGAAGCCTTACTTCAGTATATTTTTGGACGATAGCTGTCATTTATAACTCTGCAGGTTTGTGAATTTCTGTGCCCCTGAGCTCCTTTCTTCAACTCGCTTTCTCGTGTGCTGGCCGCAACACCGCAGGATGGCTTCAGGCCCTAATCTGGTTCCGGCACGGCACGCTGAGCCTTTGGTTAATTCCTCTTCCTGGTGGGAAATGAGAGTTAAATTTGCCCGTCCGGACACCTCCAGCTAGTCTCTCATTGGTTCTCCCTATTCCTGTTCATCTTCCGCAGAAATTGCAAACTGGGCCAAACAGGAGGTTAAAGGCACTGACTCTCCAAGTCGGGAGAGTGTTAGTAAAGCGTCTGGAATGTTGCACCCGAGTACCAGGGGACGAAAACTGACACACATTGGAACACGTCTCCCGATCACACGGTTGATCATACTCTGGGTTCCACATGCATGTTTTAGCTGAAGGAAGAATCCCTTAAACCTGGAGAGTTGAGACCCGTGGAATGGGTACCATGCAGTATGACTTCAAAGGGTCTTCATTTGCTCAGCGAACCTCTCCAGTCCTATCACTGCTGCGTTTATGCCCCTGTACTAACGCTTGATTCTCTTTCGGAGACATAGCAGTCCATAGGCTTTAAGATACTTCCTAGTCAGGTACATTCTTAGGCGTTTAATATGGGGTGTTGAGTCCATTTCGTTGAGCAAGGAGTAGCTCTTGTCTATTCCATATTTGGCTTAAGGAACTTTATCTGTGCTCATTTCAATCTCTGGTTTTATGCAGCACCCCAACTCACCTTTCCCCTTAAGCAAGCATAAGTTAGGTTTCTAAATTTGAGACCCTGTTCTGTTTTGTAATTCAATTCCTGTGTAGCCAAGTTTACATTCCGTGTATTAGTGATATCTTATGATGTTTCTTTTTCTCTGTGACTTATTTCAGTTAGAATCATCGTACCTGAATCCACTCATTATGCTGCTACGGGCCTGATGACATAGATTTCCTTGCTGAGTGATACTGCATTGTACGTAAGTACCACAACTTCTTTATCCATTTTTCACTTTCTGCGATATTGAACTTGTACCGTAAACCAGGTTCTTGTAAACAGAGCCGTCCCAACCTTTGGGGTGGCTGTGTCTTTTTGATTTTAATTTCCCTAAGCTATAGGACCATAAGTGGAAGTGCCCTAGGCTCTGTTGCTTTGTTTTTTAGATGTTTCAGGAAACACCATACACTTCTCCCGAGTGGCTGTTGGCAATTTACATCCCGCCCATCAGCATAGCAAGGCTCCCAGTTCTCCATGGCCTGTCCTGCCTTTCTGGATTTTACACTTTTTTCAGATGGCCCTTTTGACCGGGGGGAAGTGAGACTTCATTGTAGTGCAGATTTCCTTTGCAAGCTTGCTTGGTTGGCCAAAAAGGGCGTATGCGTTTTTTCCTGAATATATTCAGGAAAAAACGCATACGCCCTTTTTGGCCAAGTGCATCATTGTGGACGTTCTGCCTCTTTTCCTATGCTTTAAATGCAATTCCAGTCTACCTCCTGAAATCGGTTTCCTGCAATTCTGCCCCGCTTTCAAGTCCTCTTGGAAGCCTTACTTCAGTATATTTTTGGACGATAGCTGTCATTTATAACTCTGCAGGTTTGTGAATTACAGTGCCCCTGAGCTCCTTTCTTCAACTCGCTTTCTCGTGAGCTGGCCGCAACACCGCAGGATGGCTTCAGGCCCTAATCTGGTTCCGGCACGGCACGCTGAGCTTTTGGTTAATTCCTCTTCCTGGTGGGAAATGAGAGTTAAATTTGCCCGTCCAGACACCTCCAGCTAGTCTCTCATTGGTTCTCCCTATTCCTGTTCATCTTCCGCAGAAATTGCAAACTGGGCCAAACAGGAGGTTAAAGGCACTGACTCTCCAAGTCGGGAGAGTGTTAGTAAAGCGTCTGGAATGTTGCACCCGAGTACCAGGGGACGAAAACTGACACATATTGGAACACATCTCCCGATCACACGGTTGATCATACTCTGGGTTCCACATGCATGTTTTAGCTGAAGGAAGAATCCCTTAAACCTGGAGAGTTGAGACCCGTGGAATGGGTACCATGCAATATGACTTCAAAGGGTCTTCATTTGCTCACCGAACCTCTCCAATCCTATCACTGCTGCATTTATGCCCCTGTACACACGCTTGATTCTCTTTCGGAGACATAGCAATCCATAGGTTTTAAGATACTTCCTAGTCAGGTACATTCTTAGGCGTTTAATATGGGGTGTTGAGTCCATTTCGTTGAGCAAGGAGTAGCTCTTGTCTATTCCATATTTGGCTTAAGGAACTTTATCTGTGCTCATTTCAATCTCTGGTTTTATGCAGCACCCCAACTCACCTTTCCCCTTAAGCAAGCATAAGTTGGGTTTCTAAATTTGAGACCCTGTTCTGTTTTGTAATTCAGTTCCTGTGTAGCCAAGTTTACATTCCGTGTATTAGTGATATCTTATGATGTTTCTTTTTCTGTGTGACTTATTTCAGTTAGAATCATCATACCTGAATCCACTCATTATGCTGCTACGGGCCTGATGACATAGATTTCCTTGCTGAGTGATATTGCATTGTACGTAAGTACCACAACTTCTTTATCCATTTTTCACTTTCTGCGATATTGAACTTGTACCGTAAATGAGTTTCTTGTAAACAGAGCCTTCCCAACCTTTGGGGCGGCTCTGTCTTTTTGATTTTAATTTCCCTAAGCTATAGGACCATAAGTGGAAGTGCCCTAGGCTCTGTTGCTTTGTTTTTTAGATGTTTCAGGAAACACCATACACTTCTCCGGAATGGCTGTTGGCAATTTACATCCCGCCCATCAGCATAACAAGGCTCCCAGTTCTCCATGGCCTGTCCTGCCTTTCTGGATTTTACACTTTTTTCAGATGGCCCTTTTGACCGGGGGAAGTGAGACTTCATTGTAGTGCAGATTTCCTTTGCAAGCTTGCTTGGTTGGCCAAAAAGGGCGTATGCGTTTTTTCCTGAATATATTCAGGAAAAAACGCATACGCCCTTTTTGGCCAAGTGCATCATTGTGGACGTTCTGCCTCTTTTCCTATGCTTTAAATGCAATTCCAGTCTACCTCCTGAAATCGATTTCCTGCAATTCTGCCCCGCTTTCAAGTCCTCTTGGCAGCCTTACTTCAGTATATTTTTGGACGATAGCTGTCATTTATAACTCTGCAGGTTTGTGAATTACAGTGCCCCTGAGCTCCTTTCTTCAACTCGCTTTCTCGTGAGCTGGCCGCAACACCGCAGGATGGCTTCAGGCCCTAATCTGGTTCCGGCACGGCACGCTGAGCCTTTGGTTAATTCCTCTTCCTGGTGGGAAATGAGAGTTAAATTTGCCCGTCCAGACACCTCCAGCTAGTCTCTCATTGGTTCTCCCTATTCCTGTTCATCTTCCGCAGAAATTGCAAACTGGGCCAAACAGGAGGTTAAAGGCACTGACTCTCCAAGTCGGGAGAGTGTTAGTAAAGCGTCTGGAATGTTGCACCCGAGCACCAGGGGACGAAAACTGAGACATATTGGAACACGTCTCCCGATCACACGGTTGATCATACTCTGGGTTCCACATGCATGTTTTAGCTGAAGGAAGAATACCTTAAACCTGGAGAGTTGAGACCCGTGGAATGGGTACCATGCAATATGACTTCAAAGGGTCTTCATTTGCTCACCGAACCTCTCCAATCCTATCACTGCTGTGTTTATGCCCCTGTACACACGCTTGATTCTCTTTCGGAGACATAGCAGTCCACAGGTTTTAAGATACTTCCTAGTCAGGTACATTCTTAGGCGTTTAATATGGGGTGTTGAGTCCATTTCGTTGAGCAAGGAGTAGCTCTTGTCTATTCCATATTTGGCTTAAGGAACTTTATCTGTGCTCATTTCAATCTCTGGTTTTATGCAGCACCCCAACTCACCTTTCCCCTTAAGCAAGCATAAGTTGCGTTTCTAAATTTGAGACCCTGTTCTGTTTTGTAATTCAGTTCCTGTGTAGCCAAGTTTACATTCCGTGTATTAGTGATATCTTATGATGTTTCTTTTTCTGTGTGACTTATTTCAGTTAGAATCATCATACCTGAATCCACTCATTATGCTGCTACGGGCCTGATGACATAGATTTCCTTGCTGAGTGATATTGCATTGTACGTAAGTACCACAACTTCTTTATCCATTTTTCACTTTCTGCGATATTGAACTTGTACTGTAAACCAGGTTCTTGGAAACAGAGCCGTCCCAACTTTTGGGGTGGCTGTGTGTTTTTGATTTTAATTTCCCTAAGCTATAGGACCATAAGTGGAAGTGCCCTAGGCTCTGTTGCATTGTTTTTTAGATGTTTCAGGAAACACCATACACTTCTCCCGAGTGGCTGTTGGCAATTTACATCCCGCCCATCAGCATAACAAGGCTCCCAGTTCTCCATGGCCTGTCCTGCCTTTCTGGATTTTACGCTTTTTTCAGATGGCCGTTTTTTTTGTTGTTTTTATTTATTTATATTGCGGTACGCGGGCCTCTCACTGCTGTGGCCTCTCCCGTTGCGGAGCACAGGCTCCAGACGTGCAGGCTCAGCGGCCATGGCTCAGGGGCCCAGCCACTCCGCGGCATGTGGGATCCTCCCAGACCGTGGCACGAACCCCTGTCCTCTGCATCGGCAGATGGACTCTCAACTATTGTGCCACCAGGGAAGACCCCAGATGGCCCTTTTGACCGGGGGGAAGTGAGACTTCATTGTAGTGCAGATTTCCTTTGCAAGCTTGCTTGGTTGGCCAAAAAGGGCGTGTGCGTTTTTTCCTGAATATATTCAGGAAAAAACGCATACGCCCTTTTTTGGCCAAGTGCATCATTGTGGACGTTCTGCCTCTTTTCCTATGCTTTAAATGCAATTCCAGTCTACCTCCTGAAATCGGTTTCCTGCAATTCTGCCCCGCTTTCAAGTCCTCTTGGCAGCCTTACTTCAGTATATTTTTGGACGATAGCTGTCATTTATAACTCTGCAGGTTTGTGAATTACAGTGCCCCTGAGCTCCTTTCTTCAACTCGCTTTCTCGTGAGCTGGCCGCAACACCGCAGGATGGCTTCAGGCCCTAATCTGGTTCCGGCACGGCACGCTGAGCCTTTGGTTAACTCCTCTTCCTGGTGGGAAATGAGAGTTAAATTTGCCCGTCCAGACACCTCCAGCTAGTCTCTCATTGGTTCTCCCTATTCCTGTTCATCTTCTGCAGAAATTGCAAACTGGGCCAAACAGGAGGTTAAAGGCACTGACTCTCCAAGTCGGGAGAGTGTTAGTAAAGCATCTGGAATGTTGCACCCGAGTACCAGGGGACGAAAACTGACACATATTGGAACACATCTCCCGATCACATGGTTGATCATACTCTGGGTTCCACATGCATGTTTTAGCTGAAGGAAGAATACCTTAAACCTGGAGAGTTGAGACCCGTGGAATGGGTACCATGCAATATGACTTCAAAGGGTCTTCATTTGCTCACCGAACTTCTCCAATCCTATCACTGCTGCGTTTATGCCCCTGTACATACGCTTGATTCTCTTTCGGAGACATAGCAATCCATAGGTTTTAAGATACTTCCTAGTCAGGTACACTCTAAGGCGTTTAATATGGGGTGTTGAGTCCATTTCGTTGAGCAAGGAGTAGCTCTTGTCTATTCCATATTTGGCTTAAGGAACTTTATCTGTGCTCATTTCAATCTCTGGTTTTATGCAGCACCCCAACTCACCTTTCCCCTTAAGCAAGCATAAGTTGGGTTTCTAAATTTGAGACCCTGTTCTGTTTTGTAATTCAGTTCCTGTGTAGCCAAGTTTACATTCCGTGTATTAGTGATATCTTATGATGTTTCTTTTTCTGTGTGACTTATTTCAGTTAGAATCATCATACCTGAATCCACTCATTATGCTGCTACGGGCCTGATGACATAGATTTCATCGCTGAGTGATATTGCATTGTACGTATGTACCACAATTTCTTTATCCATTTTTCACTTTCTGCGATATTGAACTTGTACCGTAAACCAGGTTCTTGTAAACAGAGCCGTTCCAACCTTTTGGGTGGCTGTGTCTTTTTGATTTTAATTTCCCTAAGCTATAGGACCATAACTGGAAGTGCCCTAGGCTCTGTTGCTTTGTTTTTTAGATGTTTCAGGAAACACCATACACTTCTCCGAGTGGCTGTTGGCAATTTACATCCCGCCCATCATCATAACAAGGCTCCCAGGTCTCCATGGCCTGTCCTGCCTTTCTGGATTTTACACTTTTTTCAGATGGCCCTTTTGACCGGGGGGAAGTGAGACTTCATTGTAGTACAGATTTCCTTTGCAAGCTTGCTTGGTTGGCCAAAAAGGGCGTATGCGTTTTTTCCTGAATATATTCAGGAAAAAACGCATACGCCCTTTTTGGCCAAGTGCATCATTGTGGACGTTCTGCCTCTTTTCCTATGCTTTAAATGCAATTCCAGTCTACCTCCTGAAATCGGTTTCCTGCAATTCTGCCCCGCTTTCAAGTCCTCTTGGCAGCCTTACTTCAGTATATTTTTGGACGATAGCTGTCATTTATAACTCTGCAGGTTTGTGAATTTCTGTGCCCCTGAGCTCCTTTCTTCAACTCGCTTTATCGTGAGCTGGCTGCAACACTGCAAGATGGCTTCAGGCCCTAATCTGATTCCGGCACGGCACGCTGAGCCTTTGGTTAATTCCTCTTCCTGGTGGGAAATGAGAGTTAAATTTGCCCGTCCAGACACCTCCAGCTAGTCTGTCATTGGTTCTCCCTATTCCTGTACATCTTCCGCAGAAAATGCAAACTGGGCCAAACAGGAGGTTAAAGGCACTGACTCTCCAAGTCGGGAGAGTGTTAGTAAAGCGTCTGGAATGTTGCACCCGAGTACCAGGGGACGAAAACTGACACATATTGGAACACGTCTCCCGATCACACGGTTGATCATACTCTGGGTTCCACATGCATGTTTTAGCTGAAGGAAGAATCCCTTAAACCTGGAGAGTTGAGACCCGTGGAATGGGTACCATGCAATATGACTTCAAAGGGTCTTCATTTGCTCACCGAACCTCTCCAGTCCTATCACTGCTGCTTTTATGCCCCTGTACACACGCTTGATTCTCTTTCGGAGACATAGCAATCCATAGGTTTTAAGATACTTCCTAGTCAGGTACATTCTTAGGCGTTTAATATGGGGTGTTGAGTCCATTTCGTTGAGCAAGGAGTAGCTCTTGTCTATTCCATATTTGGCTTAAGGAACTTTATCTGTGCTCATTTCAATCTCTGGTTTTATGCAGCACCCCAACTCACCTTTCCCCTTAAGCAAGCATAAGTTGGGTTTCTAAATTTGAGACCCTGTTCTGTTTTGTAATTCAGTTCCTGTGTAGCCAAGTTTACATTCCGTGTATTAGTGATATCTTATGATGTTTCTTTTTCTGTGAGACTTATTTCAGTTAGAATCTTCGTACCTGAATCCACTCATTATGCTGCTACGGGCCTGATGACATAGATTTCCTTGCTGAGTGATATTGCATTGTACGTAAGTACCACAATTTCTTTATCCATTTTTCACTTTCTGCGATATTGAACTTGTACCGAAAATGAGTTTCTTGTAAACAGAGCCGTCCCAACTATTTTGGGTGGCTCTGTCTTTTTTATTTTAATTTCCCTAAGCTATAGGACCATAAGTGGAAGTGCCCTAAGCTCTGTTTCTTTGTTTTTTAGATGTTTCAGGAAACACCATACACTTCTCCCCAGTGGCTGTTGGCAATTTACATCCCGCCCATCAGCATAACAAGGCTCCCAGGTCTCCATGGCCTGTCCTGCCTTTCTGGATTTTACACTTTTTTCAGATGGCCCTTTTGACCGGGGGGAAGTGAGACTTCATTGTAGTGCAGATTTCCTTTGCAAGCTTGCTTGGTTGGCCAAAAAGGGCGTATGCGTTTTTTCCTGAATATATTCAGGAAAAAACGCATACGCCCTTTTTGGCCAAGTGCATCATTGTGGACGTTCTGCCTCTTTTCCTATGCTTTAAATGCAATTCCAGTCTACCTCCTGAAATCGATTTCCTGCAATTCTGCCCCATTTTCAAGTCCTCTTGGCAGCCTTACTTCAGTATATTTTTGGACGATAGCTGTCATTTATAACTCTGCAGGTTTGTGAATTACAGTGCCCCTGAGCTCCTTTCTTCAACTCGCTTTCTCGTGAGCTGGCCGCAACACCGCAGGATGGCTTCAGGCCCTAATCTGGTTCCGGCACGGCACGCTGAGCCTTTGGTTAATTCCTCTTCCTGGTGCGAAATGAGAGTTAAATTTGCCCGTCCAGACCCCTCCAGCTAGTCTGTCATTGGTTCTCCCTATTCCTGTTCATCTTCCGCAGAAATTGCAAACTGGGCCAAACAGGAGGTTAAAGGCACTGACTCTCCAAGTCGGGAGAGTGTTCGTAAAGCGTCTAGAATGTTGCAACCGAGTACCAGGGGACGAAAACTGACACATATTGGAACACGTCTCCCGATCACACGGTTGATCATACTCTGGGTTCCACATGCATGTTTTAGCTGAAGGAAGAATCCCTTAAAGCTGGAGAGTTGAGACCCGTGGAATGGGTACCATGCAATATGACTTCAAAGGGTCTTCATTTGCTCACCGAACCTCTCCAGTCCTATCACTGCTGCGTTTATGCCCCTGTACGCACGCTTGATTCTCTTTCGGAGACATAGCAATCCATAGGTTTTAAGATACTTCCTAGTCAGGTACATTCTTAGGCGTTTAATATGGGGTGTTGAGTCCATTTCCTTGAGCAAGGAGTAGCTCTTGTCTATTCCATATTTGGCTTAAGGAACTTTATCTGTGCTCATTTCAATCTCTGGTTTTATGCAGCACACCAACTCACCTTTCCCCTTAAGCAAGCATAAGTTGGGTTTCTAAATTTGAGACCCTGTTCTGTTTTGTAATTCAGTTCCTCTGTAGCCAAGTTTACATTCCGTGTATTAGTGATATCTTATGATGTTTCTTTTTCTGTGTGACTTATTTCAGTTAGAATCATCGTACCTGAATCCACTCATTATGCTGCTATGGGCCTGTTGACATAGATTTCCTTGCTGAGTGATATTGCATTGTACGTAAGTACCACAACTTCTTTATCCATTTTTCACTTTCTGCGATATTGAACTTGTACCGTAAACCAGGTTCTTGTAAACAGAGCCGTCCCAACGTTTTGGTTGGCTCTGTCTTTTTGATTTTAATTTCCCTAAGCTATAAGACCATAAGTGGAAGTGCCCTAGGCTCTGTAGCTTTGTTTTTTAGATGTTTCAGGAAACACCATACACTTCTCCCGAGTGGCTGTTGGCAATTTACATCCCGCCCATCAGCATAACAAGGCTCCCAGTTCTCCATGGCCTGTCCTGCCTTTCTGGATTTTACACTTTTTTCAGATGGCCCTTTTGACCGGGGGGAAGTGAGACTTCATTGTAGTGCAGATTTCCTTTGCAAGCTTGCTTGGTTGGCCAAAAAGGGCGTATGCGTTTTTTCCTGAATATATTCAGGAAAAAACGCATACGCCCTTTTTGGCCAAGTGCATCATTGTGGACGTTCTGCCTCTTTTCCTATGCCTTAAATGCAATTCCAGTCTACCTCCTGAAATCGGTTTCCTGCAATTCTGCCCCGCTTTCAAGTCCTCTTGGCAGCCTTACTTCAGTATATTTTTGGACGATAGCTGTCATTTATAACTCTGCAGGTTTGTGAATTTCTGTGCCCCTGAGCTCCTTTCTTCAACTCGCTTTCTCGTGAGCTGGCCGCAACACCGCAGGATGGCTTCAGGCCCTAATCTGGTTCCGGCACGGCACGCTGAGCCTTTGGTTAATTCCTCTTCCTGGTGGGAAATGAGAGTTAAATTTGCCCGTCCGGACACCTCCAGCTAGTCTCTCATTGGTTCTCCCTATTCCTGTTCATCTTCCGCAGAAATTGCAAACTGGGCCAAACAGGAGGTTAAAGGCACTGACTCTCCAAGTCGGGAGAGTGTTAGTAAAGCGTCTGGAATGTTGCACCCGAGTACCAGGGGACGAAAACTGACACACATTGGAACACGTCTCCCGATCACACGGTTGATCATACTCTGGGTTCCACATGCATGTTTTAGCTGAAGGAAGAATCCCTTAAACCTGGAGAGTTGAGACCCGTGGAATGGGTACCATGCAGTATGACTTCAAAGGGTCTTCATTTGCTCACCGAACCTCTCCAGTCCTATCACTGCTGCGTTTATGCCCCTGTACTAACGCTTGATTCTCTTTCGGAGACATAGCAGTCCATAGGCTTTAAGATACTTCCTAGTCAGGTACATTCTTAGGCGTTTAATATGGGGTGTTGAGTCCATTTCGTTGAGCAAGGAGTAGCTCTTGTCTATTCCATATTTGGCTTAAGGAACTTTATCTGTGCTCATTTCAATCTCTGGTTTTATGCAGCACCCCAACTCACCTTTCCCCTTAAGCAAGCATAAGTTGGGTTTCTAAATTTGAGACCCTGTTCTGTTTTGTAATTCAGTTCCTGTGTAGCCAAGTTTACATTCCGTGTATTAGTGATATCTTATGATGTTTCTTTTTCTGTGTGACTTATTTCAGTTAGAATCATCGTACCTGAATCCACTCATTATGCTGCTACGGGCCTGATGACATAGATTTCCTTGCTGAGTGATACTGCATTGTACGTAAGTACCACAACTTCTTTATCCATTTTTCACTTTCTGCGATATTGAACTTGTACCGTAAACCAGGTTCTTGTAAACAGAGCCGTCCCAACCTTTGGGGTGGCTGTGTCTTTTTGATTTTAATTTCCCTAAGCTATAGAACCATAAGTGGAAGTGCCCTAGGCTCTGTTGCTTTGTTTTTTAGATGTTTCAGGAAACACCATACACTTCTCCCGAGTGGCTGTTGGCAATTTACATCCCGCCCATCAGCATAGCAAGGCTCCCAGTTCTCCATGGCCTGTCCTGCCTTTCTGGATTTTACACTTTTTTCAGATGGCCCTTTTGACCGGGGGGAAGTGAGACTTCATTGTAGTGCAGATATCCTTTGCAAGCTTGCTTGGTTGGCCAAAAAGGGCGTATGCGTTTTTTCCTGAATATATTCAGGAAGAAACGCATACGCCCTTTTTGGCCAAGTGCATCATTGTGGACGTTCTGCCTCTTTTCCTATGCTTTAAATGCAATTCCAGTCTACCTCCTGAAATCGGTTTCCTGCAATTCTGCCCCGCTTTCAAGTCCTCTTGGCAGCCTTACTTCAGTATATTTTTGGACGATAGCTGTCATTTATAACTCGGCAGGTTTGTGAATTACAGTGCCCCTGAGCTCCTTTCTTCAACTCGCTTTCTCGTGAGCTGGCCGCAACACCGCAGGATGGCTTCAGGCCCTAATCTGATTCCGGCACGGCACGCTGAGCCTTTGGTTAATTCCTCTTCCTGGTGCGAAATGAGAGTTAAATTTGCCCGTCCGGACACCTCCAGCTAGTCTGTCATTGGTTCTCCCTATTCCTGTTCATCTTCCGCAGAAATTGCAAACTGGGCCAAACAGGAGGTTAAAGGCACTGACTCTCCAAGTCGGGAGAGTGTTAGTAAAGCGTCTGGAATGTTGCACCCGAGTACCAGGGGACGAAAACTGACACACATTGGAACACGTCTCCCGATCACATGGTTGATCATACTCTGGGTTCCACATGCATGTTTTAGCTGAAGGAAGAATCCCTTAAAGCTGGAGAGTTGAGACCCGTGGAATGGGTACCATGCAATATGACTTCAAAGGGTCTTCATTTGCTCACCGAACCTCTCCAGTCCTATCACTGCTGCTTTTATGCCCCTGTACACACGCTTGATTCTCTTTCGGAGACATAGCAATCCATAGGTTTTAAGATACTTCCTAGTCAGGTACATTCTTAGGCGTTTAATATGGGGTGTTGAGTCCATTTCGTTGAGCAAGGAGTAGCTCTTTTCTATTCCATATTTGGCTTAAGGAACTTTATCTGTGCTCATTTCAATCTCTGGTTTTATGCAGCACCCCAACTCACCTTTCCCCTTAAGCAAGCATAAGTTGGGTTTCTAAATTTGAGACCCTGTTCTGTTTTGTAATTCAGTTCCTGTGTAGCCAAGTTTACATTCCGTGTATTAGTGATATCTTATGATGTTTCTTTTTCTGTGAGACTTATTTCAGTTAGAATCTTCGTACCTGAATCCACTCATTATGCTGCTACGGGCCTGATGACATAGATTTCCTTGCTGGGTGATATTGCATTGTACGTAAGTACCACAACTTCTTTATCCATTTTTCACTTTCTGCGATATTGAACTTGTACCGAAAATGAGTTTCTTGTAAACAGAGCCGTCCCAACTATTTTGGGTGGCTCTGTCTTTTTTATTTTAATTTCCCTAAGCTATAGGACCATAAGTGGAAGTGCCCTAAGCTCTGTTTCTTTGTTTTTTAGATGTTTCAGGAAACACCATACACTTCTCCCCAGTGGCTGTTGGCAATTTACATCCCGCCCATCAGCATAACAAGGCTCCCAGGTCTCCATGGCCTGTCCTGACTTTCTGGATTTTACACTTTTTTCAGATGGCCCTTTTGACCGGGGGGAAGTGAGACTTCATTGTAGTGCAGATTTCCTTTGCAAGCTTGCTTGGTTGGCCAAAAAGGGCGTATGCGTTTTTTCCTGAATATATTCAGGAAAAAACGCATACACCCTTTTTGGCCAAGTGCATCATTGTGGACGTTCTGCCTCTTTTCCTATGCTTTAAATGCAATTCCAGTCTACCTCCTGAAATCGGTTTCCTGCAATTCTGCCCCACTTTCAAGTCCTCTTGGCAGCCTTAGTTCAGTATATTTTTGGACGATAGCTGTCATTTATAACTCTGCAGGTTTGTGAATTACAGTGCCCCTGAGCTCCTTTCTTCAACTCGCTTTCTCGTGAGCAGGCCGCAACGCTGCAGGATGGCTTCAGGCCCTAATCTGGTTCCGGCACGGCACGCTGAGCCTTTGGTTAATTCCTCTTACTGGTGGGAAATGAGAGTTAAATTTGCCCGTCCAGACACCTCCAGCTAGTCTCTCATTGGTTCTCCCTATTCCTGTTCATCTTCCGCAGAAATTGCAAACTGGGCCAAACAGGAGGTTAAAGGCACTGACTCTCCAAGTCGGGAGAGTGTTAGTAAAGCGTCTGGAATGTTGCACCCGAGTACCAGGGGACGAAAACTGACACATATTGGAACACATCTCCCGATCACACGGTTGATCATACTCTGGGTTCCACATGCATGTTTTAGCTGAAGGAAGAATCCCTTAAAGCTGGAGAGTTGAGACCCGTGGAATGGGTACCATGCAATATGACTTCAAAGGGTCTTCATTTGCTCACCGAACCTCTCCAGTCCTATCACTGCTGCTTTTATGCCCCTGTACACACGCTTGATTCTCTTTCGGAGACATAGCAATCCATAGGTTTTAAGATACTTCCTAGTCAGGTACATTCTTAGGCGTTTAATATGGGGTGTTGAGTCCATTTCGTTGAGCAAGGAGTAGCTCTTGTCTATTCCATATTTGGCTTAAGGAACTTTATCTGTGCTCATTTCAATCTCTGGTTTTATGCAGCACCCCAACTCACCTTTCCCCTTAAGCAAGCATAAGTTGGGTTTCTAAATTTGAGACCCTGTTCTGTTTTGTAATTCAGTTCCTGTGTAGCCAAGTTTACATTCCGTGTATTAGTGATATCTTATGATGTTTCTTTTTCTCTGTGACTTATTTCAGTTAGAATCATCATACCTGAATCCACTCATTATGCTGCTACGGGCCTGATGACATAGATTTCCTTGCTGAGTGATATTGCATTGTACGTAAGTACCACAACTTCTTTATCCATTTTTCACTTTCTGCGATATTGAACTTGTACCGTAAACCAGGTTCTTGTAAACAGAGCCGTCCCAACCTTTTGGGTGGCTGTGTCTTTTTGATTTTAATTTCCCTAAGCTATAGGACCATAAGTGGAAGTGCCCTAGGCTCTGTTGCTTTGTTTTTTAGATGTTTCAGGAAACACCATACACTTCTCCCGAGTGGCTGTTGGCAATTTACATCCCACCCATCAGCATAACAAGGCTCCCAGTTCTCCATGGCCTGTCCTGCCTTTCTGGATTTTACACTTTTTTCAGATGGCCCTTTTGACCGGGGGGAAGTGAGACTTCATTGTAGTGCAGATTTCCTTTGCAAGCTTGCTTGGTTGGCCAAAAAGGGCGTATGCGTTTTTTCCTGAATATATTCAGGAAAAAACGCATACGCCCTTTTTGGCCAAGTGCATCATTGTGGACGTTCTGCCTCTTTTCCTATGCTTTAAATGCAATTCCAGTCTACCTCTTGAAATCGGTTTCCTGCAATTCTGCCCCGCTTTCAAGTCCTCTTGGCAGCCTTACTTCAGTATATTTTTGGACGATAGCTGTCATTTATAACTCTGCAGGTTTGTGAATTACAGTGCCCCTGAGCTCCTTTCTTCAACTCGCTTTCTCGTGAGCTGGCCGCAACACCGCAGGATTGCTTCAGGCCCTAATCTGGTTCCGGCACGGCACGCTGATGTTTTGGTTAATTCCTCTTCCTGGTGGGAAATGAGAGTTAAATTTGCCCGTCCAGACACCTCCAGCTAGTCTCTCATTGGTTCTCCCTATTCCTGTTCATCTTCCACAGAAATTGCAAACTGGACCAAACAGGAGGTTAAAGGCACTGACTCTCCAAGTCGGGAGAGTGTTAGTAAAGCGTCTGGAATGTTGCACCCGAGTACCAGGGGACGAAAACTGACACATATTGGAACACATCTCCCGATCACACGGTTGATCATACTCTGGGTTCCACATGCATGTTTTAGCTGAAGGAAGAATACCTTAAACCTGGAGAGTTGAGACCCGTGGAATGGGTACCATGCAATATGACTTCAAAGGGTCTTCATTTGCTCACCGAACCTCTCCAGTCCTATCACTGCTGCGTTTATGCCCCTGTACACACGCTTGATTCTCTTTCGGAGACATAGCAATCCATAGGTTTTAAGATACTTCCTAGTCAGGTACATTCTTAGGCGTTTAATATGGGGTGTTGAGTCCATTTCGTTGAGCAAGGAGTAGCTCTTGTCTATTCCATATTTGGCTTAAGGAACTTTATCTGTGCTCATTTCAATCTCTGGTTTTATGCAGCACCCCAACTCACCTTTCCCCTTAAGCAAGCATAAGTTGGGTTTCTAAATTTGAGACCCTGTTCTGTTTTGTAATTCAGTTCCTGTGTAGCCAAGTTTACATTCCGTGTATTAGTGATATCTTATGATGTTTCTTTTTCTGTGAGACTTATTTCAGTTAGAATCTTCGTACCTGAATCCACTCATTATGCTGCTACGGGCCTGATGACATAGATTTCCTTGCTGAGTGATACTGCATTGTACGTAAGTACCACAACTTCTTTATCCATTTTTCACTTTCTGCGATATTGAACTTGTACCGTAAACCAGGTTCTTGTAAACAGAGCCGTCCCAACCTTTGGGGTGGCTGTGTCTTTTTGATTTTAATTTCCCTAAGCTATAGGACCATAAGTGGAAGTGCCCTAGGCTCTGTTGCTTTGTTTTTTAGATGTTTCAGGAAACACCATACACTTCTCCCGAGTGGCTGTTGGCAATTTACATCCCGCCCATCAGCATAGCAAGGCTCCCAGTTCTCCATGGCCTGTCCTGCCTTTCTGGATTTTACACTTTTTTCAGATGGCCCTTTTGACCGGGGGGAAGTGAGACTTCATTGTAGTGCAGATTTCCTTTGCAAGCTTGCTTGGTTGGCCAAAAAGGGCGTATGCGTTTTTTCCTGAATATATTCAGGAAAAAACGCATACGCCCTTTTTGGCCAAGTGCATCATTGTGGACGTTCTGCCTCTTTTCCTATGCTTTAAATGCAATTCCAGTCTACCTCCTGAAATCGGTTTCCTGCAATTCTGCCCCGCTTTCAAGTCCTCTTGGCAGCCTTACTTCAGTATATTTTTGGACGATAGCTGTCATTTATAACTCTGCAGGTTTGTGAATTACAGTGCCCCTGAGCTCCTTTCTTCAACTCGCTTTCTCGTGAGCTGGCCGCAACACCGCAGGATGGCTTCAGGCCCTAATCTGGTTCCGGCACGGCACGCTGAGCTTTTGGTTAATTCCTCTTCCTGGTGGGAAATGAGAGTTAAATTTGCCCGTCCAGACACCTCCAGCTAGTCTCTCATTGGTTCTCCCTATTCCTGTTCATCTTCCGCAGAAATTGCAAACTGGGCCAAACAGGAGGTTAAAGGCACTGACTCTCCAAGTCGGGAGAGTGTTAGTAAAGCGTCTGGAATGTTGCACCCGAGTACCAGGGGACGAAAACTGACACATATTGGAACACATCTCCCGATCACACGGTTGATCATACTCTGGGTTCCACATGCATGTTTTAGCTGAAGGAAGAATCCCTTAAACCTGGAGAGTTGAGACCCGTGGAATGGGTACCATGCAATATGACTTCAAAGGGTCTTCATTTGCTCACCGAACCTCTCCAGTCCTATCACTGCTGCTTTTATGCCCCTGTACACACGCTTGATTCTCTTTCGGAGACATAGCAATCCATAGGTTTTAAGATACTTCCTAGTCAGGTACATTCTTAGGCGTTTAATATGGGGTGTTGAGTCCATTTCGTTGAGCAAGGAGTAGCTCTTGTCTATTCCATATTTGGCTTAAGGAACTTTATCTGTGCTCATTTCAATCTCTGGTTTTATGCAGCACCCCAACTCACCTTTCCCCTTAAGCAAGCATAAGTTGGGTTTCTAAATTTGAGACCCTGTTCTGTTTTGTAATTCAGTTCCTGTGTAGCCAAGTTTACATTCCGTGTATTAGTGATATCTTATGATGTTTCTTTTTCTCTGTGACTTATTTCAGTTAGAATCATCATACCTGAATCCACTCATTATGCTGCTACGGGCCTGATGACATAGATTTCCTTGCTGAGTGATACTGCATTGTACGTAAGTACCACAACTTCTTTATCCATTTTTCACTTTCTGCGATATTGAACTTGTACCGTAAACCAGGTTCTTGTAAACAGAGCCGTCCCAACCTTTGGGGTGGCTGTGTCTTTTTGATTTTAATTTCCCTAAGCTATAGGACCATAAGTGGAAGTGCCCTAGGTTCTGTTGCTTTGTTTTTTAGATGTTTCAGGAAACACCATACACTTCTCCCGAGTGGCTGTTGGCAATTTACATCCCGCCCATCAGCATAACAAGGCTCCCAGGTCTCCATGGCCTGTCCTGACTTTCTGGATTTTACACTTTTTTCAGATGGCCCTTTTGACCGGGGGGAAGTGAGACTTCATTGTAGTGCAGATTTCCTTTGCAAGCTTGCTTGGTTGGCCAAAAAGGGCGTATGCGTTTTTTCCTGAATATATTCAGGAAAAAACGCATACGCCCTTTTTGGCCAAGTGCATCATTGTGGACGTTCTGCCTCTTTTCCTATGCTTTAAATGCAATTCCAGTCTACCTCCTGAAATCGGTTTCCTGCAATTCTGCCCCACTTTCAAGTCCTCTTGGCAGCCTTACTTCAGTATATTTTTGGACGATAGCTGTCATTTATAACTCTGCAGGTTTTGAATTAGAGTGCCCTGAGCTCCTTTCTTCAACTCGCTTTCTCGTGAGCAGTCCGCAACGCTGCAGGATGGCTTCAGGCCCTAATCTGGATCCGGCACGGCACGCTGAGCCTTTGGTTAATTCCTCTTCCTGGTGCGAAATGAGAGTTAAATTTGCCCGTCCAGACACCTCCACCTAGTCTCTCATTGGTTCTCCCTATTCCTGTTCATCTTCCGCAGAAATTGCAAACTGGGCCAAAGAGGAGGTTAAAGGCACTGACTCTCCAAGTCGGGAGAGTGTTAGTAAAGCGTCTGGAATGTTGCACCCGAGTACCAGGGGACGAAAACTGACACATATTGGAACACATCTCCCGATCACACGGTTGATCATACTCTGGGTTCCACATGCATGTTTTAGCTGAAGGAAGAATCCCTTAAACCTGGAGAGTTGAGACCCGTGGAATGGGTACCATGCAATATGACTTCAAAGGGTCTTCATTTGCTCACCGAACCTCTCCAATCCTATCACTGCTGCGTTTATGCCCCTGTACACACGCTTGATTCTCTTTCGGAGACATAGCAATCCATAGGTTTTAAGATACTTCCTAGTCAGGTACATTCTTAGGCGTTTAATATGGGGTGTTGAGTCCATTTCGTTGAGCAAGGAGTAGCTCTTGTCTATTCCATATTTGGCTTAAGGAACTTTATCTGTGCTCATTTCAATCTCTGGTTTTATGCAGCACCCCAACTCACCTTTCCCCTTAAGCAAGCATAAGTTGGGTTTCTAAATTTGAGACCCTGTTCTGTTTTGTAATTCAGTTCCTGTGTAGCCAAGTTTACATTCCGTGTATTAGTGATATCTTATGATGTTTCTTTTTCTGTGTGACTTATTTCAGTTAGAATCATCATACCTGAATCCACTCATTATGCTGCTACGGGCCTGATGACATAGATTTCCTTGCTGAGTGATATTGCATTGTACGTAAGTACCACAACTTCTTTATCCATTTTTCACTTTCTGCGATATTGAACTTGTACCGTAAATGAGTTTCTTGTAAACAGAGCCTTCCCAACCTTTGGGGCGGCTCTGTCTTTTTGATTTTAATTTCCCTAAGCTATAGGACCATAAGTGGAAGTGCCCTAGGCTCTGTTGCTTTGTTTTTTAGATGTTTCAGGAAACACCATACACTTCTCCGGAATGGCTGTTGGCAATTTACATCCCGCCCATCAGCATAACAAGGCTCCCAGTTCTCCATGGCCTGTCCTGCCTTTCTGGATTTTACACTTTTTTCAGATGGCCCTTTTGACCGGGGGAAGTGAGACTTCATTGTAGTGCAGATTTCCTTTGCAAGCTTGCTTGGTTGGCCAAAAAGTGCGTATGCGTTTTTTCCTGAATATATTCAGGAAAAAACGCATACGCCCTTTTTGGCCAAGTGCATCATTGTGGACGTTCTGCCTCTTTTCCTATGCTTTAAATGCAATTCCAGTCTACCTCCTGAAATCGATTTCCTGCAATTCTGCCCCGCTTTCAAGTCCTCTTGGCAGCCTTACTTCAGTATATTTTTGGACGATAGCTGTCATTTATAACTCTGCAGGTTTGTGAATTACAGTGCCCCTGAGCTCCTTTCTTCAACTCGCTTTCTCGTGAGCTGGCCGCAACACCGCAGGATGGCTTCAGGCCCTAATCTGGTTCCGGCACGGCACGCTGAGCCTTTGGTTAATTCCTCTTCCTGGTGGGAAATGAGAGTTAAATTTGCCCGTCCAGACACCTCCAGCTAGTCTCTCATTGGTTCTCCCTATTCCTGTTCATCTTCCGCAGAAATTGCAAACTGGGCCAAACAGGAGGTTAAAGGCACTGACTCTCCAAGTCGGGAGAGTGTTAGTAAAGCGTCTGGAATGTTGCACCCGAGCACCAGGGGACGAAAACTGAGACATATTGGAACACGTCTCCCGATCACACGGTTGATCATACTCTGGGTTCCACATGCATGTTTTAGCTGAAGGAAGAATCCCTTAAACCTGGAGAGTTGAGACCCGTGGAATGGGTACCATGCAATATGACTTCAAAGGGTCTTCATTTGCTCACCGAACCTCTCCAATCCTATCACTGCTGTGTTTATGCCCCTGTACACACGCTTGATTCTCTTTCGGAGACATAGCAGTCCATAGGTTTTAAGATACTTCCTAGTCAGGTACATTCTTAGGCGTTTAATATGGGGTGTTGAGTCCATTTCGTTGAGCAAGGAGTAGCTCTTGTCTATTCCATATTTGGCTTAAGGAACTTTATCTGTGCTCATTTCAATCTCTGGTTTTATGCAGCACCCCAACTCACCTTTCCCCTTAAGCAAGCATAAGTTGGGTTTCTAAATTTGAGACCCTGTTCTGTTTTGTAATTCAGTTCCTGTGTAGCCAAGTTTACATTCCGTGTATTAGTGATATCTTATGATGTTTCTTTTTCTGTGTGACTTATTTCAGTTAGAATCATCGTACCTGAATCCACTCATTATGCTGCTACAGGCCTGATGACATAGATTTCATTGCTGAGTGATATTGCATTGTACGTAAGTACCACAACTTCTTTATCCATTTTTCACTTTCTGCGATATTGAACTTGTACTGTAAACCAGGTTCTTGGAAACAGAGCCGTCCCAACTTTTGGGGTGGCTGTGTGTTTTTGATTTTAATTTCCCTAAGCTATAGGACCATAAGTGGAAGTGCCCTAGGCTCTGTTGCATTGTTTTTTAGATGTTTCAGGAAACACCATACAATTCTCCCGAGTGGCTGTTGGCAATTTACATCCCGCCCATCAGCATAACAAGGCTCCCAGTTCTCCATGGCCTGTCCTGCCTTTCTGGATTTTACGCTTTTTTCAGATGGCCCTTTTTTTTGTTGTTTTTATTTATTTATATTGCGGTACGCGGGCCTCTCACTGCTGTGGCCTCTCCCGTTGCGGAGCACAGGCTCCAGACGTGCAGGCTCAGCGGCCATGGCTCAGGGGCCCAGCCACTCCGCGGCATGTGGGATCCTCCCAGACCGTGGCACGAACCCCTGTCCTCTGCATCGGCAGACGGACTCTCAACTATTGTGCCACCAGGGAAGACCCCAGATGGCCCTTTTGACCGGGGGGAAGTGAGACTTCATTGTAGTGCAGATTTCCTTTGCAAGCTTGCTTGGTTGGCCAAAAAGGGCGTGTGCGTTTTTTCCTGAATATATTCAGGAAAAAACGCATACGCCCTTTTTTGGCCAAGTGCATCATTGTGGACGTTCTGCCTCTTTTCCTATGCTTTAAATGCAATTCCAGTCTACCTCCTGAAATCGGTTTCCTGCAATTCTGCCCCGCTTTCAAGTCCTCTTGGCAGCCTTACTTCAGTATATTTTTGGACGATAGCTGTCATTTATAACTCTGCAGGTTTGTGAATTACAGTGCCCCTGAGCTCCTTTCTTCAACTCGCTTTCTCGTGAGCTGGCCGCAACACCGCAGGATGGCTTCAGGCCCTAATCTGGTTCCGGCACGGCACGCTGTGCCTTTGGTTAACTCCTCTTCCTGGTGGGAAATGAGAGTTAAATTTGCCCGTCCAGACACCTCCAGCTAGTCTCTCATTGGTTCTCCCAATTCCTGTTCATCTTCCGCAGAAATTGCAAACTGGGCCAAACAGGAGGTTAAAGGCACTGACTCTCCAAGTCGGGAGAGTGTTAGTAAAGCGTCTGGAATGTTGCACCCGAGTACCAGGGGACGAAAACTGACACATATTGGAACACATCTCCCGATCACACGGTTGATCATACTCTGGGTTCCACATGCATGTTTTAGCTGAAGGAAGAATCCCTTAAACCTGGAGAGTTGAGACCCGTGGAATGGGTACCATGCAATATGACTTCAAAGGGTCTTCATTTGCTCACCGAACCTCTCCAATCCTATCACTGCTGCGTTTATGCCCCTGTACACACGCTTGATTCTCTTTCGGAGACATAGCAATCCATAGGTTTTAAGATACTTCCTAGTCAGGTACATTCTTAGGCGTTTAATATGGGGTGTTGAGTCCATTTCGTTGAGCAAGGAGTAGCTCTTGTCTATTCCATATTTGGCTTAAGGAACTTTATCTGTGCTCATTTCAATCTCTGGTTTTATGCAGCACCCCAACTCACCTTTCCCCTTAAGCAAGCATAAGTTGGGTTTCTAAATTTGAGACCCTGTTCTGTTTTGTAATTCAGTTCCTGTGTAGCCAAGTTTACATTCCGTGTATTAGTGATATCTTATGATGTTTCTTTTTCTGTGTGACTTATTTCAGTTAGAATCATCATACCTGAATCCACTCATTATGCTGCTACGGGCCTGATGACATAGATTTCCTTGCTGAGTGATATTGCATTGTACGTAAGTACCACAACTTCTTTATCCATTTTTCACTTTCTGCGATATTGAACTTGTACCGTAAATGAGTTTCTTGTAAACAGAGCCTTCCCAACCTTTGGGGCGGCTCTGTCTTTTTGATTTTAATTTCCCTAAGCTATAGGACCATAAGTGGAAGTGCCCTAGGCTCTGTTGCTTTGTTTTTTAGATGTTTCAGGAAACACCATACACTTCTCCGGAATGGCTGTTGGCAATTTACATCCCGCCCATCAGCATAACAAGGCTCCCAGTTCTCCATGGCCTGTCCTGCCTTTCTGGATTTTACACTTTTTTCAGATGGCCCTTTTGACCGGGGGAAGTGAGACTTCATTGTAGTGCAGATTTCCTTTGCAAGCTTGCTTGGTTGGCCAAAAAGGGCGTATGCGTTTTTTCCTGAATATATTCAGGAAAAAACGCATACGCCCTTTTTGGCCAAGTGCATCATTGTGGACGTTCTGCCTCTTTTCCTATGCTTTAAATGCAATTCCAGTCTACCTCCTGAAATCGATTTCCTGCAATTCTGCCCCGCTTTCAAGTCCTCTTGGCAGCCTTACTTCAGTATATTTTTGGACGATAGCTGTCATTTATAACTCTGCAGGTTTGTGAATTACAGTGCCCCTGAGCTCCTTTCTTCAACTCGCTTTCTCGTGAGCTGGCCGCAACACCGCAGGATGGCTTCAGGCCCTAATCTGGTTCCGGCACGGCACGCTGAGCCTTTGGTTAATTCCTCTTCCTGGTGGGAAATGAGAGTTAAATTTGCCCGTCCAGACACCTCCAGCTAGTCTCTCATTGGTTCTCCCTATTCCTGTTCATCTTCCGCAGAAATTGCAAACTGGGCCAAACAGGAGGTTAAAGGCACTGACTCTCCAAGTCGGGAGAGTGTTAGTAAAGCGTCTGGAATGTTGCACCCGAGCACCAGGGGACGAAAACTGAGACATATTGGAACACGTCTCCCGATCACACAGTTGATCATACTCTGGGTTCCACATGCATGTTTTAGCTGAAGGAAGAATCCCTTAAACCTGGAGAGTTGAGACCCGTGGAATGGGTACCATGCAATATGACTTCAAAGGGTCTTCATTTGCTCACCGAACCTCTCCAATCCTATCACTGCTGTGTTTATGCCCCTGTACACACGCTTGATTCTCTTTCGGAGACATAGCAATCCATAGGTTTTAAGATACTTCCTAGTCAGGTACATTCTTAGGCGTTTAATATGGGGTGTTGAGTCCATTTCGTTGAGCAAGGAGTAGCTCTTGTCTATTCCATATTTGGCTTAAGGAACTTTATCTGTGCTCATTTCAATCTCTGGTTTTATGCAGCACCCCAACTCACCTTTCCCCTTAAGCAAGCATAAGTTGGGTTTCTAAATTTGAGACCCTGTTCTGTTTTGTAATTCAGTTCCTGTGTAGCCAAGTTTACATTCCGTGTATTAGTGATATCTTATGATGTTTCTTTTTCTGTGTGACTTATTTCAGTTAGAATCATCGTACCTGAATCCACTCATTATGCTGCTACAGGCCTGATGACATAGATTTCATTGCTGAGTGATATTGCATTGTACGTAAGTACCACAACTTCTTTATCCATTTTTCACTTTCTGCGATATTGAACTTGTACTGTAAACCAGGTTCTTGGAAACAGAGCCGTCCCAACTTTTGGGGTGGCTGTGTGTTTTTGATTTTAATTTCCCTAAGCTATAGGACCATAAGTGGAAGTGCCCTAGGCTCTGTTGCATTGTTTTTTAGATGTTTCAGGAAACACCATACACTTCTCCCGAGTGGCTGTTGGCAATTTACATCCCGCCCATCAGCATAACAAGGCTCCCAGATCTCCATGGCCTGTCCTGCCTTTCTGGATTTTACGCTTTTTTCAGATGGCCCTTTTTTTTGTTGTTTTTATTTATTTATATTGCGGTACGCGGGCCTCTCACTGCTGTGGCCTCTCCCGTTGCGGAGCACAGGCTCCAGACGTGCAGGCTCAGCGGCCATGGCTCAGGGGCCCAGCCACTCCGCGGCATGTGGGATCCTCCCAGACCGTGGCACGAACCCCTGTCCTCTGCATCGGCAGACGGACTCTCAACTATTGTGCCACCAGGGAAGACCCCAGATGGCCCTTTTGACCGGGGGGAAGTGAGACTTCATTGTAGTGCAGATTTCCTTTGCAAGCTTGCTTGGTTGGCCAAAAAGGGCGTGTGCGTTTTTTCCTGAATATATTCAGGAAAAAACGCATACGCCCTTTTTTGGCCAAGTGCATCATTGTGGACGTTCTGCCTCTTTTCCTATGCTTTAAATGCAATTCCAGTCTACCTCCTGAAATCGGTTTCCTGCAATTCTGCCCCGCTTTCAAGTCCTCTTGGCAGCCTTACTTCAGTATATTTTTGGACGATAGCTGTCATTTATAACTCTGCAGGTTTGTGAATTACAGTGCCCCTGAGCTCCTTTCTTCAACTCGCTTTCTCGTGAGCTGGCCGCAACACCGCAGGATGGCTTCAGGCCCTAATCTGGTTCCGGCACGGCACGCTGAGCCTTTGGTTAACTCCTCTTCCTGGTGGGAAATGAGAGTTAAATTTGCCCGTCCAGACACCTCCAGCTAGTCTCTCATTGGTTCTCCCAATTCCTGTTCATCTTCCGCAGAAATTGCAAACTGGGCCAAACAGGAGGTTAAAGGCACTGACTCTCCAAGTCGGGAGAGTGTTAGTAAAGCGTCTGGAATGTTGCACCCGAGTACCAGGGGACGAAAACTGACACATATTGGAACACGTCTCCCGATCACACGGTTGATCATACTCTGGGTTCCACATGCATGTTTTAGCTGAAGGAAGAATACCTTAAACCTGGAGAGTTGAGACCCGTGGAATGGGTACCATGCAATATGACTTCAAAGGGTCTTCATTTGCTCACCGAACCTCTCTAATCCTATCACTGCTGCTTTTATGCCCCTGTACACACGCTTGATTCTCTTTCGGAGACATAGCAATCCATAGGTTTTAAGATACTTCCTAGTCAGGTACAATCTTAGGCGTTTAATATGGGGTGTTGAGTCCATTTCCTTGAGCAAGGAGTAGCTCTTGTCTATTCCATATTTGGCTTAAGGAACTTTATCTGTGCTCATTTCAATCTCTGGTTTTATGCAGCACCCCAACTCACCTTTCCCCTTAAGCAAGCATAAGTTGGGTTTCTAAATTTGAGACCCTGTTCTGTTTTGTAATTCAGTTCCTGTGTAGCCAAGTTTACATTCCGTGTATTAGTGATATCTTATGATGTTTCTTTTTCTGTGTGACTTATTTCAGTTAGAATCATCATACCTGAATCCACTCATTATGCTGCTACAGTCCTGATGACATAGATTTCATTGCTGAGTGATATTGCATTGTACGTAAGTACCACAACTTCTTTATCCATTTTTCACTTTCTGTTTTATTGAACTTGGACCGTAAAGCAGGTTCTTGTAAACAGAGCCGTCCCAACCTTTGGGGTGGCTGTGTCTTTATGATTTTAATTTCTCTAAGGTATAGAACCATAAGTGGAAGTGCCCTAGGCTCTGTTGCTTTGTTTTTTAGATGTTTCAGGAAACACCATACACTTCTCCCGAATGGCTGTTGGCAATTTACATCCCGCCCATCAGCATAACAAGGCTCCCAGTTCTCCATGGCCTGTCCTGCCTTTCTGGATTTTACACTTTTTTCAGATGGCCCTTTTGACCGGGGGGAAGTGAGACTTCATTGTAGTGCAGATTTCCTTTGCAAGCTTGCTTGGTTGGCCAAAAAGGGCGTATGCGTTTTTTCCTGAATATATTCAGGAAAAAACGCATACGCCCTTTTTGGCCAAGTGCATCATTGTGGACGTTCTGCCTCTTTTCCTATGCTTTAAATGCAATTCCAGTCTACCTCCTGAAATCGGTTTCCTGCAATTCTGCCCCACTTTCAAGTCCTCTTGGCAGCCTTACTTCAGTATATTTTTGGACGATAGCTGTCATTTATAACTCTGCAGGTTTGTGAATTAGAGTGCCCCTGAGCTCCTTTCTTCAACTCGCTTTCTCGTGAGCTGGCCGCAACGCCGCATGGTTGCTTCAGGCCCTAATCTGGTTCCGGCACGGCACGCTGAGCCTTTGGTTAATTCCTCTTCCTGGTGGGAAATGAGAGTTAAATTTGCCCATCCAGACACCTCCAGCTAGTCTCTCATTGGTTCTCCCTATTCCTGTTCATCTTCCGCAGAAATTGCAAACTGGGCCAAACAGGAGGTTAAAGGCACTGACTCTCCAAGTCGGGAGAGTGTTAGTAAAGCGTCTGGAATGTTGCACCCGAGTAGCAGGGGACGAAAACTGACACATATTGGAACACATCTCCCGATCACACGGTTGATCATACTCTGGGTTCCACATGCATGTTTTAGCTGAAGGAAGAATACCTTAAACCTGGAGAGTTGAGACCCGTGGAATGGGTACCATGCAATATGACTTCAAAGGGTCTTCATTTGCTCACCAAACCTCTCCAGTCCTATCACTGCTGCGTTTATGCCCCTGTACACACGCTTGATTCTCTTTCGGAGACATAGCAATCCATAGGTTTTAAGATACTTCCTAGTCAGGTACATTCTTAGGCGTTTAATATGGGGTGTTGAGTCCATTTCGTTGAGCAAGGAGTAGCTCTTGTCTATTCCATATTTGGCTTAAGGAACTTTATCTGTGCTCATTTCAATCTCTGGTTTTATGCAGCACCCCAACTCACCTTTCCCCTTAAGCAAGCATAAGTTGGGTTTCTAAATTTGAGACCCTGTTCTGTTTTGGAATTCAGTTCCTGTGTAGCCAAGTTTACATTCCGTGTATTAGTGATATCTTATGATGTTTCTTTTTCTGTGTGACTTATTTCAGTTAGAATCATCATACCTGAATCCACTCATTATGCTGCTATGGGCCTGATGACATAGATTTCATTGATGTGTGATATTGCATTGTACGTAAGTACCACAACTTCTTTATCCATTTTTCACTTTCTGCGATATTGAACTTGTACCGTAAACCAGGTTCTTGTAAACAGAGCTGTCCCAACCTTTGGGGTGGCTGTATCTTTTTGATTTTAATTTCCCTAAGCTATAGGACCATAAGTGGAAGTGCCCTAGGCTCTGTTGCTTTGTTTTTTAGATGTTTCAGGAAACACCATACACTTCCCCCGAGTGGCTGTTGGCAATTTACATCCCACCCATCAGCATAACAAGGCTCCCAGTTCTCCATGGCCTGTCCTGCATTTCTGGATTTTACACTTTTTTCAGATGGCCCTTTTGACCGGGGGGAAGTGAGACTTCATTGTAGTGCAGATTTCCATTGCAAGCTTGCTTGGTTGGCCAAAAAGTGCGTATGCGTTTTTTCCTGAATATATTCAGGAAAAAACCCATACGCCCTTTTTTGCCAAGTGCATCATTGTGGACGTTCTGCCTCTTTCCTATGCTTTAAATGCAATTCCTGTCTACCTCCTGAAATCGGTTTCCTGCAATTCTGCCCCGCTTTCAAGTCCTCTTGGCAGCCTTACTTCAGTATATTTTTGGACGATAGCTGTCATTTATAACTCTGCAGGTTTGTGAATTACAGTGCCCCTGAGCTCCTTTCTTCAACTCGCTTTCTCGTGAGCTGGCCGCAACACCGCAGGATTGCTTCAGGCCCTGATCTGGTTCCGGCACGGCACGCTGAGCCTTTGGTTAATTCCTCTTCCTGGTGGGAAATGAGAGTTAAATTTGCCCGTCCAGACACCTCCAGCTAGTCTCTCATTGGTTCTCCCTATTCCTGTTCATCTTCCGCAGAAATTGCAAACTGGGCCAAACAGGAGGTTAAAGGCACTGACTCTCCAAGTCGGGAGAGTGTTAGTAAAGCGTCTGGAATGTTGCACCCGAGTACCAGGGGACGAAAACTGACACATATTGGAACACGTCTCCCGATCACACGGTTGATCATACTCTGGGTTCCACATGCATGTTTTAGCTGAAGGAAGAATACCTTAAACCTGGAGAGTTGAGACCCGTGGAATGGCTTCCATGCAATATGACTTCAAAGGGTCTTCATTTGCTCACCAAACCTCTCCAGTCCTATCACTGCTGCGTTTATGCCCCTGTACACACGCTTGATTCTCTTTCGGAGACATAGCAATCCATCGGTGTTAAGATACTTCCTAGTCAGGTACATTCTTAGGCGTTTAATATGGGGTGTTGAGTCCATTTCGTTGAGCAAGGAGTAGCTCTTGTCTATTCCATATTTGGCTTAAGGAACTTTATCTGTGCTCATTTCAATCTCTGGTTTTATGCAGCACCCCAACTCATCTTTCCCCTTAAGCAAGCATAAGTTGGGTTTCTAAATTTGAGACCCTGTTCTGTTTTGTAATTCAGTTCCTCTGTAGCCAAGTTTACATTCCGTGTATTAGTGATATCTTATGATGTTTCTTTTTCTGTGTGACTTATTTCATTTAGAATCATCGTACCTGAATCCACTCATTATGCTGCTACGGGCCTGATGACATAGATTTCATTGCTGAGTGATACTGCATTGTACGTAAGTACCACAACTTCTTTATCCATTTTTCACTTTCTGCGATATTGAACTTGTACCGTAAACCAGGTTCTTGTAAACAGAGCCGTCCCAACCTTTGGGGTGGTTGTGTCTTTTTGATTTTAATTTCCCTAAGCTATAGGACCATAAGTGGAAGTGCCCTAGGCTCTGTTGCTTTGTTTTTTAGATGTTTCAGGAAACACCATACACTTCTCCCGAGTGGCTGTTGGCAATTTACATCCCGCCCATCAGCATAACAAGGCTCCCAGTTCTCCATGGCCTGTCTTGCCTTTCTGGATTTTACACTTTTATCAGATGGCCCTTTTGACCGGGGGGAAGTGAGACTTCATTGTAGTGCAGATTTCTTTGCAAGCTTGCTTGGTTGGCCAAAAAGGGCGTATGCGTTTTTTCCTGAATATATTCAGGAAAAAACGCATACGCCCTTTTTGGCCAAGTGCATCATTGTGGACGTTCTGCCTCTTTTCCTATGCTTTAAATGCAATTCCAGTCTACCTCCTGAAATCGGTTTCCTGCAATTCTGCCCCGCTTTCAAGTCCTCTTGGCAGCCTTACTTCAGTATATTTTTGGACGATAGCTGTCATTTATAACTCTGCAGGTTTGTGAATTACAGTGCCCCTGAGCTCCTTTCTTCAACTCGCTTTCTCGTGAGCTGGCCGCAACACCGCAGGATGGCTTCAGGCCCTAATCTGGTTCCGGCACGGCACGCTGAGCTTTTGGTTAATTCCTCTTCCTGGTGGGAAATGAGAGTTAAATTTGCCCGTCCAGACACCTCCAGCTAGTCTCTCATTGGTTCTCCCTATTCCTGTTCATCTTCCGCAGAAATTGCAAACTGGGCCAAACAGGAGGTTAAAGGCACTGACTCTCCAAGTCGGGAGAGTGTTAGTAAAGCGTCTGGAATGTTGCACCCGAGTACCAGGGGACGAAAACTGACACATATTGGAACACGTCTCCCGATCACACGGTTGATCATACTCTGGGTTCCACATGCATGTTTTAGCTGAAGGAAGAATCCCTTAAACCTGGAGAGTTGAGACCCGTGGAATGGGTACCATGCAATATGACTTCAAAGGGTCTTCATTTGCTCACCGATCCTCTCCAGTCCTATCACTGCTGCGTTTATGCCCCTGTACACACGCTTGATTCTCTTTCGGAGACATAGCAATCCATAGGTTTTAAGATACTTCCTAGTCAGGTACATTCTTAGGCGTTTAATATGGGGTGTTGAGTCCATTTCGTTGAGCAAGGAGTAGCTCTTGTCTATTCCATATTTGGCTTAAGGAACTTTATCTGTGCTCATTTCAATCTCTGGTTTTATGCAGCACCCCAACTCACCTTTCCCCTTAAGCAAGCATAAGTTGGGTTTCTAAATTTGAGACCCTGTTCTGTTTTGTAATTCAGTTCCTGTGTAGCCAAGTTTACATTCCGTGTATTAGTGATATCTTATGATGTTTCTTTTTCTGTGTGACTTATTTCAGTTAGAATCATCATACCTGAATCCACTCATTATGCTGCTACGGGCCTAATGACATAGATTTCCTTGCTGAGTGATATTGCATTGTACGTAAGTACCACAACTTCTTTATCCATTTTTCACTTTCTGCGATATTGAACTTGTACCGTAAACCAGGTTCTTGTAAACAGAGCCGTCCCAACCTTAGGGGTGGCTGTGTCTTTTTGATTTTAATTTCCCTAAGCTATAGGACCATAAGTGGAAGTGCCCTAGGCTCTGTTGCTTTGTTTTTTAGATGTTTCAGGAAACACCATACACTTCTCCCGAGTGGCTGTTGGCAATTTACATCCCGCCCATGAGCATAACAAGGCTCCCAGTTCTCCATGGCCTGTCCTGCCTTTCTGGATTTTACACTTTTTTCAGATGGCCCTTTTGACCGGGGGGAAGTGAGACTTCATTGTAGTGCAGATTTCCTTTGCAAGCTTGCTTGGTTGGCCAAAAAGGGCGTATGCGTTTTTTCCTGAATATATTCAGGAAAAAACGCATACGCCCTTTTTGGCCAAGTGCATCATTGTGGACGTTCTGCCTCTTTTCCTATGCTTTAAATGCAATTCCAGTCTACCTCCTGAAATCGGTTTCCTGCAATTCTGCCCCGCTTTCAAGTCCTCTTGGCAGCCTTACTTCAGTATATTTTTGGACGATAGCTGTCATTTATAACTCTGCAGGTTTGTGAATTACAGTTCCCCTGAGCTCCTTTCTTCAACTCGCTTTCTCGTGAGCTGGCCGCAACACCGCAGGATGGCTTCAGGCCCTAATCTGGTTCCGGCACGGAATGCTGAGCCTTTGGTTAATTCCTCTTCCTGGTGGGAAATGAGAGTTAAATTTGCCCGTCCAGACACCTCCAGCTAGTTTCTCATTGGTTCTCCCAATTCCTGTTCATCTTCCGCAGAAATTGCAAACTGGGCCAAACAGGAGGTTAAAGGCACTGACTCTCCAAGTCGGGAGAGTGTTAGTAAAGCGTCTGGAATTTTGCAACCGAGCACCAGGGGACGAAAACTGACACATATTGGAACACGTCTCCCGATCACACGGTTGATCATACTCTGGGTTCCACATTCATATTTTAGCTGAAGGAAGAATACCTTAAACCTGGAGAGTTGAGACCCGTGGAATGGGTACCATGCAATATGACTTCAAAGGGTCTTCATTTGCTCACCGAACCTCTCCAGTCCTATCACTGCTGCGTTTATGCCCCTGTACACACGCTTGATTCTCTTTCGGAGACATAGCAATCCATAGGTTTTAAGATACTTCCTAGTCAGGTACATTCTTAGGCGTTTAATATGGGGTGTTGAGTCCATTTCGTTGATCAAGGAGTAGCTCTTGTCTATTCCATATTTGGCTTAAGGAACTTTATCTGTGCTCATTTCAATCTCTGGTTTTATGCAGCACCCCAAGTCACATTTCCCCTTAAGCAAGCATAAGTTGGGTTTCTAAATTTGAGACCGTGTTCTGTTTTGTAATTCAGTTCCTGTGTAGCCAAGTTTACATTCCGTGTATTAGTGATATCTTATGATGTTTCTTTTTCTGTGTGACTTATTTCAGTTAGAATCATCATACCTGAATCCACTCATTATGCTGCTACGGGCCTGATGACATAGATTTCCTTGCTGAGTGATATTGCATTGTACGTAAGTACCACAACTTCTTTATCCATTTTTCACTTTCTGCGATATTGAACTTGTACCGTAAACCAGGTTCTTGTAAACAGAGCCGTCCCAACCTTTGGGGTGGTTGTGTCTTTTTGATTTTAATTTCCCTAAGCTATAGGACCATAAGTGGAAGTGCCCTAGGCTCTGTTGCTTTGTTTTTTAGATGTTTCAGGAAACACCATACACTTCTCCCGAGTGGCTGTTGGCAATTTACATCCCGCCCATCAGCATAACAAGGCTCCCAGTTCTCCATGGCCTGTCCTGCCTTTCTGGATTTTACACTTTTTTCAGATGGCCCTTTTGACCGGGGGGAAGTGAGACTTCATTGTAGTGCAGATTTCCTTTGCAAGCTTGCTTGGTTGGCCAAAAAGGGCGTATGCGTTTTTTCCTGAATATATTCAGGAAAAAACGCATACGCCCTTTTTGGCCAAGTGCATCATTGTGGACGTTCTGCCTCTTTTCCTATGCTTTAAATGCAATTCCAGTCTACCTCCTGAAATCGGTTTCCTGCAATTCTGCCCCGCTTTCAAGTCCTCTTGGCAGCCTTACTTCAGTATATTTTTGGACGATAGCTGTCATTTATAACTCGGCAGGTTTGTGAATTACAGTGCCCCTGAGCTCCTTTCTTCAACTCGCTTTCTCATGAGCTGGCCGCAACACCGCAGGATTGCTTCTGGCCCTAATCTGGTTACGGCACGGCACGCTGTGCCTTTGGTTAATTCCTCTTCCTGGTGGGAAATGAGAGTTAAATTAGCCCGTCCAGACACCTCCAGCTAGTCTCTCATTGGTTCTCCCTATTCCTGTTCATCTTCCGCAGAAATTGGAAACTGGGCCAAACAGGAGGTTAAAGGCACTAACTCTCCAAGTCGGGAGAGTGTTAGTAAAGCGTCTGGAATGTTGCACCCGAGTACCAGGGGACGAAAACTGACACATATTGGAACACATCTCCCGATCACACGGTTGATCATACTCTGGGTTCCACATGCATGTTTTAGCTGAAGGAAGAATCCCTTAAAGCTGGAGAGTTGAGACCCGTGGAATGGGTACCATGCAATATGACTTCAAAGGGTCTTCATTTGCTCACCGAACCTCTCCAATCCTATCACTGCTGCGTTTATGCCCCTGTACACACGCTTGATTCTCTTTCGGAGACATAGCAATCCATAGGTTTTAAGATACTTCCTAATCAGGTACACTCTTAGGCATTTAATATGTGGTGTTGAGTCCATTTCGTTGAGCAAGGAGTAGCTCTTGTCTATTCCATATTTGGCTTAAGGAACTTTATCTGTGCTCATTTCAATCTCTGGTTTTATGCAGCACCCCAACTCATCTTTCCCCTTAAGCAAGCATAAGTTGGGTTTCTAAATTTGAGACCCTGTTCTGTTTTGTAATTCAGTTCCTGTGTAGCCAAGTTTACATTCCGTGTATTAGTTATATCTTATGATGTTTCTTTTTCTGTGTGACTTATTTCAGTTAGAATCATCGTACCTGAATCCACTCATTATGCTGCTACGGGCCTGATGACATAGATTTCCTTGCTGAGTGATACTGCATTGTACGTAAGTACCACAACTTCTTTATCCATTTTTCACTTTCTGCGATATTGAACTTGTACCGTAAACCAGGTTCTTGTAAACAGAGCCGTCCCAACCTTTGGGGTGGCTGTGTCTTTACGATTTTAATTTCTCTAAGCTATAGGACCGTAAGTGGAAGTGCCCTAGGCTCTGTTGCTTTGTTTTTTAGATGTTTCAGGAAACACCATACACTTCTCCTGAGTGGCTGTTGGCAATTTACATCCCGCCCATCAGCATAACAAGGCTCCCAGTTCTCCATGGCCTGTCCTGCCTTTCTGGATTTTACACTTTTTTCAGATGGCCCTTTTGACCGGGGGGAAGTGAGACTTCATTGTAGTGCAGATTTCCTTTGCAAGCTTGCTTGGTTGGCCAAAAAGGGCGTATGCGTTTTTTCCTGAATATTTGGCCAAGTGCATCATTGTGGACGTTCTGCCTCTTTTCCTATGCTTTAAATGCAATTCCAGTCTACCTCCTGAAATCGGTTTCCTGCAATTCTGCCCCGCTTTCAAGTCCTCTTGGCAGCCTTACTTCAGTATATTTTTGGACGATAGCTGTCATTTATAACTCGGCAGGTTTGTGAATTACAGTGCCCCTGAGCTCCTTTCTTCAACTCGCTTTCTCGTGAGCTGGCCGCAACACCGCAGGATTGCTTCAGGCCCTAATCTGGTTCCGGCACGGCACGCTGAGCCTTTGGTTAATTCCTCTTCCTGGTGGGAAATGAGAGTTAAATTTGCCCATCCAGACACCTCCATCTAGTCTGTCATTGGTTCTCCCTATTCCTGTTCATCTTCCGCAGAAATTGCAAACTGGGCCAAACAGGAGGTTAAAGGCACTGACTCTCCAAGTCGGGAGAGTGTTAGTAAAGCGTCTGGAATGTTGCACCCGAGTACCAGGGGACGAAAACTGACACATATTGGAACACGTCTCCCGATCACACGGTTGATCATACTCTGGGTTCCACATGCATGTTTTAGCTGAAGGAAGAATACCTTAAACCTGGAGAGTTGAGACCCGTGGAATGGGTACCATGCAATATGACTTCAAAGGGTCTTCATTTGCTCACCGAACCTCTCCAGTCCTATCACTGCTGCGTTTATGCCCCTGTACACACGCTTGATTCTCTTTCGGAGACATAGCAATCCATAGGTTTTAAGATACTTCCTAGTCAGGTACACTCTTAGGCATTTAATATGGTGTGTTGAGTCCATTTCGTTGAGCAAGGAGTAGCTCTTGTCTATTCCATATTTGGCTTAAGGAACTTTATCTGTGCTCATTTCAATCTCTGGTTTTATGCAGCACCCCAACTCACCTTTCCCCTTAAGAAAGCATAAGTTGGGTTTCTAAATTTGAGACCCTGTTCTGTTTTGTAATTCAGTTCCTGTGTAGCCAAGTTTACATTCCGTGTATTAGTGCTATCTTATGATGTTTCTTTTTCTGTGAGACTTATTTCAGTTAGAATCATCGTACCTGAATCCACTCATTATGCTGCTACGGGCCTGATGACATAGATTTCATTGCTGAGTGATACTGCATTGTACGTAAGTACCACAACTTCTTTATCCATTTTTCACTTTCTGCGATATTGAACTTGTACCGTAAATGAGTTTCTTGTAAACAGAGCCGTCCCAACTTTTGGGGTGGCTGTGTCTTTTTGATTTTAATTTCTCTAAGCTATAGGACCATAAGTGGAAGTTCCGTAGGCTCTGTTGCTTTGATTTTTAGATGTTTCAGGAAACACCATACACATCTCCCGAGTGGCTGTTGGCAAATATCATCCTGCCCATCATCATAACAAGGCTCCCAGTTCTCCATGGCCTGTCCTGCCTTTCTGGATTTTACACTTTTTTCAGATGGCCCTTTTGACCGGGGGGAAGTGAGACTTCATTGTAGTGCAGATTTCCTTTGCAAGCTTGCTTGGTTGGCCAAAAAGGGCGTATGCGTTTTTTCCTGAATATATTCAGGAAAAAACACATACGCCCTTCTTGGGCAAGTCAGGTTTTTGAATTGCAGTGGCCCTTAGCTCCATTTTTCAGCTCTTAGTTTTGTGATCTTGCCCCATAACCACAGGATTCCTTGAAGCCCTATTCTTCTTCTGGGGCACCTTGCTGTGCCTTTGGTTTATTCTTCTTACTGATGTGAAATTAGAGTGACATGTGCCCATTGAAACCGCTACAGCTAGTTTCTCACTGGTTCCCCCTATTCCCACTCATCCTCCGCAGTAACTGAAGACTGTGCGATACCAGAACTTAAAGGCATTGACTCTCCATGTGGGGATGTTGTTAGTAAAGCGGCTGGAATGTCGATCCGGAGCCCCAGGAGAGGAAAAATGTGGTGCGTTTTAGAAACCTTTCCCGATCAATCGCTGGGTTTCCCAAGCATGGTTTAGCTGTAGGAAGATTCCCTTCAACCTGGAGTGTTGGGACCCTTGGAATGAGTAGCATGAAGTACTGCATTAAACTTTCGGCAGTTGCTCACCGAAGCTCACCAATCCTCTCAGCCCCAAGTGTCCAGCCTTATGTCTTATCCAGCTGTGGGTTTATATGTGGTCAATCCAGGTTGCATCACAGCCCCTGAGCGAATTTTGTAAGAATTTTTCTCTCTTTCATTGTTTCTGCGTTTTGTTTTTAACATTTATTTCTATAATGGGGTTTAGCTCATTTTCACTGCTGTGTTTGTGCCGCTCTGCACACACTTGATTCCCTTATGGAGATAGATCAATACATGGGTTTTAAGATTCTTATTACTCAGATATATTTCTCTGCGGTGTATAGGGTGTGTTGAGGCCAGTTCATTGAGCAAGGTGTAGATCTTGTCTAATACCTATTTGGTTTCTTGAACGGTATCTGTGCTAATTTCAAACTTTGGTTTTATGCATCACCCCACCTCTCCTTTCCCCTTAAGCTGACATAAGTGTGTTTTCTAAATGTGAGACACTGTTCTGTTCTGTAATTCATTTCTTGTGCAGCCATATTTACCCTCCCTCTATAAGTGATATCTTATGATATGTTTCTTTTTCTGTTTGACTTATTTCAAGTAGTATTATCGGACCTAAATCCACTCTTTATCCTTCTACTAGCCTTATTACATTGATTTCATGGTGAAGAGATATTCCATTGTACATAAGTACCACATCTTCTTTATCCATTGTTCTCTTTCCTGGGATATTTAAGGTGTACTGAAGTTGAGGTTCTTGTAAACAGAGTAGCCCTAAACTGTGGTGTGCTTGTGTCTTGTTGATTTTTAGACTTCCCTAGATATACTCCCATGATTGGAAGTGTCCTATGCTCTGTAGCTCTGTTTTTAGATGATTTAGGAACCACCATACACTTCTCCAGAGTGGCTCTCGGCAGTTCACACACTGCCCATCAGCGTATAAAGGCTCCCTGTTCTCCATGGCCTGTCCTGCATTTCTGGTTTTTACAACTTTTTAGGATGGCCCTTTTGACCGGTGGGAAATGAGACTTCTTTGTTGTGCACATTTGCATTGCTTGCTTGCTTCGTTGCCCATAAAGTGCGTATGCGTTTTTTCCTGGATATAATCAGGAAAAATCGCATACGCCCTTTTGGGCCAACTGCATCATTGTCGAAATTCTGCCGCTTTTCATGTGCGTTAAAGACGAGTCCAATCTATCTCTTGAAATCTGTTTCTTGCAATTCTGTCTTGCATTCAGATCCTCTTCTTTGCCTTACCTCAACATATTTTTGGACGTTAGTTTTCATTTATAACTCTGCAGGTTTGTGAATTGCAGTGACCCTGAGCTCCATGTTTTAAGTTGCTCTTTTGTGAGCTGGCCTCAAACCCGCAGGATTGCTTCAGGCCCTATTTTGGCTCCGGCGAGGCAGGCTGAGCCTTTTTTTAATTCTTATTCTTAATGGGAAATTAGAGTGATATGTGCCCGTCCAAACCCCTACAACTCTTCTCTCATTGGTTCCCCCTCTTCCCGTTCATCCTCCTCACAATTTGCAAAATGTGTGAAACAGAAGTTTAAATGTGCTGATTCTCCAAGTGGGGAGCTTCTAAGTAACGTGGCTGGAATGGTGAACAGGAGCACCAGGAGAGGATAAATGAGGTGCATCACATGGTGTACAGTCCTCTGGGTTTTCCATGCATGTTTTAGCTGTAGGAAGATCCCTTGAACCTGCAGATTTGGGACCCATTGAATGGGTACCAGGTAGTATTACTTTAAAGGGTGTGCATTTCCTCACCCAACCTCACATTTCTCTTAGCGCAAACAGTTTCCAGCCTTATGTCTCATCCTGCTGTGGGTCTAGATGTGTTCAATCCATGTTGCATCACCGTCCCTGAGGAAAAGTTGTAAGAGGTTTTCTCTGTCTCTCTGTCGTTTATTTTTTTCAATTTATTACTATATTGGTTACAGCTGATTTTCAAAGCTCTGTTTCTTGCTGCTGTACATCCACTTGATTCACGTACAGAGAGACATCAATAAATTCTTTTTCAGATTCTTACCAGTCGTATATATTCTTTTCCGGTGACTTGAGTGTGCTGAGTGCAGTTCTTTTAGCTACCGTGTAGGCCTTGTTGATTATCAGTTTGGTATTTGGAATGGTATCTTTGCTAATTTCAACCTCCTGGATGATGCCTCACCCCTCCCCACCTTTCCCGTTTAGCAGCCTTATGCGTGTTTTCTACATATTTGACTATGGTTTTGTTTTGTAATTTATTTCATGTGTAGCCATTTTGGATTCCACCTTTAAGTGATATCTTATGATATGTGTCTTTTTCTTTTTGAATTCTGTCACTTAGAATGATCATACGTAACTCCTCCGGAGTTGTTACAGCTGGCCATATTTCATTGATTTCCAGGCTGAATAATATTCCACTCTACCTAAGTACCACATCTCTATCCATTTTTTCCCTCCAGAGACATTTAAGTTATATCCTAGTCGAGGATCTTTTAAACAGAGAGGGGGTAAACATTGGGGTGCCTGTGTCCTCTCGAGTTTTGTTTTTCCCAAGATATACGCCCATGAGTGCAAGTGCCCTATGCTCTGTAGCTCATTGTTTAGATGCTTTAGTAAACACAATACACTTCTCCAGAATGGCCGTTGGCAATATACATTTCCACTATAAGTCTCACAGGGCTCCCTCTTCTCCTTGCCCTGTCCTGCATTTCTGTTGTTTACGCTTTATGAGGATGGCTCTTCTGACTGATGCAAAGTGATGTCTTTTGTAGTATTGACTTCCAGTGCCCACCTGTTTGGGTGGCTAAAAAGGTGTACGCTCTTTTCTTGAATATATACACAAAAAAACGCATACACCCTTTTTGGCCAACTGCAGTGTTGGCAATGTTCAGCTCCTTTTCTTGTGCTTAATGGCGAGTCCTTTCTACCTCCTCAAATCCCTTTCCTGCCATTCTCCCTTGCTTACAAGTCCTTTTCTCTGACTTTCCTCAAGACATTTTTCAGTGATGGATATTTTCAACTCTGCAGTTTTGTGAATTTTACTGCCCCTGAGTTCTATTGTTCAACTTGTGTTTATGGGAACTGGCCACAAAGCAGCGGGATTTCCTCAAGCCTTATACTGTTTCCATGGGCAACCCTAGCCTTTGGTCAATTCGTCTTCCTGATTGGAAATTAGAGTGACATGTGCCTGTCTGAACACGTAGGACTTGTCTCTCATTGTTCCTCATCCTTCCGCTTCATCCTCTGGACAAATTCCAAACTGTACGCAACAGGATGTTGACAGTGCTGACATCTCCAAGTGGGGAGACTGTTAGTAAAGACGCTGGAGGGGTGAACCCGAGCACCAGGAGATGAGGAGATGAGATGCCTTTTCCAAACTCTTCCCGATCAGACGGTATACCATCCTCTGGGTGTGACAGACATGTTTTAGCAGTAGGAAGAGTCCCATTCATGTAAGGAGAACACCAGGGCTTTTTCAAAATCAGTGTCTCCCCGAAACCCAAACTGGGGAATTTTTTAAGCTACGGCTACACATATGTTCATTAAGGGCCTTGGGAAGTAGGCAGAGTCCAAACTTTAGATGATTGAAGTCTTCAGGGTCAGAAGCACTCACCACCAGCTTCCCTTAGGTTACACTTTAACTGTCATTGATAGATGATGTCAATAAAAATATCTATTCTTTTTCAGATTATTTCCCCTTATAGGTTATTGCAAAATGTTGAGTGTAGTTCCCTGTGCTATACAGTAGTTCCTTGTTGATGATCTATTTTATACATAGCAGTGTGTATGTGTTCATCCCAAACTGTTAATTTATCCCTCCTCCCACCTTTCCCCTTTGGTAATAATAAATTATAAGATTTTATACTTCTCAGAAATGGGGGAGCTGAAAGAGAGGTATCATTTTCAATGGAAAAGCATTTAAAACAAGATTGAAGGTTTAACCAAGATTATTAGATGTACATCCTTGGAAAGAAATCACTTCATTTCTCTAATATTGAGCTGACAAATAAGACAAACCTTTTCACTGAACTTGCTTATAATAAAGTGATGGAAATATCCAATGGAAGTGTTAGAAACATCTTATTTTACCCGAGCCTTATACACTGTTCTATGTTAACTACACTTTGGCTCACACATCTGTTCATTGAGGTTACAATAGTCTCAATTTCTGTTACTGATCCTCCAGAGTGGACCCCAACAAGTGTCCCCCTGCCCAGTGTCATTGGGGCCAACAGATCGAGACTGAGTTTGGTTCACAAGCAAAGGAAACTTTATATTTTGATCAGAGAATGGAGAGGTGAGAGCATGTACTACCCCGTGGGCTGTGGGCTGGGCTGCTGTGTAGAGATCCTGTCAGAGTCAGTGGGAGGGAGGGGGCGGAGCTCTCGAGGGCCGGGTTGGCTGTAGCTCAGGCTCTATATCGCGGAGTCTGCACTGGGCCCCAGGAGCTGAGGTGTCGACCCAGCCATTCTGCACTAGGAAATCTGGTCTGAAGTGCCGGGTGTGGAACCTCTGCATGCGGGACCCTAGGAGCACGTGAAATTAGACAAAGCACAAAGGATAAAAAAGGTTAGACTTGACTTTATTGCCCAGATTCTATTTTTATCTCCCAGGGATTTTTAATGGGCTTTGCTGGGGACAAACCCCCCCCTCTGCCTTTTGTCCCGTTCCTCATTCTTGGAGTGCTGAGGGTGCAGACCCTTCTTCTGTAACTGCTGAGTGCTGAGTTGGGAGCCCTCATACCCTGGGGCGAGGGTCAGAGCTTCTCCCCAGCAGCCTCCAGGTGACGTTGATTGTCCCCAGGCCCCCTGCCTCCCTGCTCGTCCACCTGAGCACCAGCATTGGAAGTGTTATAGATTCTAATGACCTTTAAGGGTCCAGGAAAGAGATGTGCAGAGACGCTGTGGGGGCCGGTTTCACCCCGCCCCACATTTGTTCGGCCACCTTAGGCTGACCGTTTCTGCCAGCCTAGATGCTCTGACCAGTAGTCTGCGCTTTCTTCAATTAGGCCCCTGAATTAACGTACAAACAGCACCAGGTGTCAGAGCCCTGCCCGCTCAACTCCCAGACAGTCCAGGGTCAGTGGTGATCAAGGACCATGATGGCCACTGAGTCAACAGCCTTTTGAAGTAAACAAGAGTCCAGCCGGTCTTACTGGCCACCATCATCACGGTGTCTGTAGGCTTTTCTATGGTGACAGTGTGATATACGGTTCCCCCGCCAAGATTATTAGCTCCCTTCTGGGTGCAGTAAGTCCTGCAAGCAGTAGTCTACTCTTTTGGGACACACTCTTGTTGTTTTATGAGAGAAACTCCAGGTCAAGTGATGTTCACACGAGTCGTCATGGTGCCCTGTTGCCCCCGGTTATCTCTCTGGATGTTGGAGTTGGAGGGTCTCCTCACTCGAGGTCGGTGTGCCCACGGAGCGAACCCTGCAACTTCAGGGCATGGTTGGTGGTTAGGATCACCACGTGGGGTCCTTTTCCCTTAGGAGGGAGGTGGCCTTTTGGGCTGCTGATTTCCAGGTTTTTAGATACCGCCAGTATCTTGGCCAGATGTGGCAGTGGGCCAAGCCCCTTGGTGACCATAGTTTATCCTACCTGGATGGCATTCTTGCATTGTTCCATTTCAAGTGGTCCCAGGTTTTGCACTAATTCTCCAATGGCGATTCACCTTTCACCGGGAATGTAAAGGTCAAAGGGTTTAGCTAAATTAGGGAGTTCCAGGGCAAGGGTCTGAATTGACTGCTCTTTCCATTCTTGAAAGGCCACTTGTGGATTCTATTCAAAAGGATCATCATCTTTTCCTTTCAGTGTTTCATATAGAGGCCCAGCTAGTAGACTGTAGTTAGGGATCCAGAAGCAGCAAACCCTGGCCTCCCCAGGAACCCCTAAGCTGTCTTCTAGTTTTAGAAAGGGGTAAGGCTGAAAATGGTTTCTTCCCTTTCCTGGGATGGGCTTCTCCAACCTTCTGTGAGAATGAAGCCCAGGCAGGTCACGGCAGTCTGTGATATTTGAGCTTTTTCTTGGACAACTTCTATCCTTTATTGGCTTGGTAGTTCAGAGGCCTCCTTAGTAGGGCTGGCGATCAGAATGTCGTCTGCATATTGAAGGAGGGTTTCCTTTTCCAGAGGTAGAACTTTTAGGTCTTTAGCTAAGCTTTCCCCAAAGATGGTGTGGGAATTTTTGCACCCTTGGGGCCAGACGGCCCGGAAGTATTGTTTTAGTTGTATGTTGAGTCCTGCCACTCACAAGCCAAAATTTCTTGTGACTCTGGGACTAATGGAATACAAAAGAAGGCATCATTGAAGACTAATACAGAATACCATGTCCTGGTGGTTGGTAGAATGACCAGCAGGGTGTAGGAATTAGGAGCAACTGGAGGTATATCCTCAGTGGCTTCACTGACTGTCCTGACATCCTTTACCAGGTCCCCAGCAGCCCATGGGGCTCTCGTGGTCAGACCAATCCCAGAATATGGAGCTCACCTGGGCAGGTACCCCACCCCCACCCCAGCCCACAGGGCTCTCGTGGTCAGGCCCCTCCCAGGATACAGAGCTACCCTTGCAGGTACTGTGGCAGGGCTGGGCACACAGGAACCGTGCACATAGCCCTCATTGCAGAGCACCCCCAGCTCACCTGTCGCTCAGAGCTGACACAGAGCACCTCAGAGCAGGACTTGAACTAACAAACAGCAGCTGCGACAGGTCTGTGACCCTGGGCATCACTCCGTGAGGCCTCCCTCCACCTGGTCTTCCAGAGACTTCCACTGCACCCGGGGCACCAGGCCTCTGTCTCCAACCACCACCCACCCCTCCTCTCCCTGACTCCTGGGTTCCTCTCATTAGGAGAGGGTTTTCTTGAAGTTGTCTCCCACTCATGGGCCAGATAAAATGATTAGAAAACAAGCCAAAGCTGCAGCCCCTTGTCTATCCTGACTCTCAGGAGCCCACACGTGTTCCTTGGACCTGGCCGGTTCAGCAAGTTCCATTTTCTGCAACTGTGAGCCCCTGAGGGGTGATGATTGGCTGACCTGGGCAGCCTTACCGTGCCGGCCAGCCCTCCCCAGGTGTGCCTGGGTTGAGATCACTATAAATACCACTCCAGGCAGCAAGAGCCCCTGCAGCCGTGCCTGACGCCATTTTCTCTGCCCTGTCAGCAGTCTCGGGGCTGGGCTGGTGGGAGGGAGTGAGAGGCCACGGCTTTGTGGGTGGCCCAGTGTGAGTGGGGCTCTGCTGGACTTTCTGCAGCAGTTGCCAGGCTGCCACCTGCTAAAGAAGAAGATGTGTCACCCATACCTGCTGCTGGAATTTCTCCCTGGGCAGAGGTGAGGAAGGAAAAAAGCAGTGGGGGCAGGGACAGGACGGGTATCTCAGGCAGGGAAATGGAAATCTTCCAGAAGAGCACCCAGGGCCAGGACCATCCTGGCTGGCCTGCAGGCACCAAGTCGGCCGGCATGCTGTCACTCGTGTGGCTCTATGGCCCTCCCTCTAGGCTTTCAAGTCCTTGTATATATTCAGGTGTTTTACCTGGGATGGGTGGGAATAGTTCAGCAGCAACTGGCCTGGGGCTCAGCTCACGTTTACTCACAGATGCCTCGGCACGGTGCCCCAGCTTTGCAATGAGGACGCTTGTTGCGTGGGGGCTGCTGGCTGAATGGGAGACGATTCCCCACCACTGACCAACTTCAGAATTGTTTACAACTGGAGCAAGTGCCCTGATACGGTTTTCCTCTGTGGAACTGGTGGGTTCTGTGTTTTTTTTCTCTTTTTCGTTTTGGGTTCAAGGTAGATTTTATTCCTCTTTTTTGTATTTACAGATATAAGCATGGAAATAATTTATTCATATAAATACATGTATGTGAAGGGAATAATTGTTTTTTCTATTTTTTAAATTTTATTTCTTTTTAATTTTGAATTTTATTTTATATTTTTATACAGCAGGTTCTTATTGGTTATCTATTTTATACATATAAATGTATACATGCCAATCCCAGTCTCTCAACTCCTCCCACCACCCCCCCAACAGCTTTCCCCCCTTGTTGTCCATACGTTTGTTGTCTACATCTGTTGCTCTATTTATGCCTTGCAAAATGGTTAATCTGTACAGGTTTTCTAGGTTCCACATATATGCATGAATATACAAGATTTGTTTTTCTCTTTCTGACTTACTTCACTCTGTATGACAGTCTCTAGATGCATCGACGTCTCTACAAATGACCCAATTTCATTCCTTTTCATGGCTTAGTAATATTCCATTTTATATATGTACCACGGCTTTATGCATTCGTCTGTCTGTGGGCATTTAGGTTGCTTCCATTACCTCGATATTGTAAATAGTGATGCCATGAACATTGCGGTGAATGTCTCTTTTTGATTTATGGTTTTGTCTGGGTATATGTCCAGTACTGGGATTGCTGTATCATATGGTAATTCTATTGTTAGTTTCTTAAGAAATTCCATATTGTTCTCCATAGTGACTGTATCAATTTATATTCCCAACAATAGTGGAAGAGGGTTCCTTTTCTCCACACCCTTTCCAGCATTTTTTGCTTGTAGATTTTCTATGATGCCTATTCTACCAGGTGTGAGGTGATACCTCATTGTTGAATCCATTTCGTGGAGCAAGGGGTAGGTCTTGTCTATTCCATATTTGGCTTATGGAACGGTATCTGTGCTAATTTCAAACTCTGGTTTAATGCAGCACCCCAACTCACCTTCCCCCTTAAGCAAGCATAAGTTAGTTTTCTAAACTTGAGACCCTGTTCTGTTTTGTAATTCAGTTCCTGTGTAGCCAAGTTCACATTCCGTGTATTAGTGATACCTTATGATGTTTCTTTTTCTGTGTGACTTATTTCACTTAGAATCATCGTGCCTCAATCCACTCATTATGCTGGTACGGGCCTGGTGACATAGATTTCATTGCTGAGTGGTATTCTGTTGTACATAAGTACCGCAACTTCTTTATCCATTATTTGCTCTCTGGGATATTTAACTTGTGCCGTAGAAGAGATTCCAGTAAAAAGAACGGTCCCAACCTTTGGGGTGGCTGTGTCTTTTTGATTTTAATTTCCCTAAGCTATAGGACCATAAGTGGAAGTGCCCTAGGCTCTGTTGCTTTGTTTTTTAGATGTTTCAGGAAACACCATACACTTCTCCCGAGTGGCTGTTGGCAATTTACATCCCGCCCATCAGCATAACAAGGCTCCCAGTTCTCCATGGCCTGTCCTGCCTTTCTGGATTTTACACTTTTTTCAGATGGCCCTTTTGACCGGGGGGAAGTGAGATTTCATTGTAGTGCAGATTTCCTTTGCAAGCTTGCTTGGTTGGCCAAAAAGCGCGTATGCGTTTTTTCCTGAATATATTCAGGAAAAAACGCATACGCCCTTTTTGGCCAAGTGCATCATTGTGGACGTTCTGCCTCTTTTCCTATGCTTTAAATGCAATTCCAGTCTACCTCCTGAAATCGGTTTCCTGCAATTCTGCCCCGCTTTCAAGTCCTCTTGGCAGCCTTACTTCAGTATATTTTTGGACGATAGCTGTCATTTATAACTCTGCAGGTTTGTGAATTACAGTGCCCCTGAGCCCCTTTCTTCAACTCGCTTTCTCGTGAGCTGGCCGCAACACCGCAGGATGGCTTCAGGCCCTAATCTGGTTCCGGCACGGCACACTGAGCCTTTGGTTAATTCCTCTTCTTGGTGGGAAATGAGAGTTAAATTTGCCCGTCCAGACACCTCCAGCTAGTCTCTCATTGGTTCTCCCTATTCCTGTTCATCTTCCGCAGAAATTGCAAACTGGGTCAAACAGGAGGTTAAAGGCACTGACTCTCCAAGTTGGGAGAGTGTTAGTAAAGCGTCTGGCATGTTGCACCCGAGTACCAGGGAACGAAAAGTGAGACACATTTGAACATGTTTCTCGATCACATGGTTGATCATACTCTGGGTTCCACATGCATGTTTTAGCTGAAGGAAGTATCCCTTAAACCTGGAGAGTTGAGACCCATGGAATGGGTACCATGCAATATGACTTCAAAGGTCTTCATTTGCTCACCGAACCTCACCAATCTTATGAGCCCCAAGTGTCCAGCCTTATGTGTCACCCAGCTCTGGGTGTAGATGTGGTAAATGCAGGTTGCATCAGAAGCCTTGAATGAATTACTTAAGTATTTCTCTCTATTTCACTGTCATTGTGTTTTGTTTAAGCAATTTATTTTTATTATGGGATTTACCTGATTTTCACTGCTTTAATGCCGCTGTACACACTCTTGATTCTCTTACAGAGATATATAAATCCATAGGTTTTATGATTCTTACTAGTCAGGTATATTCCTAGGCGTTGAATATGGGGTGTTGAGTCCATTTCGTTGAGCAAGGAGTAGCTCTTGTCTATTCCATATTTGGCTTAAGGAACTTTATCTGTGTTCATTTCAATCTCTGGTTTTATGCAGCACCCCAACTCACCTTTCCCCTTAAGCAAGCATAAGTTGGGTTTCTAAATTTGAGACCCTGTTCTGTTTTGGAATTCAGTTCCTGTGTAGCCAAGTTTACATTCCGTGTATTAGTGATACCTTATGATGTTTCTTTTTCTGTGTGACTTATTTCAGTTAGATTCATCGTACTTAGTCCACTCATTATGCTGCTACGGGCCTGATGACATAGATTTCATTGCTGAGTGATATTTCATTGTACGTAAGTACCACAACTTCTTTATCCATTTTTCACTTTCTGCGATATTGAACTTGTACCGTATATGAGGTTCTTGTAAACAGAGCCATCCCAAACTTTGGGGTGGCTGTGTCTTTTTGATTTTAATTGCCCTAAACTATAGTACCATAAGTGGAAGTGCCCTAGGCTCTGTTGCTTTGTTTTTTAGATGTTTCAGGAAACACCAAACACTCCTCCAGAGTGGCTGTTGGCAATTTACATCCTGCCCATCAGCATAAGATGGCTCCCAGTTCTCCATGGCCTGTCATGCCTTTATGGATTTTACACTTTTTTCAGATGGCCCTTTTGACCAGGGGGAATTGAGACTTCATTGTAGTGCAGATTTCCTTTGCAAGCTTGCTTGGTTGGCCAAAAAGGGCGTATGCGTTTTTTCCTGAATCTATTCAGGAAAAAACACATACGCCCTTTTTGGGCAAGTCAGGTTTTTGAATTGCAGTGGCCCTTAGCTCCATTTTTCAGCTCTTAGTTTTGTGATCTTGCCCCATAACCACAGGATTCCTTGAAGCCCTATTCTTCTTCTGGGGCACCTTGCTGTGCCTTTGGTTCATTCTTCTTACTGATGTGAAATTAGAGTGATATGTGCCCATTGAAACCGCTACAGCTAGTTTCTCACTGGTTCCCCCTATTCCCATTCATCCTCCGCACTAACTGAAGACTGTGCGATACCAGAACTTAAAGGCATTGACTCTCCATGTGGGGATGTTGTTAGTAAAGCGGCTGGAATGTCGATCCGGAGCCCCAGGAGAGGAAAAATGTGGTGCGTTTTAGAAACCTTTCCCGATCATATGGTATACCAGTCGCTGGGTTTCCCAAGCATGGTTTAGCTGTAGGAAGATTCCCTTCAACCTGGAGTGTTGGGACCCTTGGAATGAGTAGCATGAAGTACTGCATTAAACTTTCGGCAGTTGCTCACCGAAGCTCACCAATCCTCTCAGCCCCAAGTGTCCAGCCTTATGTCTTATCCAGCTGTGGGTTTATATGTGGTCAATCCAGGTTGCATCACAGCCCCTGAGCGAATTTTGTAAGAATTTTTCTCTCTTTCATTGTTTCTGCGTTTTGTTTTTAACATTTATTTCTATAATGGGGTTTAGCTCATTTTCACTGCTGTGTTTGTGCCGCTCTGCACACACTTGATTCCCTTATGGAGATAGATCAATACATGGGTTTTAAGATTCTTATTACTCAGATATATTTCTCTGCGGTGTATAGGGTGTGTTGAGGCCAGTTCATTGAGCAAGGTGTAGATCTTGTCTAATACCTATTTGGTTTCTTGAACGGTATCTGTGCTAATTTCAAACTTTGGTTTTATGCATCACCCCACCTCTCCTTTCCCCTTAAGCTGACATAAGTGTGTTTTCTAAATGTGAGACACTGTTCTGTTCTGTAATTCATTTCTTGTGCAGCCATATTTACCCTCCCTCTATAAGTGATATCTTATGATATGTTTCTTTTTCTGTTTGACTTATTTCAAGTAGTATTATCGGACCTAAATCCACTCTTTATCCTTCTACTAGCCTTATTACATTGATTTCATGGTGAAGAGATATTCCATTGTACATAAGTACCACATCTTCTTTATCCATTGTTCTCTTTCCTGGGATATTTAAGGTGTACTGAAGTTGAGGTTCTTGTAAACAGAGTAGCCCTAAACTGTGGTGTGCTTGTGTCTTGTTGATTTTTAGACTTCCCTAGATATACTCCCATGATTGGAAGTGTCCTATGCTCTGTAGCTCTGTTTTTAGATGATTTAGGAACCACCATACACTTCTCCAGAGTGGCTCTCGGCAGTTCACACACTGCCCATCAGCGTATAAAGGCTCCCTGTTCTCCATGGCCTGTCCTGCATTTCTGGTTTTTACAACTTTTTAGGATGGCCCTTTTGACCGGTGGGAAATGAGACTTCTTTGTTGTGCACATTTGCATTGCTTGCTTGCTTCGTTGCCCATAAAGTGCGTATGCGTTTTTTCCTGGATATAATCAGGAAAAATCGCATACGCCCTTTTGGGCCAACTGCATCATTGTCGAAATTCTGCCGCTTTTCATGTGCGTTAAAGACGAGTCCAATCTATCTCTTGAAATCTGTTTCTTGCAATTCTGTCTTGCATTCAGATCCTCTTCTTTGCCTTACCTCAACATATTTTTGGACGTTAGTTTTCATTTATAACTCTGCAGGTTTGTGAATTGCAGTGACCCTGAGCTCCATGTTTTAAGTTGCTCTTTTGTGAGCTGGCCTCAAACCCGCAGGATTGCTTCAGGCCCTATTTTGGCTCCGGCGAGGCAGGCTGAGCCTTTTTTTAATTCTTATTCTTAATGGGAAATTAGAGTGATATGTGCCCGTCCAAACCCCTACAACTCTTCTCTCATTGGTTCCCCCTCTTCCCGTTCATCCTCCTCACAATTTGCAAAATGTGTGAAACAGAAGTTTAAATGTGCTGATTCTCCAAGTGGGGAGCTTCTAAGTAACGTGGCTGGAATGGTGAACAGGAGCACCAGGAGAGGATAAATGAGGTGCATCACATGGTGTACAGTCCTCTGGGTTTTCCATGCATGTTTTAGCTGTAGGAAGATCCCTTGAACCTGCAGATTTGGGACCCATTGAATGGGTACCAGGTAGTATTACTTTAAAGGGTGTGCATTTCCTCACCCAACCTCACATTTCTCTTAGCGCAAACAGTTTCCAGCCTTATGTCTCATCCTGCTGTGGGTCTAGATGTGTTCAATCCATGTTGCATCACCGTCCCTGAGGAAAAGTTGTAAGAGGTTTTCTCTGTCTCTCTGTCGTTTATTTTTTTCAATTTATTACTATATTGGTTACAGCTGATTTTCAAAGCTCTGTTTCTTGCTGCTGTACATCCACTTGATTCACGTACAGAGAGACATCAATAAATTCTTTTTCAGATTCTTACCAGTCGTATATATTCTTTTCCGGTGACTTGAGTGTGCTGAGTGCAGTTCTTTTAGCTACCGTGTAGGCCTTGTTGATTATCAGTTTGGTATTTGGAATGGTATCTTTGCTAATTTCAACCTCCTGGATGATGCCTCACCCCTCCCCACCTTTCCCGTTTAGCAGCCTTATGCGTGTTTTCTACATATTTGACTATGGTTTTGTTTTGTAATTTATTTCATGTGTAGCCATTTTGGATTCCACCTTTAAGTGATATCTTATGATATGTGTCTTTTTCTTTTTGAATTCTGTCACTTAGAATGATCATACGTAACTCCTCCGGAGTTGTTACAGCTGGCCATATTTCATTGATTTCCAGGCTGAATAATATTCCACTCTACCTAAGTACCACATCTCTATCCATTTTTTCCCTCCAGAGACATTTAAGTTATATCCTAGTCGAGGATCTTTTAAACAGAGAGGGGGTAAACATTGGGGTGCCTGTGTCCTCTCGAGTTTTGTTTTTCCCAAGATATACGCCCATGAGTGCAAGTGCCCTATGCTCTGTAGCTCATTGTTTAGATGCTTTAGTAAACACAATACACTTCTCCAGAATGGCCGTTGGCAATATACATTTCCACTATAAGTCTCACAGGGCTCCCTCTTCTCCTTGCCCTGTCCTGCATTTCTGTTGTTTACGCTTTATGAGGATGGCTCTTCTGACTGATGCAAAGTGATGTCTTTTGTAGTATTGACTTCCAGTGCCCACCTGTTTGGGTGGCTAAAAAGGTGTACGCTCTTTTCTTGAATATATACACAAAAAAACGCATACACCCTTTTTGGCCAACTGCAATGTTGGCAATGTTCAGCTCCTTTTCTTGTGCTTAATGGCGAGTCCTTTCTACCTCCTCAAATCCCTTTCCTGCCATTCTCCCTTGCTTACAAGTCCTTTTCTCTGACTTTCCTCAAGACATTTTTCAGTGATGGATATTTTCAACTCTGCAGTTTTGTGAATTTTACTGCCCCTGAGTTCTATTGTTCAACTTGTGTTTATGGGAACTGGCCACAAAGCAGCGGGATTTCCTCAAGCCCTATACTGTTTCCATGGGCAACCCTAGCCTTTGGTCAATTCGTCTTCCTGATTGGAAATTAGAGTGACATGTGCCTGTCTGAACACGTAGGACTTGTCTCTCATTGTTCCTCATCCTTCCGCTTCATCCTCTGGACAAATTCCAAACTGTACGCAACAGGATGTTGACAGTGCTGACATCTCCAAGTGGGGAGACTGTTAGTAAAGACGCTGGAGGGGTGAACCCGAGCACCAGGAGATGAGGAGATGAGATGCCTTTTCCAAACTCTTCCCGATCAGACGGTATACCATCCTCTGGGTGTGACAGACATGTTTTAGCAGTAGGAAGAGTCCCATTCATGTAAGGAGAACACCAGGGCTTTTTCAAAATCAGTGTCTCCCCGAAACCCAAACTGGGGAATTTTTTAAGCTACGGCTACACATATGTTCATTAAGGGCCTTGGGAAGTAGGCAGAGTCCAAACTTTAGATGATTGAAGTCTTCAGGGTCAGAAGCACTCACCACCAGCTTCCCTTAGGTTACACTTTAACTGTCATTGATAGATGATGTCAATAAAAATATCTATTCTTTTTCAGATTATTTCCCCTTATAGGTTATTGCAAAATGTTGAGTGTAGTTCCCTGTGCTATACAGTAGTTCCTTGTTGATGATCTATTTTATACATAGCAGTGTGTATGTGTTCATCCCAAACTGTTAATTTATCCCTCCTCCCACCTTTCCCCTTTGGTAATAATAAATTATAAGATTTTATACTTCTCAGAAATGGGGGAGCTGAAAGAGAGGTATCATTTTCAATGGAAAAGCATTTAAAACAAGATTGAAGGTTTAACCAAGATTATTAGATGTACATCCTTGGAAAGAAATCACTTCATTTCTCTAATATTGAGCTGACAAATAAGACAAACCTTTTCACTGAACTTGCTTATAATAAAGTGATGGAAATATCCAATGGAAGTGTTAGAAACATCTTATTTTACCCGAGCCTTATACACTGTTCTATGTTAACTACACTTTGGCTCACACATCTGTTCATTGAGGTTACAATAGTCTCAATTTCTGTTACTGATCCTCCAGAGTGGACCCCAACAAGTGTCCCCCTGCCCAGTGTCATTGGGGCCAACAGATCGAGACTGAGTTTGGTTCACAAGCAAAGGAAACTTTATATTTTGATCAGAGAATGGAGAGGTGAGAGCATGTACTACCCCGTGGGCTGTGGGCTGGGCTGCTGTGTAGAGATCCTGTCAGAGTCAGTGGGAGGGAGGGGGCGGAGCTCTCGAGGGCCGGGTTGGCTGTAGCTCAGGCTCTATATCGCGGAGTCTGCACTGGGCCCCAGGAGCTGAGGTGTCGACCCAGCCATTCTGCACTAGGAAATCTGGTCTGAAGTGCCGGGTGTGGAACCTCTGCATGCGGGACCCTAGGAGCACGTGAAATTAGACAAAGCACAAAGGATAAAAAAGGTTAGACTTGACTTTATTGCCCAGATTCTATTTTTATCTCCCAGGGATTTTTAATGGGCTTTGCTGGGGACAAACCCCCCCCCCTCTGCCTTTTGTCCCGTTCCTCATTCTTGGAGTGCTGAGGGTGCAGACCCTTCTTCTGTAACTGCTGAGTGCTGAGTTGGGAGCCCTCATACCCTGGGGCGAGGGTCAGAGCTTCTCCCCAGCAGCCTCCAGGTGACGTTGATTGTCCCCAGGCCCCCTGCCTCCCTGCTCGTCCACCTGAGCACCAGCATTGGAAGTGTTATAGATTCTAATGACCTTTAAGGGTCCAGGAAAGAGATGTGCAGAGACGCTGTGGGGGCCGGTTTCACCCCGCCCCACATTTGTTCGGCCACCTTAGGCTGACCGTTTCTGCCAGCCTAGATGCTCTGACCAGTAGTCTGCGCTTTCTTCAATTAGGCCCCTGAATTAACGTACAAACAGCACCAGGTGTCAGAGCCCTGCCCGCTCAACTCCCAGACAGTCCAGGGTCAGTGGTGATCAAGGACCATGATGGCCACTGAGTCAACAGCCTTTTGAAGTAAACAAGAGTCCAGCCGGTCTTACTGGCCACCATCATCACGGTGTCTGTAGGCTTTTCTATGGTGACAGTGTGATATACGGTTCCCCCGCCAAGATTATTAGCTCCCTTCTGGGTGCAGTAAGTCCTGCAAGCAGTAGTCTACTCTTTTGGGACACACTCTTGTTGTTTTATGAGAGAAACTCCAGGTCAAGTGATGTTCACACGAGTCGTCATGGTGCCCTGTTGCCCCCGGTTATCTCTCTGGATGTTGGAGTTGGAGGGCCTCCTCACTCGAGGTCGGTGTGCCCACGGAGCGAACCCTGCAACTTCAGGGCATGGTTGGTGGTTAGGATCACCACGTGGGGTCCTTTTCCCTTAGGAGGGAGGTGGCCTTTTGGGCTGCTGATTTCCAGGTTTTTAGATACCGCCAGTATCTTGGCCAGATGTGGCAGTGGGCCAAGCCCCTTGGTGACCATAGTTTATCCTACCTGGATGGCATTCTTGCATTGTTCCATTTCAAGTGGTCCCAGGTTTTGCACTAATTCTCCAATGGCGATTCACCTTTCACCGGGAATGTAAAGGTCAAAGGGTTTAGCTAAATTAGGGAGTTCCAGGGCAAGGGTCTGAATTGACTGCTCTTTCCATTCTTGAAAGGCCACTTCTGGATTCTATTCAAAAGGATCATCATCTTTTCCTTTCAGTGTTTCATATAGAGGCCCAGCTAGTAGACTGTAGTTAGGGATCCAGAAGCAGCAAACCCTGGCCTCCCCAGGAACCCCTAAGCTGTCTTCTAGTTTTAGAAAGGGGTAAGGCTGAAAATGGTTTCTTCCCTTTCCTGGGATGGACTTCTCCAACCTTCTGTGAGAATGAAGCCCAGGCAGGTCACGGCAGTCTGTGATATTTGAGCTTTTTCTTGGACAACTTCTATCCTTTATTGGCTTGGTAGTTCAGAGGCCTCCTTAGTAGGGCTGGCGATCAGAATGTCGTCTGCATATTGAAGGAGGGTTTCCTTTTCCAGAGGTAGAACTTTTAGGTCTTTAGCTAAGCTTTCCCCAAAGATGGTGTGGGAATTTTTGCACCCTTGGGGCCAGACGGCCCGGAAGTATTGTTTTAGTTGTATGTTGAGTCCTGCCACTCACAAGCCAAAATTTCTTGTGACTCTGGGACTAATGGAATACAAAAGAAGGCATCATTGAAGACTAATACAGAATACCATGTCCTGGTGGTTGGTAGAATGACCAGCAGGGTGTAGGAATTAGGAGCAACTGGAGGTATATCCTCGGTGGCTTCACTGACTGTCCTGACATCCTTTACCAGGTCCCCAGCAGCCCATGGGGCTCTCGTGGTCAGACCAATCCCAGAATATGGAGCTCACCTGGGCAGGTACCCCACCCCCACCCCAGCCCACAGGGCTCTCGTGGTCAGGCCCCTCCCAGGATACAGAGCTACCCTTGCAGGTACTGTGGCAGGGCTGGGCACACAGGAACCGTGCACATAGCCCTCATTGCAGAGCACCCCCAGCTCACCTGTCGCTCAGAGCTGACACAGAGCACCTCAGAGCAGGACTTGAACTAACAAACAGCAGCTGCGACAGGTCTGTGACCCTGGGCATCACTCCGTGAGGCCTCCCTCCACCTGGTCTTCCAGAGACTTCCACTGCACCCGGGGCACCAGGCCTCTGTCTCCAACCACCACCCACCCCTCCTCTCCCTGACTCCTGGGTTCCTCTCATTAGGAGAGGGTTTTCTTGAAGTTGTCTCCCACTCATGGGCCAGATAAAATGATTAGAAAACAAGCCAAAGCTGCAGCCCCTTGTCTATCCTGACTCTCAGGAGCCCACACCTGTTCCTTGGACCTGGCCGGTTCAGCAAGTTCCATTTTCTGCAACTGTGAGCCCCTGAGGGGTGATGATTGGCTGACCTGGGCAGCCTTACCGTGCCGGCCAGCCCTCCCCAGGTGTGCCTGGGTTGAGATCACTATAAATACCACTCCAGGCAGCAAGAGCCCCTGCAGCCGTGCCTGACGCCATTTTCTCTGCCCTGTCAGCAGTCTCGGGGCTGGGCTGGTGGGAGGGAGTGAGAGGCCACGGCTTTGTGGGTGGCCCAGTGTGAGTGGGGCTCTGCTGGACTTTCTGCAGCAGTTGCCAGGCTGCCACCTGCTAAAGAAGAAGATGTGTCACCCATACCTGCTGCTGGAATTTCTCCCTGGGCAGAGGTGAGGAAGGAAAAAAGCAGTGGGGGCAGGGACAGGACGGGTATCTCAGGCAGGGAAATGGAAATCTTCCAGAAGAGCACCCAGGGCCAGGACCATCCTGGCTGGCCTGCAGGCACCAAGTCGGCCGGCATGCTGTCACTTGTGTGGCTCTATGGCCCTCCCTCTAGGCTTTCAAGTCCTTGTATATATTCAGGTGTTTTACCTGGGATGGGTGGGAATAGTTCAGCAGCAACTGGCCTGGGGCTCAGCTCACGTTTACTCACAGATGCCTCGGCACGGTGCCCCAGCTTTGCAATGAGGACGCTTGTTGCGTGGGGGCTGCTGGCTGAATGGGAGACGATTCCCCACCACTGACCAACTTCAGAATTGTTTACAACTGGAGCAAGTGCCCTGATACGGTTTTCCTCTGTGGAACTGGTGGGTTCTGTGTTTTTTTTCTCTTTTTCGTTTTGGGTTCAAGGTAGATTTTATTCCTCTTTTTTGTATTTACAGATATAAGCATGGAAATAATTTATTCATATAAATACATGTATGTGAAGGGAATAATTGTTTTTTCTATTTTTTAAATTTTATTTCTTTTTAATTTTGAATTTTATTTTATATTTTTATACAGCAGGTTCTTATTGGTTATCTATTTTATACATATAAATGTATACATGCCAATCCCAGTCTCTCAACTCCTCCCACCACCCCCCCCAACAGCTTTCCCCCCTTGTTGTCCATACGTTTGTTGTCTACATCTGTTGCTCTATTTATGCCTTGCAAAATGGTTAATCTGTACAGGTTTTCTAGGTTCCACATATATGCATGAATATACAAGATTTGTTTTTCTCTTTCTGACTTACTTCACTCTGTATGACAGTCTCTAGATGCATCGACGTCTCTACAAATGACCCAATTTCATTCCTTTTCATGGCTTAGTAATATTCCATTTTATATATGTACCACGGCTTTATGCATTCGTCTGTCTGTGGGCATTTAGGTTGCTTCCATTACCTCGATATTGTAAATAGTGATGCCATGAACATTGCGGTGAATGTCTCTTTTTGATTTATGGTTTTGTCTGGGTATATGTCCAGTACTGGGATTGCTGTATCATATGGTAATTCTATTGTTAGTTTCTTAAGAAATTCCATATTGTTCTCCATAGTGACTGTATCAATTTATATTCCCAACAATAGTGGAAGAGGGTTCCTTTTCTCCACACCCTCTCCAGCATTTTTTGCTTGTAGATTTTCTATGATGCCTATTCTACCAGGTGTGAGGTGATACCTCATTGTTGAATCCATTTCGTTGAGCAAGGGGTAGGTCTTGTCTATTCCATATTTGGCTTATGGAACGGTATCTGTGCTAATTTCAAACTCTGGTTTAATGCAGCACCCCAACTCACCTTCCCCCTTAAGCAAGCATAAGTTAGTTTTCTAAACTTGAGACCCTGTTCTGTTTTGTAATTCAGTTCCTGTGTAGCCAAGTTCACATTCCGTGTATTAGTGATACCTTATGATGTTTCTTTTTCTGTGTGACTTATTTCACTTAGAATCATCGTGCCTCAATCCACTCATTATGCTGCTACGGGCCTGGTGACATAGATTTCATTGCTGAGTGGTATTCTGTTGTACATAAGTACCGCAACTTCTTTATCCATTATTTGCTCTCTGGGATATTTAACTTGTGCCGTAGAAGAGATTCCAGTAAAAAGAACCGTCCCAACCTTTGGGGTGGCTGTGTCTTTTTGATTTTAAATTAACTAAGCTATAGGACCATAAGTGGAAGTGCCCTAGGCTCTGTTGCTTTGGTTTTTAGATTTTCAGGAAACACCATACACTTCTCCCGAGTGGCTGTTGGCAATTTACATCCTGCCCATCAGCATAACAAGGCTCCCAGTTCTCCATGGCCTGTCCTGCCTTTCTGCATTTTACACTTTTTTCAGATGGCCCTTTTGACCGGGGGGAAGTGAGACTTCATTGTAGTGCAGATTTCCTTGCAAGCTTGCTTGGTTGGCCAAAAAGGGCGTATGCGTTTTTTCCTGAATATATTCAGGAAAAAACGCATACGCCCTTTTTGGCCAAGTGCATCATTGTGGACGTTCTGCCTCTTTTCCTATGCTTTAAATGCAATTCCAGTCTACCTCCTGAAATCGGTTTCCTGCAATTCTGCCCCGCTTCAAGTCCTCTTGGCAGCCTTACTTCAGTATATTTTTGGACGATAGCTGTCATTTATAACTCTGCAGGTTTGTGAATTTCTGTGCCCATGAGCTCCTTTCTTCAACTCGCTTTCTTGTGAGCTGGCCGCAACACCGCAGGATGGCTTCAGGCCCTAATCTGGTTCCGGCACGGCACGCTGAGCCTTTGGTTAATTCCTCTTCCTGGTGGGAAATGAGAGTTAAATTTGCCCGTCCAGACACCTCCAGCTAGTCTCTCATTGGTTCTCCCTATTCCTGTTCATCTTCCGCAGAAATTGCAAACTGGGCCAAACAGGAGGTTAAAGGCACTGACTCTCCAAGTCAGGAGAGTGTTAGTAAAGCGTCTGGCATGTTGCACCCGAGTACCAGGGAATGAAAAGTGAGACACATTTGAACATGTTTCTCGATCACATGGTGGATCATACTCTGGGTTCCACATGCATGTTTTAGCTGAAGGAAGTATCCCTTAAACCTGGAGAGTTGAGACCCATGGAATGGGTACCATGCAATATGACTTCAAAGGTCTTCATTTGCTCACCGAACCTCACCAATCTTATGAGCCCCAAGTGTCCAGCCTTATGTGTCACCCAGCTCTGGGTGTAGATGTGGTAAATGCAGGTTGCATCAGAAGCCTTGAATGAATTACTTAAGTATTTCTCTCTATTTCACTGTCATTGTGTTTTGTTTAAGAAATTTATTTTTATTATGGGATTTACCTGATTTTCACTGCTTTAATGCCGCTGTACACACTCTTGATTCCCTTACAGAGATATATAAATCCATAGGTTTTATGATTCTTACTAGTCAGGTATATTCCTAGGCGTTGAATATGGGGTGTTGAGTCCATTTCGTTGAGCAAGGAGTAGCTCTTGTCTATTCCATATTTGGCTTAAGGAACTTTATCTGTGCTCATTTCAATCTCTGCTTTTATGCAGCACCCCAACTCACCTTTCCCCTTAAGCAAGCATAAGTTGGTTTTCTAAATTTGAGACCCTGTTCTGTTTTGGAATTCAGTTCCTGTGTAGCCAAGTTTACATTCTGTGTATTAGTGATATCTTATGATGTTTCTTTTTCTGTGTGACTTATTTCAGCTAGAATCATCATACCTGAATCCACTCATTATGCTGCTACGGGCCTGATGACATAGATTTCGTTGCTGTGTGATATTGCATTGTACGTAAGTACCACAACTTCTTTATCCATTTTTCACTTTCTGCGATATTGAACTTGTACCGTAAACCAGGTTCCTGTAAACAGAGCCGTCCCAACATTTGGGGTGGCTGTGTCTTTTTGATTTTAATTTCCCTAAGCTATAGGACCATAAGTGGAAGTGCCCTAGGCTCTGTTGCTTTGTTTTTTAGATGTTTCAGGAAACACCATACACTTCTCCCGAGTGGCTGTTGGCAATTGACATCCCGCCCATCAGCATAACAAGGCTCCCAGTTCTCCATGACCTGTCCTGCCTTTCTGGAGTTTACACTTTTTTCAGATGGCCCTTTTGACCGGGGGGAAGTGAGACTTCATTGTAGTGCAGATTTCCTTGGCAAGCTTGCTTGGTTGGCCAAAAAGGGCGTATGCGTTTTTTCCTGAATATATTCAGGAAAAAACGCATACGCCCTTTTTGGCCAAGTGCATCATTGTGGACGTTCTGCCTCTTTTCCTATGCTTTAAATGCAATTCCAGTCTACCTCCTGAAATCGGTTTCCTGCAATTCTGCCCCGCTTTCAAGTCCTCTTGGCAGCCTTACTTCAGTATATTTTTGGACGATAGCTGTCATTTATAACTCTGCAGGTTTGTGAATTACAGTGCCCCTGAGCTCCTTTCTTCAACTCGCTTTCTCGTGAGCTGGCCGCAACACCGCTGGATGGCTTCAGGCCCTAATCTGGTTCCGGCACGGCATGCTGAGCCTTTGGTTAATTCCTCTTCCTGGTAGGAAATGAGAGTTAAATTTGCCCGTCCAGACACCTCCAGCTAGTCTCTCATTGGTTCTCCCTATTCCTGTTCATCTTCCGCAGAAATTGCAAACTGGGCCAAACAGGAGTTTAAAGGCACTGACTCTCCAAGTCGGGAGAGTGTTAGTAAAGCGTCTGGAATGTTGCACCCGAGTACCAGGGGACGAAAACTGACACATATTGGAACACGTCTCCCGATCACACGGTTGATCATACTCTGGGTTCCACATGCATGTTTTAGCTGAAGGAAGAATACCTTAAACCTGGAGAGTTGAGACCCGTGGAATGGGTACCATGCAATATGACTTCAAAGGGTCTTCATTTGCTCACCGAACCTCTCCAGTCCTATCACTGCTGCGTTTATGCCCCTGCACACACGCTTGATTCTCTTTCGGAGACATAGCAATCCATAGGTTTTAAGATACTTCCTAGTCAGGTATATTCTTAGGTGTTTAATATGGGGTGTTGAATCCATTTCGTTGAGCAAGGAGTAGCTCTTGTCTATTCTATATTTGGCTTAAGGAACTTTATCTGTGCTCATTTCAATCTCTGGTTTTATGCAGCACCCCAACTCACCTTTCCCCTTAAGCAAGCATATGTTGGGTTTCTAAATTTGAGACCCTGTTCTGTTTTGTAATTCAGTTCCTGTGTAGCCAAGATTACATTCCGTGTATTAGTGATATCTTATGATGTTTCTTTTTCTGTGTGACTTATTTCAGTTAGAATCATCATACCTGAATCCACTCATTATGCTGCTACGGGCCTGATGACATAGATTTCATTGCTGAGTGATACTGCATTGTACGTAAGTACCACAACTTCTTTATCCATTTTTCACTTTCTGCGGTATTGAACTTGTACCGTAAACCAGGTTCTTGTAAACAGAGCCGTCCCAACCTTTGGGGTGGCTGTGTCTTTTTGATTTTAATTTCCCTAAGCTATAGGACCATAAGTGGAAGTGCCCTAGGCTCTGTTGCTTTGTTTTTTAGATGTTTCAGGAAACACCATACACTTCTCCCGAGTGGCTGTTGGCAATTTACATCCCGCCCATCAGCATAACAAGGCTCCCACTTCTCCATGGCCTGTCCTGCCTTTCTGGATTTTACACTTTTTTCAGATGGCCCTTTTGACCGGGGGGAAGTGAGATTTCATTGTAGTGCAGATTTCCTTTGCAAGCTTGCTTGGTTGGCCAAAAAGGGCGTATGCGTTTTTTCCTGAATATATTCAGGAAAAAACGCATACGCCCTTTTTGGCCAAGTGCATCATTGTGGACGTTCTGCCCCTTTTCCTATGCTTTAAATGCAATTCCAGTCTACCTCCTGAAATCGGTTTCCTGCAATTCTGCCCCGCTTTCAAGTCCTCTTGGCAGCCTTACTTCAGTATATTTTTGGACGATAGCTGTCATTTATAACTCTGCAGGTTTGTGAATTTCTGTGCCCCTGAGCTCCTTTCTTCAACTCGCTTTCTCGTGAGCTGGTCGCAACACTGCAGGATGGCTTCAGGCCCTAATCTGGTTCCGGCACGGCACGCTGAGCCTTTGGTTAATTCCTCTTCCTGGTGGGAAATGAGAGTTAAATTTGCCCGTCCAGACACCTCCAGCTAGTCTCTCATTGGTCCTCCTTATTCCTGTTCATCTTCTGCAGAAATTGCAAACTGGGCCAAACAGGAGGTTAAAGGCACTGACTCTCCAAGTCGGGAGAGTGTTAGTAAAGCGTCTGGAATGTTGCACCCGAGTACCAGAGGATGAAAACTGAGACATATTTGAACACGTCTCCCGATCACACGGTTGATCATACTCTGGGTTCCACATGCATGTTTTAGCTGAAGGAAGAATCCCTTAAACCTGGAGAGTTGAGACCTGTGGAATGGGTACCATGCAATATGACTTCAAAGGGTCTTCATTTGCTCACCGAACCTCTCCAATCCTATCACTGCTGTGTTTATGCCCCTGTACACACGCTTGATTCTCTTTCGGAGACATAGCATTCCCTAGGTTTTAAGCTACTTACTAGTCAGGTACATTCTTAGGCGTTTAATATGGGGTGATGAGTCCGTTTCGTTGAGCAAGGAGTAGCTGTTGTGTATTCCATATTTGGCTTAAGGAACTTTATCTGTGCTCATTTCAATCTCTGGTTTTATGCAGCACCCCAACTCACCTTTCCTCTTAAGCAAGCATAAGTTGGTTTTCTAAATTTGAGACCCTGTTCTATTTTGGAATTCAGTTCCTGTGTAGCCAAGTTTACATTCCATGTATTAGTGATACCTTATGATGTTTCTTTTTCTGTGTGACTTATTTCAGTTAGATTCATCGTACTTAGTCCACTCATTATGCTGCTACGGGCCTGATGACATAGATTTCATTGCTGAGTGATACTGCATTGTACGTAAGTACCACAACTTCTTTATCCATTTTTCACTTTCTGCGATATTGAACTTGTACCGTAAACCAGGTTCTTGTAAACAGAGCCATCCCAAACTTTGGGGTGGCTGTGTCTTTTTGATTTTAATTGCCCTAAACTATAGGACCATAAGTGGAAGTACCCTAGGCTCTGTTGCTTTGTTTTTTAGATGTTTCAGGAAACACCATACACTTCTCCCGAGCGGTTGTTGGCAATTTACATCCCACCCATCAGCATAACAAGGCTCCCAATTCTCCATGGCCTGTCCTGTCTTTCTGGATTTTACACTTTTTTCAGATGGCCCTTTTGACCGGGGGGAAGTGAGACTTCATTGTAGTGCAGATTTCCTTTGCAAGCTTGCTTGGTTGGCCAAAAAGGGCGTATGCGTTTTTTCCTGAATATATTCAGGAAAAAACGCATACGCCCTTTTTGGCCAAGTGCATCATTGTGGACGTTCTGCCTCTTTTCCTATGCTGTAAATGCAATTCCAGTCTACCTCCTGAAATCGGTTTCCTGCAATTCTGCCCCGCTTTCAAGTCCTCTTGGCAGCCTTACTTCAGTATATTTTTGGACGATAGCTGTCATTTATAACTCTGCAGGTTTGTGAATTACAGTGCCCCTGAGCTCCTTTCTTCAACTCGCTTTCTCGTGAGCTGGCCGCAACACCGCAGGATGGCTTCAGGCCCTAATCTGGTTCTGGCACGGCACGCTGAGCCTTTGGTTAATTCCTCTTCCTGGTGCGAAATGAGAGTTAAATTTGCCCGTCCAGACACCTCCAGCTAGTCTCTCATTGGTCCTCCCTATTCGTGTTCATCTTCTGCAGAAATTGCAAACTGGGCCAAACAGGAGGTTAAAGGCACTGACTCTCGAAGTCGGGAGAGTGTTAGTAAAGCTTCTGGAATGTTGCACCCGAGTACCAGAGGATGAAAACTGAGACATATTGGAACACGTCTCCCGATCACACGGTTGATCATACTCTGGGTTCCACATGCATGTTTTAGCTGAAGGAAGAATCCCTTAAACCTGGAGAGTTGAGACCCGTGGAATGGGTACCATGCAATATGACTTCAAAGGGTCTTCATTTGCTCAGCGAACCTCTCCAATCCTATCACTGCTGCGTTTATGCCCCTGTACAAACTCTTCATTCTCTTTCGGAGACATAGCAGTCCATAGGCTTTAAGATACTTCCTAGTCAGGTACATTCTTAGGCGTTTAATATGGGGTGTTGAGTCCATTTCGTTGAGCAAGGAGTAGCTCTTGTCTATTCCATATTTGGCTTAAGGAACTTTATCTGTGCTCATTTCAATCTCTGGTTTTATGCAGCACCCCAACTCACCTTTCCCCTTAAGGAAGCATAAGTTGGTTTTCTAAATTTGAGACCCTGTTCTGTTTTGTAATTCAGTTCCTATGTAGCCAAGTTTACATTCCGTGTATTAGTGATATCTTATGCTGTTTCTTTTTCTGTGTGACTTATTTCAGTTAGAATCATCGTACCTGAATCCACTCATTATGCTGCTACGGGCCTGATGACATAGATTTCATTGCTGAGTGATATTGCATTGTACGTAAGTACCACAACTTCTTTATCCATTTTTCACTTTCTGCGATATTGAACTTGTACCGTAAACCAGGTTCTTGTAAACAGAGCCGTCCCAACCTTTGGGGTGGCTGTGTCTTTTTGATTTTAATTTCCCTAAGCTATAGGACCATAAGTGGAAGTGCCCTAGTCTCTGTTGCTTTGTTTTTTAGATGTTTCAGGAAACACCATACACTTCTCCCGAGTGGCTGTTGGCAATTTACATCCCGCCCATCAGCATAACAAGGCTCCCAGTTCTCCATGGCCTGTCCTGCCTTTCTGGATTTTACACTTTTTTCAGATGGCCCTTTTGACCGGGGGGAAGTGAGACTTCATTGTAGTGCAGATTTCCTTTGCAAGCTTGCTTGGTTGGCCAAAAAGGGCGTATGCGTTTTTTCCTGAATATATTCAGGAAAAAACGCATACGCCCTTTTTGGCCAAGTGCATCATTGTGGACGTTCTGCCTCTTTTCCTATGCTTTAAATGCAATTCCAGTCTACCTCCTGAAATCGGTTTCCTGCAATTCTGCCCCGCTTTCAAGTCCTCTTGGCAGCCTTACTTCAGTATATTTTTGGACGATAGCTGTCATTTATAACTCGGCAGGTTTGTGAATTACAGTGCCCCTGAGCTCCTTTCTTCAACTCGCTTTCTCGTGAGCTGGCCGCAACACCGCAGGATGGCTTCAGGCCCTATCTGGTTCTGGCACGGCACGCTGAGCCTTTGGTTAATTCCTCTTCCTGGTGCGAAATGAGAGATAAATTTGCCCGTCCAGACACCTCCAGCTAGTCTATCATTGTTCCTCCCTATTCGTGTTCATCTTCTGCAGAAATTGCAAACTGGGCCAAACAGGAGGTTAAAGGCACTGACTCTCGAAGTCGGGAGAGTGTTAGTAAAGCATCTGGAATGTTGCACCCGAGTACCAGAGGATGAAAACTGAGACATATTGGAACACGACTCCCGATCACACGGTTGATCTTACTCTGGGTTCCACATGCATGTTTTAGCTGAAGGAAGAATCCCTTAAACCTGGAGAGTTGAGACCCGTGGAATGGGTACCATGCAATATGACTTCAAAGGGTCTTCATTGCTCACCGAACCTCTCCAATCCTATCACTGCTGCGTTTATGCCCTTGTACACACGCTTGATTCTCTTTCGGAGACATAGCATTCCTTAGGTTTTAAGCTACTTACTAGTCAGGTACATTCTTAGGCGTTTAATATGGGGTGTTGAGTCCGTTTCCTTGAGCAAGGAATAACTGTGGTCTATTCCATATTTGGCTTAAGAAACTTTTTTTGTGCTCATTTCAATCTCTGGTTTTATGCAGCACCCCAACTCACCTTTCCCCTTAAGCAAGCATAAGTTGGGTTTCTAAATTTGAGACCCTGTTCTGTTTTGTAATTCAGTTCCTCTGTAGCCAAGTTTACATTCCGTGTATTAGTGATATCTTATGATGTTTCTTTTTCTGTGTGACTTATTTCAGTTAGAATCTTCGTACCTGAATCCACTCATTATGCTGCTACGGGCCTGAAGACATAGATTTCCTTGCTGAGTGATACTGCATTGTTCGTAAGTACCACAACTTCTTTATCCATTTTTCACTTTCTGAGATATTGAACTTGTACCGTAAACCAGGTTCTTGTAAACAGATCCGTCCCAACCTTTGGGGTGGCTTTGTCTTTTTTATTTTAATTTCTCTAAGCTATAGGACCATAAGTGGAAAATGCCCTAGGCTCTGTTGCTTTGTTTTTTGATGTTTCAGGAAACACCATACACTTCTCCTGAGTGGCTGTTGGCAATTTACATCCCGCCCATCAGCATAACAAGGCTCCCAGTTTTCCATGGCCTGTCCTGCCTTTCTGGATTTTACACTTTTTTCAGATGGCCCTTTTGACCGGGGGGAAGTGAGACTTCATTGTAGTGCAGATTTCCTTTGCAAGCTTGCTTGGTTGGCCAAAAAGGGCGTATGTGTTTTTTCCTGAATATATTCAGGAAAAAACGCATACGCCCTTTTTGGCCAAGTGCATCATTGTGGACGTTCTGCCTCTTTTCCTATGCTGTAAATGCAATTCCAGTCTACCTCCTGAAATCGGTTTCCTGCAATTGTGCCCCGCATTCAAGTCCTCTTGGCAGCCTTACTTCAGTATATTTTTGGACGATAGCTGTCATTTATAACTCGGCAGGTTTGTGAATTAGAGTGCCCCTGAGCTCCTTTCTTCAACTCGCTTTCTCGTGAGCTGGCCGCAACACCGCAGGATGGCTTCAGGCCGTAATCTGGTTCTGGCATGGCACGCTGAGCCTTTGGTTAATTCCTCTTCCTGGTGCGAAATGAGAGTTAAATTTGCCCGTCCAGACACCTCCAGCTAGTCTCTCATTGGTCCTCCCTATTCCTGTTCATCTTCCGCAGAAATTGCAAACTGGGCCAAACAGGAGGTTAAAGGCACTGACTCTCGAAGTCGGGAGAGTGTTAGTAAAGCTTCTGGAATGTTGCACCCGAGTACCAGAGGATGAAAACTGAGACATATTGGAACACGTCTCCCGATCACACGGTTGATCATACTCTGGGTTCCACATGCACGTTTTAGCTGAAGGAAGAATCCCTTAAACCTGGAGAGTTGAGACCCGTGGAATGGGTACCATGCAATATGACTTCAAAGGTCTTCATTTGCTCAGCGAACCTCTCCAATCCTATCACTGCTGCGTTTATGCCCCTGTACAAACTCTTGATTCTCTTTCGGAGACATAGCAATCCATAGGTTTTAAGATACTTCCTAGTCAGGTACATTCTTAGGCGTTTAATATGGGGTGTTGAGTCCATTTCCTTGAGCAAGGAGTAGCTCTTGTCTATTCCATATGTGGCTTAAGGAACTTTATCTGTGCTCATTTCAATCTCTGGTTTTATGCAGCACCCCAACTCACCTTTCCCCTTAAGCAAGCATAAGTTGGGTTTCTAAATTTGAGACCCTGTTCTGTTTTGGAATTCAGTTCCTCTGTAGCCAAGTTTACATTCCGTGTATTAGTGATATCTTATGATGTTTCTTTTTCTGTGTGACTTATTTCAGTTAGAATCATCGTACCTGAATCCACTCATTATGCTGCTACGGGCCTGATGACATAGATTTCATTGCTGAGTGATACTGCATTGTACGTAAGTACCACAATTTCTTTATCCATTTTTCACATTCTGCGATATTGAACTTGTACTGTAAACCAGGTTCTTGTAAACAGAGCCGTCCCAACCTTTGGGGTGGCTGTGTCTTTTTGATTTTAATTTCCCTAAGCTATAGGACCATAAGTGGAAGTGCCCTAGGCTCTGTTGCTTTGTTTTTTAGATGTTTCAGGAAACACCATACACTTCTCCCGAGAGGCTGTTGGCAATTTACATCCCGCCCATCAGCATAACAAGGCTCCCAGTTCTCCATGGCCTGTCCTGCCTTTCTGGATTTTACACTTTTTTCAGATGGCCCTTTTGACCGGGGGGAAGTGAGACTTCATTGTAATGCAGATTTCCTTTGCAAGCTTGCTTGGTTGGCCAAAAAGGGCGTATGCATTTTTTCCTGAATATATTCAGGAAAAAACGCATACGCCCTTTTTGGCCAAGTGCATCATTGTGGACGTTCTGCCTCTTTTCCTATGCTTTAAATGCAATTCCAGTCTACCTCCTGAAATCGGTTTCCTGCAATTCTGCCCCGCTTTCAAGTCCTCTTGGCAGCCTTACTTCAGTATATTTTTGGACGATAGCTGTCATTTATAACTCGGCAGGTTTGTGAATTACAGTGCCCCTAGCTCCTTTCTTCAACTCGCTTTCTCATGAGGTGGCCACAACACCGCAGGATGGCTTCAGGCCCTAATCTGGTTCCGGCACGGCACGCTGAGCTTTTGGTTAATTCCTCTTCCTGGTGGGAAATGAGAGTTAAATTTGCCCGTCCAGACACCTCCAGCTAGTCTCTCATTGGTTCCCCTATTCCTGTTCATCTTCCGCAGAAATTGCAAACTGGGCCAAACAGGAGGTTAAAGGCACTGACTCTCCAAGTCGGGAGAGTGTTAGTAAAGCGTCTGGAATGTTGCACCCGAGTACCAGGGGACGAAAACTGACACATATTGGAACACGTCTCCCGATCACACGGTTGATCATACTCTGGGTTCCACATGCTTGTTTTAGCTGAAGGAAGAATACCTTAAACCTGGAGAGTTGAGACCCGTGGAATGTGTACCATGCAATATGACTTCAAAGGGTCTTCATTTGCTCACCGAACCTCTCCAATCCTATCACTGCTGCGTTTATGCCCCTGTACACACGCTTGATTCTCTTTCGGAGACATAGCAATCCATAGGTTTTAAGATACTTCCTAGTCAGGTACACTCTTAGGCATTTAATATGGGGTGTTGAGTCCATTTCGTTGAGCAAGGAGTAGCTCTTGTCTATTCCATATTTGGCTTAAGGAACTTTATCTGTGCTCATTTCAATCTCTGGTTTTATGCAGCACCCCAACTCACCTTTCCCCTTAAGCAAGCATAAGTTGGTTTTCTAAATTTGAGACCCTGTTCTGTTTTGTAATTCAGTTCCTATGTAGCCAAGTTTACATTCCGTGTGTTAGTGATATCTTATGATGTTTCTTTTTCTGTGTGACTTATTTCAGTTAGAATCATCGTACCTGAATCCACTCATTATGCTGCTACGGGCCTGATGACATAGATTTCATTGCTGAGTGATATTGCATTGTACGTAAGTACCACAACTTCTTTATCCATTTTTAACTTCTGCGATATTGAACTTGTACCGTAAATGAGTTTCTTGTAAACAGAGCCGTCCCAACCTTTTGGGTGGCTCTGTCTTTTTGATTTTAATTTCCCTAAGCTATAGGACCATAAGTGGAAGTGCCCTAGGCTCTGTTGCTTTGTTTTTTAGATGTTTCAGGAAACACCATACACTTCTCCCGAGTGGCTGTTGGCAATTTACATCCCGCCCATCAGCATAACAAGGCTCCCAGTTCTCCATGGCCTGTCCTGCCTTTCTGGATTTTACACTTTTTTCAGATGGCCCTTTTGACCGGGGGGAAGTGAGACTTCATTGTAGTGCAGATTTCCTTTGCAAGCTTGCTTGGTTGGCCAAAAAGGGCGTATGCGTTTTTTCCTGAATATATTCAGGAAAAAACGCATACGCCCTTTTTGGCCAAGTGCATCATTGTGGACGTTCTGCCTCTTTTCCTATGCTTTAAATGCAATTCCAGTCTACCTCCTGAAATCGGTTTCCTGCAATTCTGCCCCGCTTTCAAGTCCTCTTGGCAGCCTTACTTCAGTATATTTTTGGACGATAGCTGTCATTTATAACTCTGCAGGTTTGTGAATTTCTGTGCCCCTGAGCTCCTTTCTTCAACTCGCTTTCTCGTGAGCTGGCCGCAACACCGCAGGATTGCTTCAGGCCCTAATCTGGTTCTGGCACGGCATGCTGAGCCTTTGGTTAATTCCTCTTCCTGGTGGGAAATGAGAGTTAAATTTGCCCGTCCAGACACCTCCAGCTAGTCTCTCATTGGTCCTCCCTATTCGTGTTCATCTTCTGCAGAAATTGCAAACTGGGCCAAACAGGAGGTTAAAGGCACTGACTCTCCAAGTCGGGAGAGTGTTAGTAAAGCGTCTGGAATGTTGCACCCGAGTACCAGAGGATGAAAACTGAGACATATTGGAACACGTCTCCCGATCACACGGTTGATCATACTCTGGGTTCCACATGCATGTTTTAGCTGAAGGAAGAATCCCTTAAACCTGGAGAGTTGAGACCCGTGGAATGGGTACCATGCAATATGACTTCAAAAGGTCTTCATTTGCTCACCGAAACTCTCCAATCCTATCACTGCTGCGTTTATGCCCCTGTACACACGCTTGATTCTCTTTCGGAGACATAGCATTCCCTAGGTTTTAAGCTACTTACTAGTCAGGTACATTCTTAGGTGTTTAATATGGGGTGATGAGTCCGTTTCGTTGAGCAATGAGTAGCTGTTGTCTATTCCATATTTGGCTTAAGGAACTTTATCTGTGCTCATTTCAATCTCTGGTTTTATGCAGCACCCCAACTCACCTTTCCCCTTAAGGAAGCATAAGTTGGTTTTCTAAATTTGAGACCCTGTTCTGTTTTGGAATTCAGTTCCTATGTAGCCAAGTTTACATTCCGTGTATTAGTGATATCTTATGATGTTTCTTTTTCTGTGTGACTTATTTCAGTTAGAATCATCGTACCTGAATCCACTCATTATGCTGCTACGGGCCTGATGACATAGATTTCATTGCTGAGTGATATTGCATTGTACGTAAGTACCACAACTTCTTTATCCATTTTTCACTTTCTGCGATATTGAACTTGTACCGTAAACCAGGTTCTTGTAAACAGAGCCTTCCCAATCTTTGGGGTGGCTGTGTCTTTTTGATTTTAATTTCCCTAAGCTATAGGACCATAAGTGGAAGTGCCCTAGGCTCTGTTGCTTTGTTTTTTAGATGTTTCAGGAAACACCATACACTTCTCCCGAGTGGCTGTTGGCAAATTACATCCCGCCCATCAGCATAACAAGGCTCCCAGTTCTCCATGGCCTGTCCTGCCTTTCTGGATTTTACACTTTTTTCAGATGGCCCTTTTGACCGGGGGGAAGTGAGACTTCATTGTAGTGCAGATTTCCTTTGCAAGCTTGCTTGGTTGGCCAAAAAGGGCGTATGCGTTTTTTCCTGAATATATTCAGGAAAACACGCATACGCCCTTTTTGGCCAAGTGCATCATTGTGGACCATCTGCCTCTTTTCCTATGCTTTAAATGCAATTCCAGTCTACCTCCTGAAATCGGTTTCCTGCAATTCTGCCCCGCTTTCAAGTCCTCTTGGCAGCCTTACTTCAGTATATTTTTGGACGATAGCTGTCATTTATAACTCGGCAGGTTTGTGAATTACAGTGCCCCTGAGCTCCTTTCTTCAACTCTCTTTCTTGTGAGCTGGCGCAACACCGCATGATTGCTTCAGGCCCTAATCTGGTTCCGGCACGGCACGCTGAGCCTTTGGTTAATTCCTCTTCCTGGTGGGAAATGAGAGTTAAATTTGCCCGTGCAGACCCCTCCAGCTAGTCTCTCATTGGTTCTCCCTATTCCTGTTCATCTTCCGCAGAAATTGCAAACTGGGCCAAACAGGAGGTTAAAGGCACTGACTCTCCAAGTCGGGAGAGTGTTAGTAAAGCATCTGGAATGTTGCACCCGAGTACCAGGGGACGAAAACTGAGACATATTGGAACACGTCTCCCGATCACACGGTTGATCATACTCTGGGTTCCACATGCATGTTTTAGCTGAAGGAAGAATCCCTTAAACCTGGAGAGTTGAGACCCGTGGAATGGGTACCATGCAATATGACTTCAAAGGGTCTTCATTTGCTCACCGAACCTCTCCAGTCCTATCACTGCTGCGTTTATGGCCCTGTACACACGCTTGATTCTCTTTCGGAGACATAGCAATCCATAGGTTTTAAGATACTTCCTAGTCAGGTACATTCTTAGGCGTTTAATATGGGGTGTTGAATCCATTTCGTTGAGCAAGGAGTAGCTCTTGTCTATTCCATATTTGGCTTAAGGAACTTTATCTGTGCTCATTTCAATCTCTGGTTTTATGCAGCACCCCAACTCACCTTTCCCCTTAAGCAAGCATAAGTTGGGTTTCTAAATTTGAGACCCTGTTCTGTTTTGAAATTCAGTTCCTGTGTAGCCACGTTTACATTCCGTGTATTAGTGATATCTTATGATGTTTCTTTTTCTGTGTGACTTATTTCAGTTAGAATCATCGTACCTGAATCCACTCATTATGCTGCTACGGGCCTGGTGACGTAGATTTCATTGCTGAGTGATACTGCATTGTACGTAAGTACCACAATTTCTTTATCCATTTTTCACATTCTGCGATATTGAACTTGTACTGTAAACCAGGTTCTTGTAAACAGAGCCATCCCAACCTTTGGGGTGGCTGTGTCTTTTTGATTTTAATTTCCCTAAGCTATAGGACCATAAGTGGAAGTGCCCTAGGCTCTGTTGCTTTGTTTTTTAGATGTTTCAGGAAACACCATACACTTCTCCCGAGTGGCTGTTGGCAATTTACATCCCGCCCATCAGCATAACAAGGCTCCCAGTTCTCCATGGCCTGTCCTGCCTTTCTGGATTTTACACTTTTTTCAGATGGCCCTTTTGACCGGGGGGAAGTGAGACTTCATTGTAGTGCAGATTTCCTTTGCAAGCTTGCTTGGTTGGCCAAAAAGGGCGTATGCGTTTTTTCCTGAATATATTCAGGAAAAAACGCATACGCCCTTTTTGGCCAAGTGCATCATTGTGGACGTTCTGCCTCTTTTCCTATGCTTTAAATGCAATTCCAGTCTACCTCCTGAAATCGGTTTCCTGCAATTCTGCCCCGCTTTCAAGTCCTCTTGGCAGCCTTACTTCAGTATATTTTTGGACGATAGCTGTCATTTATAACTCTGCAGGTTTGTGAATTACAGTGCCCCTGAGCTGCTTTCTTCAACTCGCTTTCTCGTGAGCTGACCGCAACACCGCAGGATTGCTTCAGGCCCTAATCTTGTTCCGGCACGGCACGCTGAGCCTTTGGTTAATTCCTCTTCCTGGTGCGAAATGAGAGTTCAATTTGCCCATCCAGACACCTCCATCTAGTCTGTCATTGGTTCTCCCTATTCCTGTTCATCTTCCGCAGAAATTGCAAAGTGGGCCAAACAGGAGGTTAAAGGCACTGACTCTCCAAGTCGGGAGAGTGTTAGTAAAGCGTCTGGAATGTTGCACCCGAGTACCAGGGGACGAAAACTGACACATATTGGAACACGTCTCCCGATCACACGGTTGATCATACTCTGGGTTCCACATGCATGTTTTAGCTGAAGGAAGAATCCCTTAAACCTGGAGAGTTGAGACCCGTGGAATGGGTACCATGCAATATGACTTCAAAGGGTCTTCATTTGCTCACCGAACCTCTCCAGTCCTATCACTGCTACCTTTATGCCCCTGTACACACGCTTGATTCTCTTTCGGAGACATAGCAATCCATAGGTTTTAAGATACTTCCTAGTCAGGTACACTCTTAGGCATTTAATATGGGGTGTTGAGTCCATTTCGTTGAGCAAGGAGTAGCTCTTGTCTATTCCATATGTGGCTTAAGGAACTTTATCTGTGCTCATTTCAATCTCTGGTTTTATGCAGCACCCCAACTCACCTTTCCCCTTAAGCAAGCATAAGTTGGGTTTCTAAATTTGAGACCCTGTTCTGTTTTGTAATTCAGTTCCTATGTAGCCAAGTTTACATTCCGTGTATTAGTGATATCTTATGATGTTTCTTTTCCTGTGTGACTTATTTCAGTTAGAATCATCATACCTGAATCCACTCATTATGCTGCTACGGGCCTGATGACATAGATTTCATTGCTGAGTGATATTGCATTGTACGTAAGTACCACAACTTCTTTATCCATTTTTAACTTCTGCGATATTGAACTTGTACCGTAAATGAGTTTCTTGTAAACAGAGCCGTCCCAACCTTTTGGGTGGCTCTGTCTTTTTGATTTTAATTTCCCTAAGCTATAGGACCATAAGTGGAAGTGCCCTAGGCTCTGTTGCTTTGTTTTTTAGATGTTTCAGGAAACACCATACACTTCTCCCGAGTGGCTGTTGGCAATTTACATCCCGCCCATCAGCATAACAAGGCTCCCAGTTCTCCATGGCCTGTCCTGCCTTTCTGGATTTTACACTTTTTTCAGATGGCCCTTTTGACCGGGGGGAAGTGAGACTTCATTGTAGTGCAGATTTCCTTTGCAAGCTTGCTTGGTTGGCCAAAAAGGGCGTATGCGTTTTTTCCTGAATATATTCAGGAAAAAACGCATACGCCCTTTTTGGCCAAGTGCATCATTGTGGACGTTCTGCCTCTTTTCCTATGCTTTAAATGCAATTCCAGTCTACCTCCTGAAATCGGTTTCCTGCAATTCTGCCCCGCTTTCAAGTCCTCTTGGCAGCCTTACTTCAGTATATTTTTGGACGATAGCTGTCATTTATAACTCGGCAGGTTTGTGAATTACAGTGCCCCTGAGCTCCTTTCTTCAACTCGCTTTCTCGTGAGCTGGCCGCAACACCGCAGGATTGCTTCAGGCCCTAACCTGGTTCTGGCACGGCATGCTGAGCCTTTGGTTAATTCCTCTTCCTGGTGGGAAATGAGAGTTAAATTTGCCCGTCCAGACACCTCCAGCTAGTCTCTCATTGGTCCTCCCTATTCGTGTTCATCTTCTGCAGAAATTGCAAACTGGGCCAAACAGGAGGTTAAAGGCACTGACTCTCCAAGTCGGGAGAGTGTTAGTAAAGCGTCTGGAATGTTGCACCCGAGTACCAGAGGATGAAAACTGAGACATATTGGAACACGTCTCCCGATCACACGGTTGATCATACTCTGGGTTCCACATGCATGTTTTAGCTGAAGGAAGAATCCCTTAAACCTGGAGAGTTGAGACCCGTGGAATGGGTACCATGCAATATGACTTCAAAAGGTCTTCATTTGCTCACCGAAACTCTCCAATCCTATCACTGCTGCGTTTATGCCCCTGTACACACGCTTGATTCTCTTTCGGAGACATAGCATTCCCTAGGATTTAAGCTACTTACTAGTCAGGTACATTCTTAGGTGTTTAATATGGGGTGATGAGTCCGTTTCGTTGAGCAATGAGTAGCTGCTGTCTATTCCATATTTGGCTTAAGGAACTTTATCTGTGCTCATTTCAATCTCTGGTTTTATGCAGCACCCCAACTCACCTTTCCCCTTAAGGAAGCATAAGTTGGTTTTCTAAATTTGAGACCCTGTTCTGTTTTGTAATTCAGTTCCTATGTAGCCAAGTTTACATTCCGTGTATTAGTGATATCTTATGATGTTTCTTTTTCTGTGTGACTTATTTCAGTTAGAATCATCGTACCTGAATCCACTCATTATGCTGCTACGGGCCTGATGACATAGATTTCATTGCTTAGTGATATTGCATTGTACGTAAGTACCACAACTTCTTTATCCATTTTTCACTTTCTGCGATATTGAACTTGTACCGTAAACCAGGTTCTTGTAAACAGAGCCTTCCCAATCTTTGGGGTGGCTGTGTCTTTTTGATTTTAATTTCCCTAAGCTATAGGACCATAAGTGGAAGTGCCCTAGGCTCTGTTGCTTTGTTTTTTAGATGTTTCAGGAAACACCATACACTTCTCCCGAGTGGCTGTTGGCAAATTACATCCCGCCCATCAGCATAACAAGGCTCCCAGTTCTCCATGGCCTGTCCTGCCTTTCTGGATTTTACACTTTTTTCAGATGGCCCTTTTGACCGGGGGGAAGTGAGACTTCATTGTAGTGCAGATTTCCTTTGCAAGCTTGCTTGGTTGGCCAAAAAGGGCGTATGCGTTTTTTCCTGAATATATTCAGGAAAAAACGCATACGCCCTTTTTGGCCAAGTGCATCATTGTGGACCATCTGCCTCTTTTCCTATGCTTTAAATGCAATTCCAGTCTACCTCCTGAAATCGGTTTCCTGCAATTCTGCCCCGCTTTCAAGTCCTCTTGGCAGCCTTACTTCAGTATATTTTTGGACGATAGCTGTCATTTATAACTCGGCAGGTTTGTGAATTACAGTGCCCCTGAGCTCCTTTCTTCAACTCTCTTTCTTGTGAGCTGGCGCAACACCGCATGATTGCTTCAGGCCCTAATCTGGTTCCGGCACGGCACGCTGAGCCTTTGGTTAATTCCTCTTCCTGGTGCGAAATGAGAGTTAAATTTGCCCGTGCAGACCCCTCCAGCTAGTCTCTCATTGGTTCTCCCTATTCCTGTTCATCTTCCGCAGAAATTGCAAACTGGGCCAAACAGGAGGTTAAAGGCACTGACTCTCCAAGTCGGGAGAGTGTTAGTAAAGCGTCTGGAATGTTGCACCCGAGTACCAGGGGACGAAAACTGACACATATTGGAACACGTCTCCCGATCACACGGTTGATCATACTCTGGGTTCCACATGCATGTTTTAGCTGAAGGAAGAATCCCTTAAACCTGGAGAGTTGAGACCCGTGGAATGGGTACCTTGCAATATGACTTCAAAGGGTCTTCATTTGCTCACCGAACCTCTCCAGTCCTATCACTGCTGCGTTTATGCCCCTGTACACACGCTTGATTCTCTTTCAGAGACATAGCAATCCATAGGTTTTAAGATACTTCCTAGTCAGGTACATTCTTAGGCGTTTAATATGGGGTGTTGAGTCCATTTCGTTGAGCAAGGAGTAGCTCTTGTCTATTCCATATTTGGCTTAAGGAACTTTATCTGTGCTCATTTCAATCTCTGGTTTTATGCAGCACCCCAACTCACCTTTCCCCTTAAGCAAGCATAAGTTGGGTTTCTAAATTTGAGACCCTGTTCTGTTTTGGAATTCAGTTCCTGTGTAGCCACGTTTACATTCCGTGTATTAGTGATATCTTATGATGTTTCTTTTTCTGTGTGACTTATTTCAGTTAGAATCATCGTACCTGAATCCACTCATTATGCTGCTACGGGCCTGATGACTTAGATTTCCTTGTTGAGTGATACTGCATTTTACGTAAGTACCACAACTTCTTTATCCATTTTTCACTTTCTGCGATATTGAACTTGTACCGTAAACCAGGTTCTTGTAAACAGAGCCGTCCCAATCTTTGGGGTGGCTGTGTCTTTTTGATTTTAATTTCCCTAAGCTATAGGACCATAAGTGGAAGTGCCCTAGGCTCTGTTGCTTTGTTTTTTAGATGTTTCAGGAAACACCATACACTTCTCCCGAGTGGCTGTTGGCAATTTACATCCCGCCCATCAGCATAAGGAGGCTCCCAGTTCTCCATGGCCTGTCCTGCCTTTCTGGATTTTACACTTTTTTCAGATGGCCCTTTTGACCGGGGGGAAGTGAGACTTCATTGTAGTGCAGATTTCCTTGCAAGCTTGCTTGGTTGGCCAAAAAGGGCGTATGCGTTTTTTCCTGAATATATTCAGGAAAAAACGCATACGCCCTTTTTGGCCAAGTGCATCATTGTGGACGTTCTGCCTCTTTTCCTATGCTTTAAATGCAATTCCAGTCTACCTCCTGAAATCGGTTTCCTGCAATTCTGCCCCGCTTCAAGTCCTCTTGGCAGCCTTACTTCAGTATATTTTTGGACGATAGCTGTCATTTATAACTCTGCAGGTTTGTGAATTTCTGTGCCCCTGAGCTCCTTTCTTCAACTCGCTTTCTTGTGAGCTGGCCGCAACACCGCATGATTGCTTCAGGCCCTAATCTGGTTCCGGCACGGCACGCTGAGCCTTTGGTTAATTCCTCTTCCTGGTGGGAAATGAGAGTTAAATTTGCCCGTCCAGACACCTCCAGCTAGTCTCTCATTGGTTCTCCCTATTCCTGTTCATCTTCCGCAGAAATTGCAAACTGGGCCAAACAGGAGGTTAAAGGCACTGACTCTCCAAGTCAGGAGAGTGTTAGTAAAGCGTCTGGCATGTTGCACCCGAGTACCAGGGAATGAAAAGTGAGACACATTTGAACATGTTTCTCGATCACATGGTGGATCATACTCTGGGTTCCACATGCATGTTTTAGCTGAAGGAAGTATCCCTTAAACCTGGAGAGTTGAGACCCATGGAATGGGTACCATGCAATATGACTTCAAAGGTCTTCATTTGCTCACCGAACCTCACCAATCTTATGAGCCCCAAGTGTCCAGCCTTATGTGTCACCCAGCTCTGGGTGTAGATGTGGTAAATGCAGGTTGCATCAGAAGCCTTGAATGAATTACTTAAGTATTTCTCTCTATTTCACTGTCATTGTGTTTTGTTTAAGAAATTTATTTTTATTATGGGATTTACCTGATTTTCACTGCTTTAATGCCGCTGTACACACTCTTGATTCCCTTACAGAGATATATAAATCCATAGGTTTTATGATTCTTACTAGTCAGGTATATTCCTAGGCGTTGAATATGGGGTGTTGAGTCCATTTCGTTGAGCAAGGAGTAGCTCTTGTCTATTCCATATTTGGCTTAAGGAACTTTATCTGTGCTCATTTCAATCTCTGGTTTTATGCAGCACCCCAACTCACCTTTCCCCTTAAGCAAGCATAAGTTGGTTTTCTAAATTTGAGACCCTGTTCTGTTTTGTAATTCAGTTCCTGTGTAGCCAAGTTTACATTCCGTGTATTAGTGATACCTTATGATGTTTCTTTTTCTGTGTGACTTATTTCAGTTAGATTCATCGTACTTAGTCCTCTCATTATGCTGCTACGGGCCTGATGACATAGATTTCATTGCTGAGTGATATTGCATTGTACGTAAGTACCACAACTTCTTTATCCATTTTTCACTTTCTGTGATATTGAACTTGTACCGTATATGAGGTTCTTGTAAACAGAGCCATCCCAAACTTTGGGGTGGCTGTGTCTTTTTGATTTTAATTGCCCTAAGCTATAGGACCATAAGTGGAAGTGCCCTAGGCTCTGTTGCTTTGTTTTTTAGATGTTTCAGGAAACACCATACACTTCTCCCGAGTGGCTGTTGGCAATTTACATCCCGCCCATCAGCATAACAAGGCTCCCAGTTCTCCATGGCCTGTCCTGCCTTTCTGGATTTTACACTTTTTTCAGATGGCCCTTTTGACCGGGGGGAAGTGAGACTTCATTGTAGTGCAGATTTCCTTGGCAAGCTTGCTTGGTTGGCCAAAAAGGGCGTATGCGTTTTTTCCTGAATATATTCAGGAAAAAACGCATACGCCCTTTTTGGCCAAGTGCATCATTGTGGACGTTCTGCCTCTTTTCCTATGCTTTAAATGCAATTCCAGTCTACCTCCTGAAATCGGTTTCCTGCAATTCTGCCCCGCTTTCAAGTCCTCTTGGCAGCCTTACTTCAGTATATTTTTGGACGATAGCTGTCATTTATAACTCGGCAGGTTTGTGAATTACAGTGCCCCTAGCTCCTTTCTTCAACTCGCTTTCTCATGAGGTGGCCACAACACCGCAGGATGGCTTCAGGCCCTAATCTGGTTCCGGCACGGCACGCTGAGCTTTTGGTTAATTCCTCTTCCTGGTGGGAAATGAGAGTTAAATTTGCCCGTCCAGACACCTCCAGCTAGTCTCTCATTGGTTCCCCTATTCCTGTTCATCTTCCGCAGAAATTGCAAACTGGGCCAAACAGGAGGTTAAAGGCACTGACTCTCCAAGTCGGGAGAGTGTTAGTAAAGCGTCTGGAATGTTGCACCCGAGTACCAGGGGACGAAAACTGACACATATTGGAACACGTCTCCCGATCACACGGTTGATCATACTCTGGGTTCCACATGCATGTTTTAGCTGAAGGAAGAATACCTTAAACCTGGAGAGTTGAGACCCGTGGAATGGGTACCATGCAATATGACTTCAAAGGGTCTTCATTTGCTCACCGAACCTCTCCAATCCTATCACTGCTGCGTTTATGCCCCTGTACACACGCTTGATTCTCTTTCGGAGACATAGCAATCCATAGGTTTTAAGATACTTCCTAGTCAGGTACACTCTTAGGCATTTAATATGGGGTGTTGAGTCCATTTCGTTGAGCAAGGAGTAGCTCTTGTCTATTCCATATTTGGCTTAAGGAACTTTATCTGTGCTCATTTCAATCTCTGGTTTTATGCAGCACCCCAACTCACCTTTCCCCTTAAGCAAGCATAAGTTGGTTTTCTAAATTTGAGACCCTGTTCTGTTTTGTAATTCAGTTCCTATGTAGCCAAGTTTACATTCCGTGTGTTAGTGATATCTTATGATGTTTCTTTTTCTGTGAGACTTATTTCAGTTAGAATCATCGTACCTGAATCCACTCATTATGCTGCTACGGGCCTGATGACATAGATTTCATTGCTGAGTGATATTGCATTGTACGTAAGTACCACAACTTCTTTATCCATTTTTAACTTCTGCGATATTGAACTTGTACCGTAAATGAGTTTCTTGTAAACAGAGCCGTCCCAACCTTTTGGGTGGCTCTGTCTTTTTGATTTTAATTTCCCTAAGCTATAGGACCATAAGTGGAAGTGCCCTAGGCTCTGTTGCTTTGTTTTTTAGATGTTTCAGGAAACACCATACACTTCTCCCGAGTGGCTGTTGGCAATTTACATCCCGCCCATCAGCATAACAAGGCTCCCAGTTCTCCATGGCCTGTCCTGCCTTTCTGGATTTTACACTTTTTTCAGATGGCCCTTTTGACCGTGGGGAAGTGAGACTTCATTGTAGTGCAGATTTCCTTTGCAAGCTTGCTTGGTTGGCCAAAAAGGGCGTATGCGTTTTTTCCTGAATATATTCAGGAAAAAACGCATACGCCCTTTTTGGCCAAGTGCATCATTGTGGACGTTCTGCCTCTTTTCCTATGCTTTAAATGCAATTCCAGTCTACCTCCTGAAATCGGTTTCCTGCAATTCTGCCCCGCTTTCAAGTCCTCTTGGCAGCCTTACTTCAGTATATTTTTGGACGATAGCTGTCATTTATAACTCGGCAGGTTTGTGAATTACAGTGCCCCTGAGCTCCTTTCTTCAACTCGCTTTCTCGTGAGCTGGCCGCAACACCGCAGGATTGCTTCAGGCCCTAATCTGGTTCTGGCACGGCATGCTGAGCCTTTGGTTAATTCCTCTTCCTGGTGGGAAATGAGAGTTAAATTTGCCCGTCCAGACACCTCCAGCTAGTCTCTCATTGGTTCTCCCTATTCCTGTTCATCTTCCGCAGAAATTGCAAACTGGGCCAAACAGGAGGTTAAAGGCACTGACTCTCCAAGTCGGGAGAGTGTTAGTAAAGCGTCTGGAATGTTGCACCCGAGTACCAGAGGATGAAAACTGAGACATATTGGAACACGTCTCCCGATCACACGGTTGATCATACTCTGGGTTCCACATGCATGTTTTAGCTGAAGGAAGAATCCCTTAAACCTGGAGAGTTGAGACCCGTGGAATGGGTACCATGCAATATGACTTCAAAGGGTCTTCATTTGCTCACCGAACCTCTCCAGTCCTATCACTGCTACCTTTATGCCCCTGTACACACGCTTGATTCTCTTTCGGAGACATAGCAATCCATAGGTTTTAAGATACTTCCTAGTCAGGTACACTCTTAGGCATTTAATATGGGGTGTTGAGTCCATTTCGTTGAGCAAGGAGTAGCTCTTGTCTATTCCATATGTGGCTTAAGGAACTTTATCTGTGCTCATTTCAATCTCTGGTTTTATGCAGCACCCCAACTCACCTTTCCCCTTAAGCAAGCATAAGTTGGGTTTCTAAATTTGAGACCCTGTTCTGTTTTGTAATTCAGTTCCTATGTAGCCAAGTTTACATTCCGTGTATTAGTGATATCTTATGATGTTTCTTTTCCTGTGTGACTTATTTCAGTTAGAATCATCATACCTGAATCCACTCATTATGCTGCTACGGGCCTGATGACATAGATTTCATTGCTTAGTGATACTGCATTGTACGTAAGTACCACAACTTCTTTATCCATTTTTCACTTTCTGCGATATTGAACTTGTACCGTAAACCAGGTTCTTGTAAACAGAGCCGTCCCAAACTTTGGGGTGGCTGTGTCTTTTTGCTTTTAATTTCTCTAAGCTATAGGACCATAAGTGGAAGTGCCCTAGGCTCTGTTGCTTTGATTTTTAGATGTTTCAGGAAACACCATACACTTCTCCCGAGTGGCTGTTGGCAATTTACATCCCGCCCATCAGCATAACAAGGCTCCCAGTTCTCCATGGCCTGTCCTGCCTTTCTGCATTTTACACTTTTTTCAGATGGCCCTTTTGACCGGGGGGAAGTGAGACTTCATTGTAGTGCAGATTTCCTTGCAAGCTTGCTTGGTTGGCCAAAAAGGGCGTATGCGTTTTTTCCTGAATATATTCAGGAAAAAAAGCATACGCCCTTTTTGGCCAAGTGCATCATTGTGGACGTTCTGCCTCTTTTCCTATGCTTTAAATGCAATTCCAGTCTACCTCCTGAAATCGGTTTCCTGCAATTCTGCCCCGCTTCAAGTCCTCTTGGCAGCCTTACTTCAGTATATTTTTGGACGATAGCTGTCATTTATAACTCTGCAGGTTTGTGAATTTCTGTGCCCCTGAGCTCCTTTCTTCAACTCGCTTTCTTGTGAGCTGGCCGCAACACCGCATGATTGCTTCAGGCCCTAATCTGGTTCCGGCACGGCACGCTGAGCCTTTGGTTAATTCCTCTTCCTGGTGGGAAATGAGAGTTAAATTTGCCCGTCCAGACACCTCCAGCTAGTCTCTCATTGGTTCTCCCTATTCCTGTTCATCTTCCGCAGAAATTGCAAACTGGGCCAAACAGGAGGTTAAAGGCACTGACTCTCCAAGTCAGGAGAGTGTTAGTAAAGCGTCTGGCATGTTGCACCCGAGTACCAGGGAATGAAAAGTGAGACACATTTGAACATGTTTCTCGATCACATGGTGGATCATACTCTGGGTTCCACATGCATGTTTTAGCTGAAGGAAGTATCCCTTAAACCTGGAGAGTTGAGACCCATGGAATGGGTACCATGCAATATGACTTCAAAGGTCTTCATTTGCTCACCGAACCTCACCAATCTTATGAGCCCCAAGTGTCCAGCCTTATGTGTCACCCAGCTCTGGGTGTAGATGTGGTAAATGCAGGTTGCATCAGAAGCCTTGAATGAATTACTTAAGTATTTCTCTCTATTTCACTGTCATTGTGTTTTGTTTAAGAAATTTATTTTTATTATGGGATTTACCTGATTTTCACTGCTTTAATGCCGCTGTACACACTCTTGATTCCCTTACAGAGATATATAAATCCATAGGTTTTATGATTCTTACTAGTCAGGTATATTCCTAGGCGTTGAATATGGGGTGTTGAGTCCATTTCGTTGAGCAAGGAGTAGCTCTTGTCTATTCCATATTTGGCTTAAGGAACTTTATCTGTGCTCATTTCAATCTCTGGTTTTATGCAGCACCCCAACTCACCTTTCCCCTTAAGCAAGCATAAGTTGGTTTTCTAAATTTGAGACCCTGTTCTGTTTTGTAATTCAGTTCCTGTGTAGCCAAGTTTACATTCCGTGTATTAGTGATACCTTATGATGTTTCTTTTTCTGTGTGACTTATTTCAGTTAGATTCATCGTACTTAGTCCTCTCATTATGCTGCTACGGGCCTGATGACATAGATTTCATTGCTGAGTGATATTGCATTGTACGTAAGTACCACAACTTCTTTATCCATTTTTCACTTTCTGTGATATTGAACTTGTACCGTATATGAGGTTCTTGTAAACAGAGCCATCCCAAACTTTGGGGTGGCTGTGTCTTTTTGATTTTAATTGCCCTAAGCTATAGGACCATAAGTGGAAGTGCCCTAGGCTCTGTTGCTTTGTTTTTTAGATGTTTCAGGAAACACCATACACTTCTCCCGAGTGGCTGTTGGCAATTTACATCCCGCCCATCAGCATAACAAGGCTCCCAGTTCTCCATGGCCTGTCCTGCCTTTCTGGATTTTACACTTTTTTCAGATGGCCCTTTTGACCGGGGGGAAGTGAGACTTCATTGTAGTGCAGATTTCCTTTGCAAGCTTGCTTGGTTGGCCAAAAAGGGCGTATGCGTTTTTTCCTGAATATATTCAGGAAAAAACGCATACGCCCTTTTTGGCCAAGTGCATCATTGTGGACGTTCTGCCTCTTTTCCTATGCTTTAAATGCAATTCCAGTCTACCTCCTGAAATCGGTTTCCTGCAATTCTGCCCCGCTTTCAAGTCCTCTTGGCAGCCTTACTTCAGTATATTTTTGGACGATAGCTGTCATTTATAACTCGGCAGGTTTGTGAATTACAGTGCCCCTAGCTCCTTTCTTCAACTCGCTTTCTCATGAGGTGGCCACAACACCGCAGGATGGCTTCAGGCCCTAATCTGGTTCCGGCACGGCACGCTGAGCTTTTGGTTAATTCCTCTTCCTGGTGGGAAATGAGAGTTAAATTTGCCCGTCCAGACACCTCCAGCTAGTCTCTCATTGGTTCCCCTATTCCTGTTCATCTTCCGCAGAAATTGCAAACTGGGCCAAACAGGAGGTTAAAGGCACTGACTCTCCAAGTCGGGAGAGTGTTAGTAAAGCGTCTGGAATGTTGCACCCGAGTACCAGGGGACGAAAACTGACACATATTGGAACACGTCTCCCGATCACACGGTTGATCATACTCTGGGTTCCACATGCATGTTTTAGCTGAAGGAAGAATACCTTAAACCTGGAGAGTTGAGACCCGTGGAATGTGTACCATGCAATATGACTTCAAAGGGTCTTCATTTGCTCACCGAACCTCTCCAATCCTATCACTGCTGCGTTTATGCCCCTGTACACACGCTTGATTCTCTTTCGGAGACATAGCAATCCATAGGTTTTAAGATACTTCCTAGTCAGGTACACTCTTAGGCATTTAATATGGGGTGTTGAGTCCATTTCGTTGAGCAAGGAGTAGCTCTTGTCTATTCCATATTTGGCTTAAGGAACTTTATCTGTGCTCATTTCAATCTCTGGTTTTATGCAGCACCCCAACTCACCTTTCCCCTTAAGCAAGCATAAGTTGGTTTTCTAAATTTGAGACCCTGTTCTGTTTTGTAATTCAGTTCCTATGTAGCCAAGTTTACATTCCGTGTGTTAGTGATATCTTATGATGTTTCTTTTTCTGTGAGACTTATTTCAGTTAGAATCATCGTACCTGAATCCACTCATTATGCTGCTACGGGCCTGATGACATAGATTTCATTGCTGAGTGATATTGCATTGTACGTAAGTACCACAACTTCTTTATCCATTTTTAACTTCTGCGATATTGAACTTGTACCGTAAATGAGTTTCTTGTAAACAGAGCCGTCCCAACCTTTTGGGTGGCTCTGTCTTTTTGATTTTAATTTCCCTAAGCTATAGGACCATAAGTGGAAGTGCCCTAGGCTCTGTTGCTTTGTTTTTTAGATGTTTCAGGAAACACCATACACTTCTCCCGAGTGGCTGTTGGCAATTTACATCCCGCCCATCAGCATAACAAGGCTCCCAGTTCTCCATGGCCTGTCCTGCCTTTCTGGATTTTACACTTTTTTCAGATGGCCCTTTTGACCGTGGGGAAGTGAGACTTCATTGTAGTGCAGATTTCCTTTGCAAGCTTGCTTGGTTGGCCAAAAAGGGCGTATGCGTTTTTTCCTGAATATATTCAGGAAAAAACGCATACGCCCTTTTTGGCCAAGTGCATCATTGTGGACGTTCTGCCTCTTTTCCTATGCTTTAAATGCAATTCCAGTCTACCTCCTGAAATCGGTTTCCTGCAATTCTGCCCCGCTTTCAAGTCCTCTTGGCAGCCTTACTTCAGTATATTTTTGGACGATAGCTGTCATTTATAACTCTGCAGGTTTGTGAATTACAGTGCCCCTGAGCTCCTTTCTTCAACTCGCTTTCTCGTGAGCTGGCCGCAACACCGCAGGATTGCTTCAGGCCCTAATCTGGTTCTGGCACGGCATGCTGAGCCTTTGGTTAATTCCTCTTCCTGGTGGGAAATGAGAGTTAAATTTGCCCGGCCAGACACCTCCAGCTAGTCTCTCATTGGTCCTCCCTATTCGTGTTCATCTTCTGCAGAAATTGCAAACTGGGCCAAACAGGAGGTTAAAGGCACTGACTCTCCAAGTCGGGAGAGTGTTAGTAAAGCGTCTGGAATGTTGCACCCGAGTACCAGAGGATGAAAACTGAGACATATTGGAACACGTCTCCCGATCACACGGTTGATCATACTCTGGGTTCCACATGCATGTTTTAGCTGAAGGAAGAATCCCTTAAACCTGGAGAGTTGAGACCCGTGGAATGGGTACCATGCAATATGACTTCAAAAGGTCTTCATTTGCTCACCGAAACTCTCCAATCCTATCACTGCTGCGTTTATGCCCCTGTACACACGCTTGATTCTCTTTCGGAGACATAGCATTCCCTAGGATTTAAGCTACTTACTAGTCAGGTACATTCTTAGGTGTTTAATATGGGGTGATGTGTCCGTTTCGTTGAGCAATGAGTAGCTGTTGTCTATTCCATATTTGGCTTAAGGAACTTTATCTGTGCTCATTTCAATCTCTGGTTTTATGCAGCACCCCAACTCACCTTTCCCCTTAAGGAAGCATAAGTTGGTTTTCTAAATTTGAGACCATGTTCTGTTTTGTAATTCAGTTCCTATGTAGCCAAGTTTACATTCCGTGTATTAGTGATATCTTATGATGTTTCTTTTTCTGTGTGACTTATTTCAGTTAGAATCATCGTACCTGAATCCACTCATTATGCTGCTACGGGCCTGATGACATAGATTTCATTGCTGAGTGATATTGCATTGTACGTAAGTACCACAACTTCTTTATCCATTTTTCACTTTCTGCGATATTGAACTTGTACCGTAAACCAGGTTCTTGTAAACAGAGCCTTCCCAATCTTTGGGGTGGCTGTGTCTTTTTGATTTTAATTTCCCTAAGCTATAGGACCATAAGTGGAAGTGCCCTAGGCTCTGTTGCTTTGTTTTTTAGATGTTTCAGGAAACACCATACACTTCTCCCGAGTGGCTGTTTGCAAATTACATCCCGCCCATCAGCATAACAAGGCTCCCAGTTCTCCATGGCCTGTCCTGCCTTTCTGGATTTTACACTTTTTTCAGATGGCCCTTTTGACCGGGGGGAAGTGAGACTTCATTGTAGTGCAGATTTCCTTTGCAAGCTTGCTTGGTTGGCCAAAAAGGGCGTATGCGTTTTTTCCTGAATATATTCAGGAAAAAACGCATACGCCCTTTTTGGCCAAGTGCATCATTGTGGACCATCTGCCTCTTTTCCTATGCTTTAAATGCAATTCCAGTCTACCTCCTGAAATCGGTTTCCTGCAATTCTGCCCCGCTTTCAAGTCCTCTTGGCAGCCTTACTTCAGTATATTTTTGGACGATAGCTGTCATTTATAACTCGGCAGGTTTGTGAATTACAGTGCCCCTGAGCTCCTTTCTTCAACTCTCTTTCTTGTGAGCTGGCGCAACACCGCATGATTGCTTCAGGCCCTAATCTGGTTCCGGCACGGCACGCTGAGCCTTTGGTTAATTCCTCTTCCTGGTGGGAAATGAGAGTTAAATTTGCCCGTGCAGACAACTCCAGCTAGTCTCTCATTGGTTCTCCCTATTCCTGTTCATCTTCCGCAGAAATTGCAAACTGGGCCAAACAGGAGGTTAAAGGCACTGACTCTCCAAGTCGGGAGAGTGTTAGTAAAGCGTCTGGAATGTTGCACCCGAGTACCAGGGGACGAAAACTGACACATATTGGAACACGTCTCCCGATCACACGGTTGATCATACTCTGGGTTCCACATGCATGTTTTAGCTGAAGGAAGAATCCCTTAAACCTGGAGAGTTGAGACCCGTGGAATGGGTACCTTGCAATATGACTTCAAAGGGTCTTCATTTGCTCACCGAACCTCTCCAGTCCTATCACTGCTGCGTTTATGCCCCTGTACACACGCTTGATTCTCTTTCAGAGACATAGCAATCCATAGGTTTTAAGATACTTCCTAGTCAGGTACATTCTTAGGCGTTTAATATGGGGTGTTGAGTCCATTTCGTTGAGCAAGGAGTAGCTCTTGTCTATTCCATATTTGGCTTAAGGAACTTTATCTGTGCTCATTTCAATCTCTGGTTTTATGCAGCACCCCAACTCACCTTTCCCCTTAAGCAAGCATAAGTTGGGTTTCTAAATTTGAGACCCTGTTCTGTTTTGGAATTCAGTTCCTGTGTAGCCACGTTTACATTCCGTGTATTAGTGATATCCTATGATGTTTCTTTTTCTGTGTGACTTATTTCAGTTAGAATCATCGTACCTGAATCCACTCATTATGCTGCTACGGGCCTGATGACTTAGATTTCCTTGTTGAGTGATACTGCATTTTACGTAAGTACCACAACTTCTTTATCCATTTTTCACTTTCTGCGATATTGAACTTGTACCGTAAACCAGGTTCTTGTAAACAGAGCCGTCCCAACCTTTGGGGTGGCTGTGTCTTTTTGATTTTAATTTCCCTAAGCTATAGGACCATAAGTGGAAGTGCCCTAGGCTCTGTTGCTTTGTTTTGTAGATGTTTCAGGAAACACCATACACTTCTCCCGAGTGGCTGTTGGCAATTTACATCCCGCCCATCAGCATAAGGAGGCTCCCAGTTCTCCATGGCCTGTCCTGCCTTTCTGGATTTTACACTTTTTTCAGATGGCCCTTTTGACCGGGGGGAAGTGAGACTTCATTGTAGTGCAGATTTCCTTTGCAAGCTTGCTTGGTTGGCCAAAAAGGGCGTATGCGTTTTTTCCTGAATATATTCAGGAAAAAACGCATACGCCCTTTTTGGCCAAGTGCATCATTGTGGACGTTCTGCCTCTTTTCCTATGCTTTAAATGCAATTCCAGTCTACCTCCTGAAATCGGTTTCCTGCAATTCTGCCCCGCTTTCAAGTCTTCTTGGCAGCCTTACTTCAGTATATTTTTGGACGATAGCTGTCATTTATAACTCTGCAGGTTTGTGAATTACAGAGCCCCTGAGCTGCTTTCTTCAACTCGCTTTCTCGTGAGCTGACCGCAACACCGCAGGATTGCTTCAGGCCCTAATCTTGTTCCGGCACGGCACGCTGAGCCTTTGGTTAATTCCTCTTCCTGGTGCGAAATGAGAGTTAAATTTGCCCATCCAGACACCTCCATCTAGTCTGTCATTGGTTCTCCCTATTCCTGTTCATCTTCCGCAGAAATTGCAAAGTGGGCCAAACAGGAGGTTAAAGGCACTGACTCTCCAAGTCGGGAGAGTGTTAGTAAAGCATCTGGAATGTTGCACCCGAGTACCAGGGGACGAAAACTGAGACATATTGGAACACGTCTCCCGATCACATGGTTGATCATACTCTGGGTTCCACATGCATGTTTTAGCTGAAGGAAGAATACCTTAAACCTGGAGAGTTGAGACCCGTGGAATGGGTACCATGCAATATGACTTCAAAGGGTCTTCATTTGCTCACCGAACCTCTCCAGTCCTATCACTGCTGCGTTTATGGCCCTGTACACACGCTTGATTCTCTTTCGGAGACATAGCAATCCATAGGTTTTAAGATACTTCCTAGTCAGGTACATTCTTAGGCATTTAATATGGGGTGTTGAGTCCATTTCGTTGAGCAAGGAGTAGCTCTTGTCTATTCCATATTTGGCTTAAGGAACTTTATCTGTGCTCATTTCAATCTCTGGTTTTATGCAGCACCCCAACTCACCTTTCCCCTTAAGCAAGCATAAGTTGTGTTTCTAAATTTGAGACCCTGTTCTGTTTTGAAATTCAGTTCCTGTGTAGCCACGTTTACATTCCGTGTATTAGTGATATCTTATGATGTTTCTTTTTCTGTGTGACTTATTTCAGTTAGAATCATCGTACCTGAATCCACTCATTATGCTGCTACGGGCCTGATGACGTAGATTTCATTGCTGAGTGATACTGCATTGTACGTAAGTACCACAATTTCTTTATCCATTTTTCACATTCTGTGATATTGAACTTGTACTGTAAACCAGGTTCTTGTAAACAGAGCCATCCCAACCTTTGGGGTGGCTGTGTCTTTTTGATTTTAATTTCCCTAAGCTATAGGACCATAAGTGGAAGTGCCCTAGGCTCTGTTGCTTTGTTTTTTAGATGTTTCAGGAAACACCATACACTTCTCCCGAGTGGCTGTTGGCAATTTACATCCCGCCCATCAGCATAACAAGGCTCCCAGTTCTCCATGGCCTGTCCTGCCTTTCTGGATTTTACACTTTTTTCAGATGGCCCTTTTGACCGGGGGGAAGTGAGACTTCATTGTAGTGCAGATTTCCTTTGCAAGCTTGCTTGGTTGGCCAAAAAGGGCGTATGCGTTTTTTCCTGAATATATTCAGGAAAAAACGCATACGCCCTTTTTGGCCAAGTGCATCATTGTGGACGTTCTGCCTCTTTTCCTATGTTTTAAATGCAATTCCAGTCTACCTCCTGAAATCGGTTTCCTGCAATTCTGCCCCGCTTTCAAGTCCTCTTGGCAGCCTTACTTCAGTATATTTTTGGACGATAGCTGTCATTTATAACTCGGCAGGTTTGTGAATTACAGTGCCCCTAGCTCCTTTCTTCAACTCGCTTTCTCATGAGGTGGCCACAACACCGCAGGATGGCTTCAGGCCCTAATCTGGTTCCGGCACGGCACGCTGAGCCTTTGGTTAATTCCTCTTCCTGGTGGGAAATGAGAGTTAAATTTGCCCGTCCAGACAACTCCAGCTAGTCTCTCATTGGTTCTCCCTATTCCTGTTCATCTTCCGCAGAAATTGCAAACTGGGCCAAACAGGAGGTTAAAGGCACTGACTCTCCAAGTCGGGAGAGTGTTAGTAAAGCGTCTGGAATGTTGCACCCGAGTACCAGGGGACGAAAACTGACACATATTGGAACACGTCTCCCGATCACACGGTTGATCATACTCTGGGTTCCACATGCATGTTTTAGCTGAAGGAAGAATCCCTTAAACCTGGAGAGTTGAGACCCGTGGAATGGGTACCATGCAATATGACTTCAAAGGGTCTTCATTTGCTCACCGAACCTCTCCAATCCTATCACTGCTGCGTTTATGCCCCTGTACACACGCTTGATTCTCTTTCGGAGACATAGCAATCCATAGGTTTTAAGATACTTCCTAGTCAGGTACACTCTTAGGCATTTAATATGGGGTGTTGAGTCCATTTCGTTGAGCAAGGAGTAGCTCTTGTCTATTCCATATTTGGCTTAAGGAACTTTATCTGTGCTCATTTCAATCTCTGGTTTTATGCAGCACCCCAACTCACCTTTCCCCTTAAGCAAGCATAAGTTGGGTTTCTAAATTTGAGACCCTGTTCTGTTTTGGAATTCAGTTCCTGTGTAGCCACGTTTACATTCCGTGTATTAGTGATATCTTATGATGTTTCTTTTTCTGTGTGACTTATTTCAGTTAGAATCATCGTACCTGAATCCACTCATTATGCTGCTACGGGCCTGATGACGTAGATTTCATTGCTGAGTGATACTGCATTGTACGTAAGTACCACAATTTCTTTATCCATTTTTCACATTCTGTGATATTGAACTTGTACTGTAAACCAGGTTCTTGTAAACAGAGCCATCCCAACCTTTGGGGTGGCTGTGTCTTTTTGATTTTAATTTCCCTAAGCTATAGGACCATAAGTGGAAGTGCCCTAGGCTCTGTTGCTTTGTTTTTTAGATGTTTCAGGAAACACCATACACTTCTCCCGAGTGGCTGTTGGCAATTTACATCCCGCCCATCAGCATAACAAGGCTCCCAGTTCTCCATGGCCTGTCCTGCCTTTCTGGATTTTACACTTTTTTCAGATGGCCCTTTTGACCGGGGGGAAGTGAGACTTCATTGTAGTGCAGATTTCCTTTGCAAGCTTGCTTGGTTGGCCAAAAAGGGCGTATGCGTTTTTTCCTGAATATATTCAGGAAAAAACGCATACGCCCTTTTTGGCCAAGTGCATCATTGTGGACGTTCTGCCTCTTTTCCTATGCTGTAAATGCTATTCCAGTCTACCTCCTGAAATCGGTTTCCTGCAATTCTGCCCCGCTTTCAAGTCCTCTTGGCAGCCTTACTTCAGTATATTTTTGGACGCTAGCTGTCATTTATAACTCTGCAGGTTTGTGAATTTCTGTGCCCCTGAGCTCCTTTCTTCAACTCGCTTTCTCGTGAGCTGGCCGCAACACCGCAGGATTGCTTCAGGCCCTAATCTGGTTCCGGCACGGCACGCTGAGCCTTTGGTTAATTCCTCTTCCTGGTGGGAAATGAGAGTTAAATTTGCCCATCCAGACACCTCCAGCTAGTCTGTCATTGGTTCTCCCTATTCCTGTTCATCTTCCGCAGAAATTGCAAACTGGGCCAAACAGGAGGTTAAAGGCACTGACTCTCCAAGTCGGGAGAGTGTTAGTAAAGCGTCTGGAATGTTGCACCCGAGTACCAGGGGACGAAAACTGACACATATTGGAACACGTCTCCCGATCACACGGTTGATCATACTCTGGGTTCCACATGCATGTTTTAGCTGAAGGAAGAATCCCTTAAACCTGGAGAGTTGAGACCCGTGGAATGGGTACCATGCAATATGACTTCAAAGGGTCTTCATTTGCTCACCGAACCTCTCCAGTCCTATCACTGCTACCTTTATGCCCCTGTACACACGCTTGATTCTCTTTCGGAGACATAGCAATCCATAGGTTTTAAGATACTTCCTAGTCAGGTACACTCTTAGGCATTTAATATGGGGTGTTGAGTCCATTTCGTTGAGCAAGGAGTAGCTCTTGTCTATTCCATATTTGGCTTAAGGAACTTTATCTGTGCTCATTTCAATCTCTGGTTTTATGCAGCACCCCAACTCACCTTTCCCCTTAAGCAAGCATAAGTTGGGTTTCTAAATTTGAGACCCTGTTCTGTTTTGGAATTCAGTTCCTGTGTAGCCACGTTTACATTCCGTGTATTAGTGATATCTTATGATGTTTCTTTTTCTGTGTGACTTATTTCAGTTAGAATCATCGTACCTGAATCCACTCATTATGCTGCTACGGGCCTGATGACTTAGATTTCCTTGTTGAGTGATACTGCATTGTACGTAAGTACCACAACTTCTTTATCCATTTTTCACTTTCTGCGATATTGAACTTGTACTGTAAACCAGGTTCTTGTAAACAGAGCCGTCCCAATCTTTGGGGTGGCTGTGTCTTTTTGATTTTAATTTCCCTAATCTATAGGACCATAAGTGGAAGTGCCCTAGGCTCTGTTGCTTTGTTTTTTAGATGTTTCAGGAAACACCATACACTTCTCCCGAGAGGCTGTTGGCAATTTACATCCCGCCCATCAGCATAACAAGGCTCCCAGTTCTCCATGGCCTGTCCTGCATTTCTGGATTTTACACTTTTTTCAGATGGCCCTTTTGACCGGGGGGAAGTGAGACTTCATTGTAGTGCAGATTTCCTTTGCAAGCTTGCTTGGTTGGCCAAAAAGGGCGTATGCGTTTTTTCCTGAATATATTCAGGAAAAAACGCATACGCCCTTTTTGGCCAAGTGCATCATTGTGGACGTTCTGCCTCTTTTCCTATGCTGTAAATGCTATTCCAGTCTACCTCCTGAAATCGGTTTCCTGCAATTCTGCCCCGCTTTCAAGTCCTCTTGGCAGCCTTACTTCAGTATATTTTTGGACGCTAGCTGTCATTTATAACTCTGCAGGTTTGTGAATTTCTGTGCCCCTGAGCTCCTTTCTTCAACTCGCTTTCTCGTGAGCTGGCCGCAACACCGCAGGATTGCTTCAGGCCCTAATCTGGTTCCGGCACGGCACGCTGAGCCTTTGGTTAATTCCTCTTCCTGGTGGGAAATGAGAGTTAAATTTGCCCATCCAGACACCTCCAGCTAGTCTGTCATTGGTTCTCCCTATTCCTGTTCATCTTCCGCAGAAATTGCAAACTGGGCCAAACAGGAGGTTAAAGGCACTGACTCTCCAAGTCGGGAGAGTGTTAGTAAAGCGTCTGGAATGTTGCACCCGAGTACCAGGGGACGAAAACTGACACATATTGGAACACGTCTCCCGATCACACGGTTGATCATACTCTGGGTTCCACATGCATGTTTTAGCTGAAGGAAGAATCCCTTAAACCTGGAGAGTTGAGACCCGTGGAATGGGTACCATGCAATATGACTTCAAAGGGTCTTCATTTGCTCACCGAACCTCTCCAGTCCTATCACTGCTACCTTTATGCCCCTGTACACATGCTTGATTCTCTTTCGGAGACATAGCAATCCATAGGTTTTAAGATACTTCCTAGTCAGGTACACTCTTAGGCATTTAATATGGGGTGTTGAGTCCATTTCGTTGAGCAAGGAGTAGCTCTTGTCTATTCCATATTTGGCTTAAGGAACTTTATCTGTGCTCATTTCAATCTCTGGTTTTATGCAGCACCCCAACTCACCTTTCCCCTTAAGCAAGCATAAGTTGGTTTTCTAAATTTGAGACCCTGTTCTGTTTTGGAATTCAGTTCCTGTGTAGCCACGTTTACATTCCGTGTATTAGTGATATCTTATGATGTTTCTTTTTCTGTGTGACTTATTTCAGTTAGAATCATCGTACCTGAATCCACTCATTATGCTGCTACGGGCCTGATGACTTAGATTTCCTTGTTGAGTGATACTGCATTGTACGTAAGTACCACAACTTCTTTATCCATTTTTCACTTTCTGCGATATTGAACTTGTACTGTAAACCAGGTTCTTGTAAACAGAGCCATCCCAATCTTTGGGGTGGCTGTGTCTTTTTGATTTTAATTTCCCTAATCTATAGGACCATAAGTGGAAGTGCCCTAGGCTCTGTTGCTTTGTTTTTTAGATGTTTCAGGAAACACCATACACTTCTCCCGAGAGGCTGTTGGCAATTTACATCCCGCCCATCAGCATAACAAGGCTCCCAGTTCTCCATGGCCTGTCCTGCATTTCTGGATTTTACACTTTTTTCAGATGGCCCTTTTGACCGGGGGGAAGTGAGACTTCATTGTAGTGCAGATTTCCTTTGCAAGCTTGCTTGGTTGGCCAAAAAGGGCGTATGCGTTTTTTCCTGAATATATTCAGGAAAAAACGCATACGCCCTTTTTGGCCAAGTGCATCATTGTGGACGTTCTGCCTCTTTTCCTATGCTGTAAATGCTATTCCAGTCTACCTCCTGAAATCGGTTTCCTGCAATTCTGCCCCGCTTTCAAGTCCTCTTGGCAGCCTTACTTCAGTATATTTTTGGACGCTAGCTGTCATTTATAACTCTGCAGGTTTGTGAATTTCTGTGCCCCTGAGCTCCTTTCTTCAACTCGCTTTCTCGTGAGCTGGCTGCAACACCGCAGGATTGCTTCAGGCCCTAATCTGGTTCCGGCACGGCACGCTGAGCCTTTGGTTAATTCCTCTTCCTGGTGGGAAATGAGAGTTAAATTTGCCCATCCAGACACCTCCAGCTAGTCTGTCATTGGTTCTCCCTATTCCTGTTCATCTTCCGCAGAAATTGCAAACTGGGCCAAACAGGAGGTTAAAGGCACTGACTCTCCAAGTCGGGAGAGTGTTAGTAAAGCGTCTGGAATGTTGCACCCGAGTACCAGGGGACGAAAACTGACACATATTGGAACACGTCTCCCGATCACACGGTTGATCATACTCTGGGTTCCACATGCATGTTTTAGCTGAAGGAAGAATCCCTTAAACCTGGAGAGTTGAGACCCGTGGAATGGGTACCATGCAATATGACTTCAAAGGGTCTTCATTTGCTCACCGAACCTCTCCAGTCCTATCACTGCTACCTTTATGCCCCTGTACACACGCTTGATTCTCTTTCGGAGACATAGCAATCCATAGGTTTTAAGATACTTCCTAGTCAGGTACACTCTTAGGCATTTAATATGGGGTGTTGAGTCCATTTCGTTGAGCAAGGAGTAGCTCTTGTCTATTCCATATGTGGCTTAAGGAACTTTATCTGTGCTCATTTCAATCTCTGGTTTTATGCAGCACCCCAACTCACCTTTCCCCTTAAGCAAGCATAAGTTGGGTTTCTAAATTTGAGACCCTGTTCTGTTTTGTAATTCAGTTCCTATGTAGCCAAGTTTACATTCCGTGTATTAGTGATATCTTATGATGTTTCTTTTCCTGTGTGACTTATTTCAGTTAGAATCATCATACCTGAATCCACTCATTATGCTGCTACGGGCCTGATGACATAGATTTCATTGCTTAGTGATACTGCATTGTACGTAAGTACCACAACTTCTTTATCCATTTTTCACTTTCTGCGATATTGAACTTGTACCGTAAACCAGGTTCTTGTAAACAGAGCCGTCCCAAACTTTGGGGTGGCTGTGTCTTTTTGCTTTTAATTTCTCTAAGCTATAGGACCATAAGTGGAAGTACCCTAGGCTCTGTTGCTTTGATTTTTAGATGTTTCAGGAAACACCATACACTTCTCCCGAGTGGCTGTTGGCAATTTACATCCCGCCCATCAGCATAACAAGGCTCCCAGTTCTCCATGGCCTGTCCTGCCTTTCTGCATTTTACACTTTTTTCAGATGGCCCTTTTGACCGGGGGGAAGTGAGACTTCATTGTAGTGCAGATTTCCTTGCAAGCTTGCTTGGTTGGCCAAAAAGGGCGTATGCGTTTTTTCCTGAATATATTCAGGAAAAAACGCATACGCCCTTTTTGGCCAAGTGCATCATTGTGGACGTTCTGCCTCTTTTCCTATGCTTTAAATGCAATTCCAGTCTACCTCCTGAAATCGGTTTCCTGCAATTCTGCCCCGCTTCAAGTCCTCTTGGCAGCCTTACTTCAGTATATTTTTGGACGATAGCTGTCATTTATAACTCTGCAGGTTTGTGAATTTCTGTGCCCCTTAGCTCCTTTCTTCAACTCGCTTTCTTGTGAGCTGGCCGCAACACCGCAGGATGGCTTCAGGCCCTAATCTGGTTCCGGCACGGCACGCTGAGCCTTTGGTTAATTCCTCTTCCTGGTGGGAAATGAGAGTTAAATTTGCCCGTCCAGACACCTCCAGCTAGTCTCTCATTGGTTCTCCCTATTCCTGTTCATCTTCCGCAGAAATTGCAAACTGGGCCAAACAGGAGGTTAAAGGCACTGACTCTCCAAGTCAGGAGAGTGTTAGTAAAGCGTCTGGCATGTTGCACCCGAGTACCAGGGAATGAAAAGTGAGACACATTTGAACATGTTTCTCGATCACATGGTGGATCATACTCTGGGTTCCACATGCATGTTTTAGCTGAAGGAAGTATCCCTTAAACCTGGAGAGTTGAGACCCATGGAATGGGTACCATGCAATATGACTTCAAAGGTCTTCATTTGCTCACCGAACCTCACCAATCTTATGAGCCCCAAGTGTCCAGCCTTATGTGTCACCCAGCTCTGGGTGTAGATGTGGTAAATGCAGGTTGCATCAGAAGCCTTGAATGAATTACTTAACTATTTCTCTCTATTTCACTGTCATTGTGTTTTGTTTAAGAAATTTATTTTTATTATGGGATTTACCTGATTTTCACTGCTTTAATGCCGCTGTACACACTCTTGATTCCCTTACAGAGATATATAAATCCATAGGTTTTATGATTCTTAATAGTCAGGTATATTCCTAGGCGTTGAATATGGGGTGTTGAGTCCATTTCGTTGAGCAAGGAGTAGCTCTTGTCTATTCCATATTTGGCTTAAGGAACTTTATCTGTGCTCATTTCAATCTCTGGTTTTATGCAGCACCCCAACTCACCTTTCCCCTTAAGCAAGCATAAGTTGGTTTTCTAAATTTGAGACCCTGTTCTGTTTTGGAATTCAGTTCCTGTGTAGCCAAGTTTACATTCCGTGTATTAGTGATACCTTATGATGTTTCTTTTTCTGTGTGACTTATTTCAGTTAGATTCATCGTACTTAGTCCTCTCATTATGCTGCTACGGGCCTGATGACATAGATTTCATTGCTGAGTGATATTGCATTGTACGTAAGTACCACAACTTCTTTATCCATTTTTCACTTTCTGTGATATTGAACTTGTACCGTATATGAGGTTCTTGTAAACAGAGCCATCCCAAACTTTGGGGTGGCTGTGTCTTTTTGATTTTAATTGCCCTAAGCTATAGGACCATAAGTGGAAGTGCCCTAGGCTCTGTTGCTTTGTTTTTTAGATGTTTCAGGAAACACCATACACTTCTCCCGAGTGGCTGTTGGCAATTTACATCCCGCCCATCAGCATAACAAGGCTCCCAGTTCTCCATGGCCTGTCCTGCCTTTCTGGATTTTACACTTTTTTCAGATGGCCCTTTTGACCGGGGGGAAGTGAGACTTCATTGTAGTGCAGATTTCCTTTGCAAGCTTGCTTGGTTGGTCAAAAAGGGCGTATGCGTTTTTTCCTGAATATATTCAGGAAAAAACGCATACGCCCTTTTTGGCCAAGTGCATCATTGTGGACGTTCTGCCTCTTTTCCTATGCTTTAAATGCAATTCCAGTCTACCTCCTGAAATCGGTTTCCTGCAATTCTGCCCCGCTTTCAAGTCCTCTTGGCAGCCTTACTTCAGTATATTTTTGGACGATAGCTGTCATTTATAACTCGGCAGGTTTGTGAATTACAGTGCCCCTAGCTCCTTTCTTCAACTCGCTTTCTCATGAGGTGGCCACAACACCGCAGGATGGCTTCAGGCCCTAATCTGGTTCCGGCACGGCACGCTGAGCCTTTGGTTAATTCCTCTTCCTGGTGGGAAATGAGAGTTAAATTTGCCCGTCCAGACACCTCCAGCTAGTCTCTCATTGGTTCCCCTATTCCTGTTCATCTTCCGCAGAAATTGCAAACTGGGCCAAACAGGAGGTTAAAGGCACTGACTCTCCAAGTCGGGAGAGTGTTAGTAAAGCGTCTGGAATGTTGCACCCGAGTACCAGGGGACGAAAACTGACACATATTGGAACACGTCTCCCGATCACACGGTTGATCATACTCTGGGTTCCACATGCATGTTTTAGCTGAAGGAAGAATCCCTTAAACCTGGAGAGTTGAGACCCGTGGAATGGGTACCATGCAATATGACTTCAAAGGGTCTTCATTTGCTCACCGAACCTCTCCAATCCTATCACTGCTGCGTTTATGCCCCTGTACACACGCTTGATTCTCTTTCGGAGACATAGCAATCCATAGGTTTTAAGATACTTCCTAGTCAGGTACACTCTTAGGCATTTAATATGGGGTGTTGAGTCCATTTCGTTGAGCAAGGAGTAGCTCTTGTCTATTCCATATTTGGCTTAAGGAACTTTATCTGTGCTCATTTCAATCTCTGGTTTTATGCAGCATCCCAACTCACCTTTCCCCTTAAGCAAGCATAAGTTGGTTTTCTAAATTTGAGACCCTGTTCTGTTTTGTAATTCAGTTCCTATGTAGCCAAGTTTACATTCCGTGTGTTAGTGATATCTTATGATGTTTCTTTTTCTGTGAGACTTATTTCAGTTAGAATCATCGTACCTGAATCCACTCATTATGCTGCTACGGGCCTGATGACATAGATTTCATTGCTGAGTGATATTGCATTGTACGTAAGTACCACAACTTCTTTATCCATTTTTAACTTCTGCGATATTGAACTTGTACCGTAAATGAGTTTCTTGTAAACAGAGCCGTCCCAACCTTTTGGGTGGCTCTGTCTTTTTGATTTTAATTTCCCTAAGCTATAGGACCATAAGTGGAAGTGCCCTAGGCTCTGTTGCTTTGTTTTTTAGATGTTTCAGGAAACACCATACACTTCTCCCGAGTGGCTGTTGGCAAATTACATCCCGCCCATCAGCATAACAAGGCTCCCAGTTCTCCATGGCCTGTCCTGCCTTTCTGGATTTTACACTTTTTTCAGATGGCCCTTTTGACCGGGGGGAAGTGAGACTTCATTTTAGTGCAGATTTCCTTTGCAAGCTTGCTTGGTTGGCCAAAAAGGGCGTATGCGTTTTTTCCTGAATATATTCAGGAAAAAACGCATACGCCCTTTTTGGCCAAGTGCATCATTGTGGACGTTCTGCCTCTTTTCCTATGCTTTAAATGCAATTCCAGTCTACCTCCTGAAATCGGTTTCCTGCAATTCTGCCCCGCTTTCAAGTCCTCTTGGCAGCCTTACTTCAGTATATTTTTGGACGATAGCTGTCATTTATAACTCGGCAGGTTTGTGAATTACAGTGCCCCTAGCTCCTTTCTTCAACTCGCTTTCTCATGAGGTGGCCACAACACCGCAGGATGGCTTCAGGCCCTAATCTGGTTCCGGCACGGCACGCTGAGCCTTTGGTTAATTCCTCTTCCTGGTGGGAAATCAGAGTTAAATTTGCCCGTCCAGACACCTCCAGCTAGTCTCTCATTGGTTCCCCTATTCCTGTTCATCTTCCGCAGAAATTGCAAACTGGGCCAAACAGGAGGTTAAAGGCACTGACTCTCCAAGTCGGGAGAGTGTTAGTAAAGCGTCTGGAATGTTGCACCCGAGTACCAGGGGACGAAAACTGACACATATTGGAACACGTCTCCCGATCACACGGTTGATCATACTCTGGGTTCCACATGCATGTTTTAGCTGAAGGAAGAATACCTTAAACCTGGAGAGTTGAGACCCGTGGAATGGGTACCATGCAATATGACTTCAAAGGGTCTTCATTTGCTCACCGAACCTCTCCAATCCTATCACTGCTGCGTTTATGCCCCTGTACACACGCTTGATTCTCTTTCGGAGACATAGCAATCCATAGGTTTTAAGATACTTCCTAGTCAGGTACACTCTTAGGCATTTAATATGGGGTGTTGAGTCCATTTCGTTGAGCAAGGAGTAGCTCTTGTCTATTCCATATTTGGCTTAAGGAACTTTATCTGTGCTCATTTCAATCTCTGGTTTTATGCAGCACCCCAACTCACCTTTCCCCTTAAGCAAGCATAAGTTGGTTTTCTAAATTTGAGACCCTGTTCTGTTTTGTAATTCAGTTCCTATGTAGCCAAGTTTACATTCCGTGTGTTAGTGATATCTTATGATGTTTCTTTTTCTGTGAGACTTATTTCAGTTAGAATCATCGTACCTGAATCCACTCATTATGCTGCTACGGGCCTGATGACATAGATTTCATTGCTGAGTGATATTGCATTGTACGTAAGTACCACAACTTCTTTATCCATTTTTAACTTCTGCGATATTGAACTTGTACCGTAAATGAGTTTCTTGTAAACAGAGCCGTCCCAACCTTTTGGGTGGCTCTGTCTTTTTGATTTTAATTTCCCTAAGCTATAGGACCATAAGTGGAAGTGCCCTAGGCTCTGTTGCTTTGTTTTTTAGATGTTTCAGGAAACACCATACACTTCTCCCGAGTGGCTGTTGGCAAATTACATCCCGCCCATCAGCATAACAAGGCTCCCAGTTCTCCATGGCCTGTCCTGCCTTTCTGGATTTTACACTTTTTTCAGATGGCCCTTTTGACCGGGGGGAAGTGAGACTTCATTGTAGTGCAGATTTCCTTTGCAAGCTTGCTTGGTTGGCCAAAAAGGGCGTATGCGTTTTTTCCTGAATATATTCAGGAAAAAACGCATACGCCCTTTTTGGCCAAGTGCATCATTGTGGACCATCTGCCTCTTTTCCTATGCTTTAAATGCAATTCCAGTCTACCTCCTGAAATCGGTTTCCTGCAATTCTGCCCCGCTTTCAAGTCCTCTTGGCAGAGTTACTTCAGTATATTTTTGGACGATAGCTGTCATTTATAACTCTGCAGGTTTGTGAATTTCTGTGCCCCTGAGCTCCTTTCTTCAACTCGCTTTCTCGTGAGCTGGCCGCAACACCGCAGGATTGCTTCAGGCCCTAATATGGTTCCGGCACGGCACGCTGAGCCTTTGGTTAATTCCTCTTCCTGGTGGGAAATGAGAGTTAAATTTGCCCGTCCAGACACCTCCAGCTAGTCTCTCATTGGTTCTCCCTATTCCTGTTCATCTTCCGCAGAAATTACAAACTGGGCCAAACAGGAGGTTAAAGGCACTGACTCTCCAAGTCGGGAGAGTGTTAGTAAAGCGTCTGGAATGTTGCACCCGAGTACCAGGGGACGAAAACTGACACATATTGGAACACGTCTCCCGATCACACGGTTGATCATACTCTGGGTTCCACATGCATGTTTTAGCTGAAGGAAGAATCCCTTAAACCTGGAGAGTTGAGACCCGTGGAATGGGTACCATGCAATATGACTTCAAAGGGTCTTCATTTGCTCACCGAACCTCTCCAGTCCTATCACTGCTACCTTTATGCCCCTGTACACACGCTTGATTCTCTTTCGGAGACATAGCAATCCATAGGTTTTAAGATACTTCCTAGTCAGGTACACTCTTAGGCATTTAATATGGGGTGTTGAGTCCATTTCGTTGAGCAAGGAGTAGCTCTTGTCTATTCCATATGTGGCTTAAGGAACTTTATCTGTGCTCATTTCAATCTCTGGTTTTATGCAGCACCCCAACTCACCTTTTCTCTTAAGCAAGCATAAGTTGGGTTTCTAAATTTGAGACCCTGTTCTGTTTTGTAATTCAGTTCCTGTGTAGCCAAGTTTACATTCCGTGTATTAGTGATATCTTATGATGTTTCTTTTTCTGTGTGACTTATTTCAGTTAGAATCATCATACCTGAATCCACTCATTATGCTGCTACGGGCCTGATGACATAGATTTCCTTGCTGAGTGATATTGCATTGTACGTAAGTACCACAACTTCTTTATCCATTTTTCACTTTCTGCGATATTGAACTTGTACCGTAAACCAGGTTCTTGTAAACAGAGCCGTCCCAACCTTTTGGGTGGCTCTGTCTTTTTGATTTTAATTTCCCTAAGCTATAGGACCATAAGTGGAAGTGCCCTAGGCTCTGTTGCTTTGTTTTTTAGATGTTTCAGGAAACACCATACACTTCTCCCGAGTGGCTGTTGGCAATTTACATCCCGCCCATCAGCATAACAAGGCTCCCAGTTCTCCATGGCCTGTCCTGCCTTTCTGGATTTTACACTTTTTTCAGATGGCCCTTTTGACCGGGGGGAAGTGAGACTTCATTGTAGTGCAGATTTCCTTTGCAAGCTTGCTTGGTTGGCCAAAAAGGGCGTGTGCGTTTTTTCCTGAATATATTCAGGAAAAAACGCATACGCCCTTTTTGCCCAAGTGCATCATTGTGGACGTTCTGCCTCTTTTCCTATGCTTTAAATGCAATTCCAGTCTACCTCCTGAAATCGGTTTCCTGCAATTCTGCCCCGCTTTCAAGTCCTCTTGGCAGCCTTACTTCAGTATATTTTTGGACGATAGCTGTCATTTATAACTCTGCAGGTTTGTGAATTACAGTGCCCCTGAGCTCCTTTCTTCAACTCGCTTTCTCGTGAGCTGGCCGCAACACCGCAGGATGGCTTCAGGCCCTAATCTGGTTCCGGCACGGCACGCTGAGCCTTTGGTTAATTCCTCTTCCTGGTGGGAAATGAGAGTTAAATTTGCCCGTCCAGACACCTCCAGCTAGTCTCTCATTGGTTCTCCCAATTCCTGTTCATCTTCCGCAGAAATTGCAAACTGGGCCAAACAGGAGGTTAAAGGCACTGACTCTCCAAGTCGGGAGAGTGTTAGTAAAGCGTCTGGAATGTTGCACCCGATTACCAGGGGACGAAAACTGACACATATTGGAACACGTCTCCCGATCACACGGTTGATCATACTCTGGGTTCCACATGCATGTTTTAGCTGAAGGAAGAATCCCTTAAACCTGGAGAGTTGAGACCCGTGGAATGGGTACCATGCAATATGACTTCAAAGGGTCTTCATTTGCTCACCGAACCTCTCCAGTCCTATCACTGCTGCGTTTATGCCCCTGTACACACGCTTGATTCTCTTTCAGAGACATAGCAATCCATAGGTTTTAAGATACTTCCTAGTCAGGTACATTCTTAGGCGTTTAATATGGGGTGTTGAGTCCATTTCGTTGAGCAAGGAGTAGCTCTTGTCTATTCCATATTTGGCTTAAGGAACTTTATCTGTGCTCATTTCAATCTCTGGTTTTATGCAGCACCCCAACTCACCATTCCCCTTAAGCAAGCATAAGTTGGGTTTCTAAATTTGAGACCCTGTTCTGTTTTGTAATTCAGTTCCTGTGTAGCCAAGTTTACATTCCGTGTATTAGTGATATCTTATGATGTTTCTTTTTCTGTGTGACTTATTTCAGTTAGAATCATCATACCTGAATCCACTCATTATGCTGCTACGGGCCTGATGACATAGATTTCATTGCTGAGTGATACTGCATTGTACGTAAGTACCACAACTTCTTTATCAATTTTTCACTTTCTGCGGTATTGAACTTGTACCGTAAACCAGGTTCTTGTAAACAGAGCCGTCCCAACCTTTGGGGTGGCTGTGTCTTTTTGATTTTAATTTCCCTGAGCTATAGGACCATAAGTGGAATTGCCCTAGGCTCTGTTGCTTTGTTTTTTAGATGTTTCAGGAAACACCATACACTTCTCCCGAGTGGCTGTTGGCAATTTACATCCTGCCCATCAGCATAAGATGGCTCCCAGTTCTCCATGGCCTGTCATGCCTTTATGGATTTTACACTTTTTTCAGATGGCCCTTTTGACCAGGGGAATTGAGACTTCATTGTAGTGCAGATTTCCTTTGCAAGCTTGCTTGGTTGGCCAAAAAGGGCGTATGCGTTTTTTCCTGAATATATTCAGGAAAAAACACATACGCCCTTTTTAGGTAAGTCAGGTTTTTGAATTGCAGTGGCCCTTAGCTCCATTTTTCAGCTCTTAGTTTTGTGATCTTGCCCCATAACCACAGGATTCCTTGAAGCCCTATTCTTCTTCTGGGGCACCTTGCTGTGCCTTTGGTTCATTCTTCTTACTGATGTGAAATTAGAGTGACATGTGCCCATTGAAACCGCTACAGCTAGTTTCTCACTGGTTCCCCCTATTCCCATTCATCCTCCGCACTAACTGAAGACTGTGCGATACCAGAACTTAAAGGCATTGACTCTCTATGTGGGGATGTTGTTAGTAAAGCGGCTGGAATGTCGATCCGGAGCCCCAGGAGAGGAAAAATGTGGTGCGTTTTAGAAACCTTTCCCGATCAGTCGCTGGGTTTCCCAAGCATGGTTTAGCTGTAGGAAGATTCCCTTCAACCTGGAGTGTTGGGACCCTTGGAATGAGTAGCATGAAGTATTGCATTAAACTTTCGGCAGTTGCTCACCGAAGCTCACCAATCCTCTCAGCCCCAAGTGTCCAGCCTTATGTCTTATCCAGCTGTGGGTTTATACGTGGTCAATCCAGGTTGCATCACAGCCCCTGAGCGAATTTTGTAAGAATTTTTCTCTCTTTCATTGTTTCTGCGTTTTGTTTTTAACATTTATTTCTATAATGGGGTTTAGCTCATTTTCACTGCTGTGTTTGTGCCACTCTGCACACACTTGATTCCCTTATGGAGATATATCAATACATGGGTTTTAAGATTCTTATTACTCAGATATATTTCTCTGCGGTGTATAGGGTGTGTTGAGGCCAGTTCATTGAGCAAGGTGTAGATCTTGTCTAATACCTATTTGGTCTCTTGAACGGTATCTGTGCTCATTTCAAACTCTGGTTTTATGCATCACCCCACCTCTCCTTTCCCCTTAAGCTGACATAAGTGTGTTTTCTAAATGTGAGACACTGTTCTGTTCTGTAATTCATTTCTTGTGCAGCCATATTTACCCTCCCTCTATAAGTGATATCTTATGATATGTTTCTTTTTCTGTTTGACTTATTTCAAGTAGTATTATCGGACCTAAATCCACTCTTTATCCTTCTACTAGCCTTATTACATTGATTTCATGGTGAAGAGATATTCCATTGTACATAAGTACCACATCTTCTTTATCCATTGTTCTCTTTCCTGGGATATTTAAGGTGTACTGAAGTTGAGGTTCTTGTAAACAGAGTAGCCCTAAACTGTGGTGTGCTTGTGTCTTGTTGATTTTTAGACTTCCCTAGATATACTCCCATGATTGGAAGTGTCCTATGCTCTGTAGCTCTGTTTTTAGATGATTTAGGAACCACCATACACTTCTCCAGAGTGGCTCTCGGCAGTTCACACACTGCCCATCAGCGTATAAAGGCTCCCTGTTCTCCATGGCCTGTCCTGCATTTCTGGTTTTTACAACTTTTTAGGATGGCCCTTTTGACCGGTGGGAAATGAGACTTCTTTGTTGTGCACATTTGCATTGCTTGCTTGCTTCGTTGCCCATAAAGTGCGTATGCGTTTTTTCCTGGATATAATCAGGAAAAATCGCATACGCCCTTTTGGGCCAACTGCATCATTGTCGAAATTCTGCCGCTTTTCATGTGCGTTAAAGACGAGTCCAATCTATCTCTTGAAATCTGTTTCTTGCAATTCTGTCTTGCATTCAGATCCTCTTCTTTGCCTTACCTCAACATATTTTTGGACGTTAGTTTTCATTTATAACTCTGCAGGTTTGTGAATTGCAGTGACCCTGAGCTCCATGTTTTAAGTTGCTCTTTTGTGAGCTGGCCTCAAACCCGCAGGATTGCTTCAGGCCCTATTTTGGCTCCGGCGAGGCAGGCTGAGCCTTTTTTTAATTCTTATTCTTAATGGGAAATTAGAGTGATATGTGCCCGTCCAAACCCCTACAACTCTTCTCTCATTGGTTCCCCCTCTTCCCGTTCATCCTCCTCACAATTTGCAAAATGTGTGAAACAGAAGTTTAAATGTGCTGATTCTCCAAGTGGGGAGCTTCTAAGTAACGTGGCTGGAATGGTGAACAGGAGCACCAGGAGAGGATAAATGAGGTGCATCACATGGTGTACAGTCCTCTGGGTTTTCCATGCATGTTTTAGCTGTAGGAAGATCCCTTGAACCTGCAGATTTGGGACCCATTGAATGGGTACCAGGTAGTATTACTTTAAAGGGTGTGCATTTCCTCACCCAACCTCACATTTCTCTTAGCGCAAACAGTTTCCAGCCTTATGTCTCATCCTGCTGTGGGTCTAGATGTGTTCAATCCATGTTGCATCACCGTCCCTGAGGAAAAGTTGTAAGAGGTTTTCTCTGTCTCTCTGTCGTTTATTTTTTTCAATTTATTACTATATTGGTTACAGCTGATTTTCAAAGCTCTGTTTCTTGCTGCTGTACATCCACTTGATTCACGTACAGAGAGACATCAATAAATTCTTTTTCAGATTCTTACCAGTCGTATATATTCTTTTCCGGTGACTTGAGTGTGCTGAGTGCAGTTCTTTTAGCTACCGTGTAGGCCTTGTTGATTATCAGTTTGGTATTTGGAATGGTATCTTTGCTAATTTCAACCTCCTGGATGATGCCTCACCCCTCCCCACCTTTCCCGTTTAGCAGCCTTATGCGTGTTTTCTACATATTTGACTATGGTTTTGTTTTGTAATTTATTTCATGTGTAGCCATTTTGGATTCCACCTTTAAGTGATATCTTATGATATGTGTCTTTTTCTTTTTGAATTCTGTCACTTAGAATGATCATACGTAACTCCTCCGGAGTTGTTACAGCTGGCCATATTTCATTGATTTCCAGGCTGAATAATATTCCACTCTACCTAAGTACCACATCTCTATCCATTTTTTCCCTCCAGAGACATTTAAGTTATATCCTAGTCGAGGATCTTTTAAACAGAGAGGGGGTAAACATTGGGGTGCCTGTGTCCTCTCGAGTTTTGTTTTTCCCAAGATATACGCCCATGAGTGCAAGTGCCCTATGCTCTGTAGCTCATTGTTTAGATGCTTTAGTAAACACAATACACTTCTCCAGAATGGCCGTTGGCAATATACATTTCCACTATAAGTCTCACAGGGCTCCCTCTTCTCCTTGCCCTGTCCTGCATTTCTGTTGTTTACGCTTTATGAGGATGGCTCTTCTGACTGATGCAAAGTGATGTCTTTTGTAGTATTGACTTCCAGTGCCCACCTGTTTGGGTGGCTAAAAAGGTGTACGCTCTTTTCTTGAATATATACACAAAAAAACGCATACACCCTTTTTGGCCAACTGCAATGTTGGCAATGTTCAGCTCCTTTTCTTGTGCTTAATGGCGAGTCCTTTCTACCTCCTCAAATCCCTTTCCTGCCATTCTCCCTTGCTTACAAGTCCTTTTCTCTGACTTTCCTCAAGACATTTTTCAGTGATGGATATTTTCAACTCTGCAGTTTTGTGAATTTTACTGCCCCTGAGTTCTATTGTTCAACTTGTGTTTATGGGAACTGGCCACAAAGCAGCGGGATTTCCTCAAGCCCTATACTGTTTCCATGGGCAACCCTAGCCTTTGGTCAATTCGTCTTCCTGATTGGAAATTAGAGTGACATGTGCCTGTCTGAACACGTAGGACTTGTCTCTCATTGTTCCTCATCTTTCCGCTTCATCCTCTGGACAAATTCCAAACTGTACACAACAGGATGTTGACAGTGCTGACATCTCCAAGTGGGGAGACTGTTAGTAAAGACGCTGGAGGGGTGAACCCGAGCACCAGGAGATGAGGAGATGAGATGCCTTTTCCAAACTCTTCCCGATCAGACGGTATACCATCCTCTGGGTGTGACAGACATGTTTTAGCAGTAGGAAGAGTCCCATTCATGTAAGGAGAACACCAGGGCTTTTTCAAAATCAGTGTCTCCCCGAAACCCAAACTGGGGAATTTTTTAAGCTACGGCTACACATATGTTCATTAAGGGCCTTGGGAAGTAGGCAGAGTCCAAACTTTAGATGATTGAAGTCTTCAGGGTCAGAAGCACTCACCACCAGCTTCCCTTAGGTTACACTTTAACTGTCATTGATAGATGATGTCAATAAAAATATCTATTCTTTTTCAGATTATTTCCCCTTATAGGTTATTGCAAAATGTTGAGTGTAGTTCCCTGTGCTATACAGTAGTTCCTTGTTGATGATCTATTTTATACATAGCAGTGTGTATGTGTTCATCCCAAACTGTTAATTTATCCCTCCTCCCACCTTTCCCCTTTGGTAATAATAAATTATAAGATTTTATACTTCTCAGAAATGGGGGAGCTGAAAGAGAGGTATCATTTTCAATGGAAAAGCATTTAAAACAAGATTGAAGGTTTAACCAAGATTATTAGATGTACATCCTTGGAAAGAAATCACTTCATTTCTCTAATATTGAGCTGACAAATAAGGCAAACCTTTTCACTGAACTTGCTTATAATAAAGTGATGGAAATATCAAATGGAAGTGTTAGAAACATCTTATTTTACCCGAGCCTTATACACTGTTCTATGTTAACTACACTTTGGCTCACACATCTGTTCATTGAGGTTACAATAGTCTCAATTTCTGTTACTGATCCTCCAGAGTGGACCCCAACAAGTGTCCCCCTGCCCAGTGTCATTGGGGCCAACAGATCGAGACTGAGTTTGGTTCACAAGCAAAGGAAACTTTATATTTTGATCAGAGAATGGAGAGGTGAGAGCATGTACTACCCCGTGGGCTGTGGGCTGGGCTGCTGTGTAGAGATCCTGTCAGAGTCAGTGGGAGGGAGGGAGTGGAGCTCTCGAGGGCCGGGTTGACTGTAGCTCAGGCTCTATATCGCGGAGTCTGCACTGGGCCCCAGGAGCTGAGGTGTCGACCCAGTCATTCTGCACTAGGAAATCTGGTCTGAAGTGCCGGGTGTGGAACCTCTGCATGCGGGACCCTAGGAGCACGTGAAATTAGACAAAGCACAAAGGATAAAAAAGGTTAGACTTGACTTTATTGCCCAGATTCTATTTTTATCTCCCAGGGATTTTTAATGGGCTTTGCTGGGGACAAACCCCCCCTCTGCCTTTTGTCCCGTTCCTCATTCTTGGAGTGCTGAGGGTGCAGACCCTTCTTCTGTAACTGCTGAGTGCTGAGTTGGGAGCCCTCATACCCTGGGGCGAGGGTCAGAGCTTCTCCCCAGCAGCCTCCAGGTGACGTTGATTGTCCCCAGGCCCCCTGCCTCCCTGCTCGTCCACCTGAGCACCAGCATTGGAAGTGTTATAGATTCTAATGACCTTTAAGGGTCCAGGAAAGAGATGTGCAGAGACGCTGTGGGGGCCGGTTTCACCCCGCCCCACATTTGTTCGGCCACCTTAGGCCGACCGTTTCTGCCAGCCTAGATGCTCTGACCAGTAGTCTGCGCTTTCTTCAATTAGGCCCCTGAATTAACGTACAAACAGCACCAGGTGTCAGAGCCCTGCCCGCTCAACTCCCAGACAGTCCAGGGTCAGTGGTGATCAAGGACCGTGATGGCCACTGAGTCAACAGCCTTTTGAAGTAAACAAGAGTCCAGCCGGTCTTACTGGCCACCATCATCACGGTGTCTGTAGGCTTTTCTATGGTGACAGTGTGATATACGGTTCCCCCGCCAAGATTATTAGCTCCCCTCTGGGTGCAGTAAGTCCTGCAAGCAGTAGTCTACTCTTTTGGGACACACTCTTGTTGTTTTATGAGAGAAACTCCAGGTCAAGTGATGTTCACACGAGTCGTCATGGTTTCCTGTTGCCCCCGGTTATCTCTCTGGATGTTGGAGTTGGAGGGCCTCCTCACTCGAGGTCGGTGTGCCCACGGAGCGAACCCTGCAACTTCAGGGCATGGTTGGTGGTTAGGATCACCACGTGGGGTCCTTTTCCCTTAGGAGGGAGGTGGCCTTTTGGGCTGCTGATTTCCAGGTTTTTAGATACCGCCAGTATCTTGGCCAGATGTGGCAGTGGGCCTAGCCCCTTGGTGACCATAGTTTATCCTACCTGGATGGCATTCTTGCATTGTTCCATTTCAAGTGGTCCCAGGTTTTGCACTAATTCTCCAATGGCGATTCACCTTTCACCGGGAATGTAAAGGTCAAAGGGTTTAGCTAAATTAGGGAGTTCCAGGGCAAGGGTCTGAATTGACTGCTCTTTCCATTCTTGAAAGGCCACTTGTGGATTCTATTCAAAAGGATCATCATCTTTTCCTTTCAGTGTTTCATATAGAGGCCCAGCTAGTAGACTGTAGTTAGGGATCCAGAAGCAGCAAACCCTGGCCTCCCCAGGAACCCCTAAGCTGTCTTCTAGTTTTAGAAAGGGGTAAGGCTGAAAATGGTTTCTTCCCTTTCCTGGGATGGACTTCTCCAACCTTCTGTGAGAATGAAGCCCAGGCAGGTCACGGCAGTCTGTGATATTTGAGCTTTTTCTTGGACAACTTCTATCCTTTATTGGCTTGGTAGTTCAGAGGCCTCCTTAGTAGGGCTGGCGATCAGAATGTCGTCTGCATATTGAAGGAGGGTTTCCTTTTCCAGAGGTAGAACTTTTAGGTCTTCAGCTAAGCTTTCCCCAAAGATGGTGTGGGAATTTTTGCACCCTTGGGGCCAGACGGCCCGGAAGTATTGTTTTAGTTGTATGTTGAGTCCTGCCACTCACAAGCCAAAATTTCTTGTGACTCTGGGACTAATGGAATACAAAAGAAGGCATCATTGAAGACTAATACAGAATACCATGTCCTGGTGGTTGGTAGAATGACCAGCAGGGTGTAGGAATTAGGAGCAACTGGAGGTATATCCTCGGTGGCTTCACTGACTGTCCTGACATCCTTTACCAGGTCCCCAGCAGCCCATGGGGCTCTCGTGGTCAGACCAATCCCAGAATATGGAGCTCACCTGGGCAGGTACCCCACCCCCACCCCAGCCCACAGGGCTCTCGTGGTCAGGCCCCTCCCAGGATACAGAGCTACCCTTGCAGGTACCGTGGCAGGGCTGGGCACACAGGAACCGTGCACATAGCCCTCATTGCAGAGCACCCCCAGCTCACCTGTCGCTCAGAGCTGACACAGAGCACCTCAGAGCAGGACTTGAACTAACAAACAGCAGCTGCGACAGGTCTGTGACCCTGGGCATCACTCCGTGAGGCCTCCCTCCACCTGGTCTTCCAGAGACTTCCACTGCACCCGGGGCACCAGGCCTCTGTCTCCAACCACCACCCACCCCTCCTCTCCCTGACTCCTGGGTTCCTCTCATTAGGAGAGGGTTTTCTTGAAGTTGTCTCCCACTCATGGGCCAGATAAAATGATTAGAAAACAAGCCAAAGCTGCAGCCCCTTGTCTATCCTGACTCTCAGGAGCCCACACCTGTTCCTTGGACCTGGCCGGTTCAGCAAGTTCCGTTTTCTGCAACTGTGAGCCCCTGAGGGGTGATGATTGGCTGACCTGGGCAGCCTTACCGTGCCAGCCAGCCCTCCCCAGGTGTGCCTGGGTTGAGATCACTATAAATACCACTCCAGGCAGCAAGAGCCCCTGCAGCCGTGCCTGACGCCATTTTCTCTGCCCTGTCAGCAGTCTCGGGGCTGGGCTGGTGGGAGGGAGTGAGAGGCCACGGCTTTGTGGGTGGCCCAGTGTGAGTGGGGCTCTGCTGGACTTTCTGCAGCAGTTGCCAGGCTGCCACCTGCTAAAGAAGAAGATGTGTCACCCATACCTGCTGCTGGAATTTCTCCCTGGGCAGAGGTGAGGAAGGAAAAAAGCAGTGGGGGCAGGGACAGGACGGGTATCTCAGGCAGGGAAATGGAAATCTTCCAGAAGAGCACCCAGGGCCAGGACCATCCTGGCTGGCCTGCAGGCACCAAGTCGGCCGGCATGCTGTCACTCGTGTGGCTCTATGGCCCTCCCTCTAGGCTTTCAAGTCCTTGTATATATTCAGGTGTTTTACCTGGGATGGGTGGGAATAGTTCAGCAGCAACTGGCCTGGGGCTCAGCTCACGTTTACTCACAGATGCCTCGGCACGGTGCCCCAGCTTTGCAATGAGGACGCTTGTTGCGTGGGGGCTGCTGGCTGAATGGGAGACGATTCCCCACCACTGACCAACTTCAGAATTGTTTACAACTGGAGCAAGTGCCCTGATACGGTTTTCCTCTGTGGAACTGGTGGGTTCTGTGTTTTTTTTCTCTTTTTCGTTTTGGGTTCAAGGTAGATTTTATTCCTCTTTTTTGTATTTACAGATATAAGCATGGAAATAATTTATTCATATAAATACATGTATGTGAAGGGAATAATTGTTTTTTCTATTTTTTAAATTTTATTTCTTTTTAATTTTGAATTTTATTTTATATTTTTATACAGCAGGTTCTTATTGGTTATCTATTTTATACATATAAATGTATACATGCCAATCCCAGTCTCTCAACTCCTCCCACCACCCCCCCCAACAGCTTTCCCCCCTTGTTGTCCATACGTTTGTTGTCTACATCTGTTGCTCTATTTATGCCTTGCAAAATGGTTAATCTGTACAGGTTTTCTAGGTTCCACATATATGCATGAATATACAAGATTTGTTTTTCTCCTTCTGACTTACTTCACTCTGTATGACAGTCTCTAGATGCATCGACGTCTCTACAAATGACCCAATTTCATTCCTTTTCATGGCTTAGTAATATTCCATTTTATATATGTACCACGGCTTTATGCATTCGTCTGTCTGTGGGCATTTAGGTTGCTTCCATTACCTCGATATTGTAAATAGTGATGCAATGAACATTGTGGTGAATGTCTCTTTTTGATTTATGGTTTTGTCTGGGTATATGTCCAGTACTGGGATTGCTGTATCATATGGTAATTCTATTGTTAGTTTCTTAAGAAATTCCATATTGTTCTCCATAGTGACTGTATCAATTTATATTCCCAACAATAGTGGAAGAGGGTTCCTTTTCTCCACACCCTTTCCAGCATTTTTTGCTTGTAGATTTTCTATGATGCCTATTCTACCAGGTGTGAGGTGATACCTCATTGTTGAATCCATTTCGTGGAGCAAGGGGTAGGTCTTGTCTATTCCATATTTGGCTTATGGAACGGTATCTGTGCTAATTTCAAACTCTGGTTTAATGCAGCACCCCAACTCACCTTCCCCCTTAAGCAAGCATAAGTTAGTTTTCTAAACTTGAGACCCTGTTCTGTTTTGTAATTCAGTTCCTGTGTAGCCAAGTTCACATTCCGTGTATTAGTGATACCTTATGATGTTTCTTTTTCTGTGTGACTTATTTCACTTAGAATCATCGTGCCTCAATCCACTCATTATGCTGCTACGGGCCTGGTGACATAGATTTCATTGCTGAGTGGTATTCTGTTGTACATAAGTACCGCAACTTCTTTATCCATTATTTGCTCTCTGGGATATTTAACTTGTGCCGTAGAAGAGATTCCAGTAAAAAGAACCGTCCCAACCTTTGGGGTGGCTGTGTCTTTTTGATTTTAAATTAACTAAGCTATAGGACCATAAGTGGAAGTGCCCTAGGCTCTGTTGCTTTGGTTTTTAGATGTTTCAGGAAACACCATACACTTCTCCCGAGTGGCTGTTGGCAATTTACATCCCGCCCATCAGCATAACAAGGCTCCCAGTTCTCCATGGCCTGTCCTGCCTTTATGGAGTTTACACTTTTTTCAGATGGCCCTTTTGACCGGGGGGAAGTGAGACTTCATTGTAGTGCAGATTTCCTTTGCAAGCTTGCTTGGTTGGCCAAAAAGGGCGTATGCGTTTTTTCCTGAATATATTCAGGAAAAAACGCATACGCCCTTTTTGGCCAAGTGCATCATTGTGGACGTTCTGCCTCTTTTCCTATGCTTTAAATGCAATTCCAGTCTACCTCCTGAAATCGGTTTCCTGCAATTCTGCCCCTCTTTCAAGTCCTCTTGGCAGCCTTACTTCAGTATATTTTTGGACGATAGCTGTCATTTATAACTCGGCAGGTTTGTGAATTACAGTGCCCCTGAGCTCCTTTCTTCAACTCGCTTTCTCGTGAGCTGGCCGCAACACCGCAGGATGGCTTCAGGCCCTAATCTGGTTCCGGCACGGCACGCTGAGCCTTTGGTTAATTCCTCTTCCTGGTGGGAAATGAGAGTTAAATTTGCCCGTCCAGACACCTCCAGCTAGTCTGTCATTGGTTCTCCCTATTCCTGTTCATCTTCCGCAGAAATTGCAAACTGGGCCAAACAGGAGGTTAAAGGCACTGACTCTCCAAGTCGGGAGAGTGTTAGTAAAGCGTCTGGCATGTTGCACCCGAGTACCAGGGAACGAAAAGTGAGACACATTTGAACATGTTTCTCGATCACATGGTGGATCATACTCTGGGTTCCACATGCATGTTTTAGCTGAAGGAAGTATCCCTTAAACCTGGAGAGTTGAGACCCATGGAATGGGTACCATGCAATATGACTTCAAAGGTCTTCATTTGCTCACCGAACCTCACCAATCTTATGAGCCCCAAGTGTCCAGCCTTATGTGTCACCCAGCTCTGGGTGTAGATGTGGTAAATGCAGGTTGCATCAGAAGCCTTGAATGAATTACTTAAGTATTTCTCTCTATTTCACTGTCATTGTGTTTTGTTTAAGCAATTTATTTTTATTATGGGATTTACCTGATTTTCACTGCTTTATGCCGCTGTACACACTCTTGATTCTCTTACAGAGATATATAAATCCATAGGTTTTATGATTCTTACTAGTCAGGTATATTCCTAGGCGTTGAATATGGGGTGTTGAGTCCATTTCCTTGAGCAAGGAGTAGCTCTTGTCTATTCCATATTTGGCTTAAGGAACTTTATCTGTGCTCATTTCAATCTCTGGTTTTATGCAGCACCCCAACTCACCTTTCCCCTTAAGCAAGCATAAGTTGGTTTTCTAAATTTGAGACCCTGTTCTGTTTTGGAATTCAGTTCCTGTGTAGCCAAGTTTACATTCCGTGTATTAGTGATACCTTATGATGTTTCTTTTTCTGTGTGACTTATTTCAGTTAGATTCATCGTACTTAGTCCACTCATTATGCTGCTACGGGCCTGATGACATAGATTTCATTGCTGAGTGATATTGCATTGTACGTAAGTACCACAACTTCTTTATCCATTTTTCACTTTCTGCGATATTGAACTTGTACCGTATATGAGGTTCTTGTAAACAGAGCCGTCCCAAACTTTGGGGTGGCTGTGTCTTTTTTATTTTAATTGCCCTAAACTATAGTACCATAAGTGGAAGTGCCCTAGGCTCTGTTGCTTTGTTTTCTAGATGTTTCAGGAAACACCAAACACTTCTCCAGAGTGGCTGTTGGCAATTTACATCCTGCCCATCAGCATAAGATGGCTCCCAGTTCTCCATGGCCTGTCATGCCTTTCTGGATTTTACACTTTTTTCAGATGGCCCTTTTGACCAGGGGGAATTGAGACTTCATTGTAGTGCAGATTTCCTTTGCAAGCTTGCTTGGTTGGCCAAAAAGGGCGTATGCGTTTTTTCCTGAATATATTCAGGAAAAAAACACATACGCCCTTTTTGGGCAAGTCAGGTTTTTGAATTGCAGTGGCCCTTAGCTCCATTTTTCAGCTCTTAGTTTTGTGATCTTGCCCCATAACCACAGGATTCCTTGAAGCCCTATTCTTCTTCTGGGGCACCTTGCTGTGCCTTTGGTTCATTCTTCTTACTGATGTGAAATTAGAGTGACATGTGCCCATTGAAACCGCTACAGCTAGTTTCTCACTGGTTCCCCCTATTCCCATTCATCCTCCGCACTAACTGAAGACTGTGCGATACCAGAACTTAAAGGCATTGACTCTCCATGTGGGGATGTTGTTAGTAAAGCGGCTGGAATGTCGATCCGGAGCCCCAGGAGAGGAAAAATGTGGTGCGTTTTAGAAACCTTTCCCGATCATATGGTATACCAGTCGCTGGGTTTCCCAAGCATGGTTTAGCTGTAGGAATATTCCCTTCAACCTGGAGTGTTGGGACCCTTGGAATGAGTAGCATGAAGTATTGCATTAAACTTTCGGCAGTTGCTCACCGAAGCTCACCAATCCTCTCAGCCCCAAGTGTCCAGCCTTATGTCTTATCCAGCTGTGGGTTTATATGTGGTCAATCCAGGTTGCATCACAGCCCCTGAGCGAATTTTGTAAGAATTTTTCTCTCTTTCATTGTTTCTGCGTTTTGTTTTTAACATTTATTTCTATAATGGGGTTTAGCCCATTTTCACTGCTGTGTTTGTGCCGCTCTGCACACACTTGATTCCCTTATGGAGATATATCAATACATGGGTTTTAAGATTCTTATTACTCAGATATATTTCTCTGCGGTGTATAGGGTGTGTTGAGGCCAGTTCATTGAGCAAGGTGTAGATCTTGTCTAATACCTATTTGGTTTCTTGAACGGTATCTGTGCTCATTTCAAACTCTGGTTTTATGCATCACCCCACCTCTCCTTTCCCCTTAAGCTGACATAAGTGTGTTTTCTAAATGTGAGACACTGTTCTGTTCTGTAATTCATTTCTTGTGCAGCCATATTTACCCTCCCTCTATAAGTGATATCTTATGATATGTTTCTTTTTCTGTTTGACTTATTTCAAGTAGTATTATCGGACCTAAATCCACTCTTTATCCTTCTACTAGCCTTATTACATTGATTTCATGGTGAAGAGATATTCCATTGTACATAAGTACCACATCTTCTTTATCCATTGTTCTCTTTCCTGGGATATTTAAGGTGTACTGAAGTTGAGGTTCTTGTAAACAGAGTAGCCCTAAACTGTGGTGTGCTTGTGTCTTGTTGATTTTTAGACTTCCCTAGATATACTCCCATGATTGGAAGTGTCCTATGCTCTGTAGCTCTGTTTTTAGATGATTTAGGAACCACCATACACTTCTCCAGAGTGGCTCTCGGCAGTTCACACACTGCCCATCAGCGTATAAAGGCTCCCTGTTCTCCATGGCCTGTCCTGCATTTCTGGTTTTTACAACTTTTTAGGATGGCCCTTTTGACCGGTGGGAAATGAGACTTCTTTGTTGTGCACATTTGCATTGCTTGCTTGCTTCGTTGCCCATAAAGTGCGTATGCGTTTTTTCCTGGATATAATCAGGAAAAATCGCATACGCCCTTTTGGGCCAACTGCATCATTGTCGAAATTCTGCCGCTTTTCATGTGCGTTAAAGACGAGTCCAATCTATCTCTTGAAATCTGTTTCTTGCAATTCTGTCTTGCATTCAGATCCTCTTCTTTGCCTTACCTCAACATATTTTTGGACGTTAGTTTTCATTTATAACTCTGCAGGTTTGTGAATTGCAGTGACCCTGAGCTCCATGTTTTAAGTTGCTCTTTTGTGAGCTGGCCTCAAACCCGCAGGATTGCTTCAGGCCCTATTTTGGCTCCGGCGAGGCAGGCTGAGCCTTTTTTTAATTCTTATTCTTAATGGGAAATTAGAGTGATATGTGCCCGTCCAAACCCCTACAACTCTTCTCTCATTGGTTCCCCCTCTTCCCGTTCATCCTCCTCACAATTTGCAAAATGTGTGAAACAGAAGTTTAAATGTGCTGATTCTCCAAGTGGGGAGCTTCTAAGTAACGTGGCTGGAATGGTGAACAGGAGCACCAGGAGAGGATAAATGAGGTGCATCACATGGTGTACAGTCCTCTGGGTTTTCCATGCATGTTTTAGCTGTAGGAAGATCCCTTGAACCTGCAGATTTGGGACCCATTGAATGGGTACCAGGTAGTATTACTTTAAAGGGTGTGCATTTCCTCACCCAACCTCACATTTCTCTTAGCGCAAACAGTTTCCAGCCTTATGTCTCATCCTGCTGTGGGTCTAGATGTGTTCAATCCATGTTGCATCACCGTCCCTGAGGAAAAGTTGTAAGAGGTTTTCTCTGTCTCTCTGTCGTTTATTTTTTTCAATTTATTACTATATTGGTTACAGCTGATTTTCAAAGCTCTGTTTCTTGCTGCTGTACATCCACTTGATTCACGTACAGAGAGACATCAATAAATTCTTTTTCAGATTCTTACCAGTCGTATATATTCTTTTCCGGTGACTTGAGTGTGCTGAGTGCAGTTCTTTTAGCTACCGTGTAGGCCTTGTTGATTATCAGTTTGGTATTTGGAATGGTATCTTTGCTAATTTCAACCTCCTGGATGATGCCTCACCCCTCCCCACCTTTCCCGTTTAGCAGCCTTATGCGTGTTTTCTACATATTTGACTATGGTTTTGTTTTGTAATTTATTTCATGTGTAGCCATTTTGGATTCCACCTTTAAGTGATATCTTATGATATGTGTCTTTTTCTTTTTGAATTCTGTCACTTAGAATGATCATACGTAACTCCTCCGGAGTTGTTACAGCTGGCCATATTTCATTGATTTCCAGGCTGAATAATATTCCACTCTACCTAAGTACCACATCTCTATCCATTTTTTCCCTCCAGAGACATTTAAGTTATATCCTAGTCGAGGATCTTTTAAACAGAGAGGGGGTAAACATTGGGGTGCCTGTGTCCTCTCGAGTTTTGTTTTTCCCAAGATATACGCCCATGAGTGCAAGTGCCCTATGCTCTGTAGCTCATTGTTTAGATGCTTTAGTAAACACAATACACTTCTCCAGAATGGCCGTTGGCAATATACATTTCCACTATAAGTCTCACAGGGCTCCCTCTTCTCCTTGCCCTGTCCTGCATTTCTGTTGTTTACGCTTTATGAGGATGGCTCTTCTGACTGATGCAAAGTGATGTCTTTTGTAGTATTGACTTCCAGTGCCCACCTGTTTGGGTGGCTAAAAAGGTGTACGCTCTTTTCTTGAATATATACACAAAAAAACGCATACACCCTTTTTGGCCAACTGCAGTGTTGGCAATGTTCAGCTCCTTTTCTTGTGCTTAATGGCGAGTCCTTTCTACCTCCTCAAATCCCTTTCCTGCCATTCTCCCTTGCTTACAAGTCCTTTTCTCTGACTTTCCTCAAGACATTTTTCAGTGATGGATATTTTCAACTCTGCAGTTTTGTGAATTTTACTGCCCCTGAGTTCTATTGTTCAACTTGTGTTTATGGGAACTGGCCACAAAGCAGCGGGATTTCCTCAAGCCTTATACTGTTTCCATCGGCAACCCTAGCCTTTGGTCAATTCGTCTTCCTGATTGGAAATTAGAGTGACATGTGCCTGTCTGAACACGTAGGACTTGTCTCTCATTGTTCCTCATCCTTCCGCTTCATCCTCTGGACAAATTCCAAACTGTACGCAACAGGATGTTGACAGTGCTGACATCTCCAAGTGGGGAGACTGTTAGTAAAGACGCTGGAGGGGTGAACCCGAGCACCAGGAGATGAGGAGATGAGATGCCTTTTCCAAACTCTTCCCGATCAGACGGTATACCATCCTCTGGGTGTGACAGACATGTTTTAGCAGTAGGAAGAGTCCCATTCATGTAAGGAGAACACCAGGGCTTTTTCAAAATCAGTGTCTCCCCGAAACCCAAACTGGGGAATTTTTTAAGCTACGGCTACACATATGTTCATTAAGGGCCTTGGGAAGTAGGCAGAGTCCAAACTTTAGATGATTGAAGTCTTCAGGGTCAGAAGCACTCACCACCAGCTTCCCTTAGGTTACACTTTAACTGTCATTGATAGATGATGTCAATAAAAATATCTATTCTTTTTCAGATTATTTCCCCTTATAGGTTATTGCAAAATGTTGAGTGTAGTTCCCTGTGCTATACAGTAGTTCCTTGTTGATGATCTATTTTATACATAGCAGTGTGTATGTGTTCATCCCAAACTGTTAATTTATCCCTCCTCCCACCTTTCCCCTTTGGTAATAATAAATTATAAGATTTTATACTTCTCAGAAATGGGGGAGCTGAAAGAGAGGTATCATTTTCAATGGAAAAGCATTTAAAACAAGATTGAAGGTTTAACCAAGATTATTAGATGTACATCCTTGGAAAGAAATCACTTCATTTCTCTAATATTGAGCTGACAAATAAGACAAACCTTTTCACTGAACTTGCTTATAATAAAGTGATGGAAATATCCAATGGAAGTGTTAGAAACATCTTATTTTACCCGAGCCTTATACACTGTTCTATGTTAACTACACTTTGGCTCACACATCTGTTCATTGAGGTTACAATAGTCTCAATTTCTGTTACTGATCCTCCAGAGTGGACCCCAACAAGTGTCCCCCTGCCCAGTGTCATTGGGGCCAACAGATCGAGACTGAGTTTGGTTCACAAGCAAAGGAAACTTTATATTTTGATCAGAGAATGGAGAGGTGAGAGCATGTACTACCCCGTGGGCTGTGGGCTGGGCTGCTGTGTAGAGATCCTGTCAGAGTCAGTGGGAGGGAGGGGGCGGAGCTCTCGAGGGCCGGGTTGGCTGTAGCTCAGGCTCTATATCGCGGAGTCTGCACTGGGCCCCAGGAGCTGAGGTGTCGACCCAGCCATTCTGCACTAGGAAATCTGGTCTGAAGTGCCGGGTGTGGAACCTCTGCATGCGGGACCCTAGGAGCACGTGAAATTAGACAAAGCACAAAGGATAAAAAAGGTTAGACTTGACTTTATTGCCCAGATTCTATTTTTATCTCCCAGGGATTTTTAATGGGCTTTGCTGGGGACAAACCCCCCCCTCTGCCTTTTGTCCCGTTCCTCATTCTTGGAGTGCTGAGGGTGCAGACCCTTCTTCTGTAACTGCTGAGTGCTGAGTTGGGAGCCCTCATACCCTGGGGCGAGGGTCAGAGCTTCTCCCCAGCAGCCTCCAGGTGACGTTGATTGTCCCCAGGCCCCCTGCCTCCCTGCTCGTCCACCTGAGCACCAGCATTGGAAGTGTTATAGATTCTAATGACCTTTAAGGGTCCAGGAAAGAGATGTGCAGAGACGCTGTGGGGGCCGGTTTCACCCCGCCCCACATTTGTTCGGCCACCTTAGGCCGACCGTTTCTGCCAGCCTAGATGCTCTGACCAGTAGTCTGCGCTTTCTTCAATTAGGCCCCTGAATTAACGTACAAACAGCACCAGGTGTCAGAGCCCTGCCCGCTCAACTCCCAGACAGTCCAGGGTCAGTGGTGATCAAGGACCATGATGGCCACTGAGTCAACAGCCTTTTGAAGTAAACAAGAGTCCAGCCGGTCTTACTGGCCACCATCATCACGGTGTCTGTAGGCTTTTCTATGGTGACAGTGTGATATACGGTTCCCCCGCCAAGATTATTAGCTCCCTTCTGGGTGCAGTAAGTCCTGCAAGCAGTAGTCTACTCTTTTGGGACACACTCTTGTTGTTTTATGAGAGAAACTCCAGGTCAAGTGATGTTCACACGAGTCGTCATGGTGCCCTGTTGCCCCCGGTTATCTCTCTGGATGTTGGAGTTGGAGGGTCTCCTCACTCGAGGTCGGTGTGCCCACGGAGCGAACCCTGCAACTTCAGGGCATGGTTGGTGGTTAGGATCACCACGTGGGGTCCTTTTCCCTTAGGAGGGAGGTGGCCTTTTGGGCTGCTGATTTCCAGGTTTTTAGATACCGCCAGTATCTTGGCCAGATGTGGCAGTGGGCCAAGCCCCTTGGTGACCATAGTTTATCCTACCTGGATGGCATTCTTGCATTGTTCCATTTCAAGTGGTCCCAGGTTTTGCACTAATTCTCCAATGGCGATTCACCTTTCACCGGGAATGTAAAGGTCAAAGGGTTTAGCTAAATTAGGGAGTTCCAGGGCAAGGGTCTGAATTGACTGCTCTTTCCATTCTTGAAAGGCCACTTGTGGATTCTATTCAAAAGGATCATCATCTTTTCCTTTCAGTGTTTCATATAGAGGCCCAGCTAGTAGACTGTAGTTAGGGATCCAGAAGCAGCAAACCCTGGCCTCCCCAGGAACCCCTAAGCTGTCTTCTAGTTTTAGAAAGGGGTAAGGCTGAAAATGGTTTCTTCCCTTTCCTGGGATGGGCTTCTCCAACCTTCTGTGAGAATGAAGCCCAGGCAGGTCACGGCAGTCTGTGATATTTGAGCTTTTTCTTGGACAACTTCTATCCTTTATTGGCTTGGTAGTTCAGAGGCCTCCTTAGTAGGGCTGGCGATCAGAATGTCGTCTGCATATTGAAGGAGGGTTTCCTTTTCCAGAGGTAGAACTTTTAGGTCTTTAGCTAAGCTTTCCCCAAAGATGGTGTGGGAATTTTTGCACCCTTGGGGCCAGACGGCCCGGAAGTATTGTTTTAGTTGTATGTTGAGTCCTGCCACTCACAAGCCAAAATTTCTTGTGACTCTGGGACTAATGGAATACAAAAGAAGACATCATTGAAGACTAATACAGAATACCATGTCCTGGTGGTTGGTAGAATGACCAGCAGAGCAGGGTGTAGGAATTAGGAGCAACTGGAGGTATATCCTCGGTGGCTTCACTGACTGTCCTGACATCCTTTACCAGGTCCCCAGCAGCCCATGGGGCTCTCGTGGTCAGACCAATCCCAGAATATGGAGCTCACCTGGGCAGGTACCCCACCCCCACCCCAGCCCACAGGGCTCTCGTGGTCAGGCCCCTCCCAGGATACAGAGCTACCCTTGCAGGTACCGTGGCAGGGCTGGGCACACAGGAACCGTGCACATAGCCCTCATTGCAGAGCACCCCCAGCTCACCTGTCGCTCAGAGCTGACACAGAGCACCTCAGAGCAGGACTTGAACTAACAAACAGCAGCTGCGACAGGTCTGTGACCCTGGGCATCACTCCGTGAGGCCTCCCTCCACCTGGTCTTCCAGAGACTTCCACTGCACCCGGGGCACCAGGCCTCTGTCTCCAACCACCACCCACCCCTCCTCTCCCTGACTCCTGGGTTCCTCTCATTAGGAGAGGGTTTTCTTGAAGTTGTCTCCCACTCATGGGCCAGATAAAATGATTAGAAAACAAGCCAAAGCTGCAGCCCCTTGTCTATCCTGACTCTCAGGAGCCCACACCTGTTCCTTGGACCTGGCCGGTTCAGCAAGTTCCATTTTCTGCAACTGTGAGCCCCTGAGGGGTGATGATTGGCTGACCTGGGCAGCCTTACCGTGCCGGCCAGCCCTCCCCAGGTGTGCCTGGGTTGAGATCACTATAAATACCACTCCAGGCAGCAAGAGCCCCTGCAGCCGTGCCTGACGCCATTTTCTCTGCCCTGTCAGCAGTCTCGGGGCTGGGCTGGTGGGAGGGAGTGAGAGGCCACGGCTTTGTGGGTGGCCCAGTGTGAGTGGGGCTCTGCTGGACTTTCTGCAGCAGTTGCCAGGCTGCCACCTGCTAAAGAAGAAGATGTGTCACCCATACCTGCTGCTGGAATTTCTCCCTGGGCAGAGGTGAGGAAGGAAAAAAGCAGTGGGGGCAGGGACAGGACGGGTATCTCAGGCAGGGAAATGGAAATCTTCCAGAAGAGCACCCAGGGCCAGGACCATCCTGGCTGGCCTGCAGGCACCAAGTCGGCCGGCATGCTGTCACTCGTGTGGCTCTATGGCCCTCCCTCTAGGCTTTCAAGTCCTTGTATATATTCAGGTGTTTTACCTGGGATGGGTGGGAATAGTTCAGCAGCAACTGGCCTGGGGCTCAGCTCACGTTTACTCACAGATGCCTCGGCACGGTGCCCCAGCTTTGCAATGAGGACGCTTGTTGCGTGGGGGCTGCTGGCTGAATGGGAGACGATTCCCCACCACTGACCAACTTCAGAATTGTTTACAACTGGAGCAAGTGCCCTGATACGGTTTTCCTCTGTGGAACTGGTGGGTTCTGTGTTTTTTTTCTCTTTTTCGTTTTGGGTTCAAGGTAGATTTTATTCCTCTTTTTTGTATTTACAGATATAAGCATGGAAATAATTTATTCATATAAATACATGTATGTGAAGGGAATAATTGTTTTTTCTATTTTTTAAATTTTATTTCTTTTTAATTTTGAATTTTATTTTATATTTTTATACAGCAGGTTCTTATTGGTTATCTATTTTATACATATAAATGTATACATGCCAATCCCAGTCTCTCAACTCCTCCCACCACCCCCCCCAACAGCTTTCCCCCCTTGTTGTCCATACGTTTGTTGTCTACATCTGTTGCTCTATTTATGCCTTGCAAAATGGTTAATCTGTACAGGTTTTCTAGGTTCCACATATATGCATGAATATACAAGATTTGTTTTTCTCTTTCTGACTTACTTCACTCTGTATGACAGTCTCTAGATGCATCGACGTCTCTACAAATGACCCAATTTCATTCCTTTTCATGGCTTAGTAATATTCCATTTTATATATGTACCACGGCTTTATGCATTCGTCTGTCTGTGGGCATTTAGGTTGCTTCCATTACCTCGATATTGTAAATAGTGATGCCATGAACATTGCGGTGAATGTCTCTTTTTGATTTATGGTTTTGTCTGGGTATATGTCCAGTACTGGGATTGCTGTATCATATGGTAATTCTATTGTTAGTTTCTTAAGAAATTCCATATTGTTCTCCATAGTGACTGTATCAATTTATATTCCCAACAATAGTGGAAGAGGGTTCCTTTTCTCCACACCCTTTCCAGCATTTTTTGCTTGTAGATTTTCTATGATGCCTATTCTACCAGGTGTGAGGTGATACCTCATTGTTGAATCCATTTCGTGGAGCAAGGGGTAGGTCTTGTCTATTCCATATTTGGCTTATGGAACGGTATCTGTGCTAATTTCAAACTCTGGTTTAATGCAGCACCCCAACTCACCTTCCCCCTTAAGCAAGCATAAGTTAGTTTTCTAAACTTGAGACCCTGTTCTGTTTTGTAATTCAGTTCCTGTGTAGCCAAGTTCACATTCCGTGTATTAGTGATACCTTATGATGTTTCTTTTTCTGTGTGACTTATTTCACTTAGAATCATCGTGCCTCAATCCACTCATTATGCTGCTACGGGCCTGGTGACATAGATTTCATTGCTGAGTGGTATTCTGTTGTACATAAGTACCGCAACTTCTTTATCCATTATTTGCTCTCTGGGATATTTAACTTGTGCCGTAGAAGAGATTCCAGTAAAAAGAACGGTCCCAACCTTTGGGGTGGCTGTGTCTTTTTGATTTTAATTTCCCTAAGCTATAGGACCATAAGTGGAAGTGCCCTAGGCTCTGTTGCTTTGTTTTTTAGATGTTTCAGGAAACACCATACACTTCTCCCGAGTGGCTGTTGGCAATTTACATCCCGCCCATCAGCATAACAAGGCTCCCAGTTCTCCATGGCCTGTCCTGCCTTTCTGGATTTTACACTTTTTTCAGATGGCCCTTTTGACCGGGGGGAAGTGAGATTTCATTGTAGTGCAGATTTCCTTTGCAAGCTTGCTTGGTTGGCCAAAAAGCGCGTATGCGTTTTTTCCTGAATATATTCAGGAAAAAACGCATACGCCCTTTTTGGCCAAGTGCATCATTGTGGACGTTCTGCCTCTTTTCCTATGCTTTAAATGCAATTCCAGTCTACCTCCTGAAATCGGTTTCCTGCAATTCTGCCCCGCTTTCAAGTCCTCTTGGCAGCCTTACTTCAGTATATTTTTGGACGATAGCTGTCATTTATAACTCTGCAGGTTTGTGAATTACAGTGCCCCTGAGCCCCTTTCTTCAACTCGCTTTCTCGTGAGCTGGCCGCAACACCGCAGGATGGCTTCAGGCCCTAATCTGGTTCCGGCACGGCACGCTGAGCCTTTGGTTAATTCCTCTTCTTGGTGGGAAATGAGAGTTAAATTTGCCCGTCCAGACACCTCCAGCTAGTCTCTCATTGGTTCTCCCTATTCCTGTTCATCTTCCGCAGAAATTGCAAACTGGGTCAAACAGGAGGTTAAAGGCACTGACTCTCCAAGTTGGGAGAGTGTTAGTAAAGCGTCTGGCATGTTGCACCCGAGTACCAGGGAACGAAAAGTGAGACACATTTGAACATGTTTCTCGATCACATGGTTGATCATACTCTGGGTTCCACATGCATGTTTTAGCTGAAGGAAGTATCCCTTAAACCTGGAGAGTTGAGACCCATGGAATGGGTACCATGCAATATGACTTCAAAGGTCTTCATTTGCTCACCGAACCTCACCAATCTTATGAGCCCCAAGTGTCCAGCCTTATGTGTCACCCAGCTCTGGGTGTAGATGTGGTAAATGCAGGTTGCATCAGAAGCCTTGAATGAATTACTTAAGTATTTCTCTCTATTTCACTGTCATTGTGTTTTGTTTAAGCAATTTATTTTTATTATGGGATTTACCTGATTTTCACTGCTTTAATGCCGCTGTACACACTCTTGATTCTCTTACAGAGATATATAAATCCATAGGTTTTATGATTCTTACTAGTCAGGTATATTCCTAGGCGTTGAATATGGGGTGTTGAGTCCATTTCGTTGAGCAAGGAGTAGCTCTTGTCTATTCCATATTTGGCTTAAGGAACTTTATCTGTGTTCATTTCAATCTCTGGTTTTATGCAGCACCCCAACTCACCTTTCCCCTTAAGCAAGCATAAGTTGGGTTTCTAAATTTGAGACCCTGTTCTGTTTTGGAATTCAGTTCCTGTGTAGCCAAGTTTACATTCCGTGTATTAGTGATACCTTATGATGTTTCTTTTTCTGTGTGACTTATTTCAGTTAGATTCATCGTACTTAGTCCACTCATTATGCTGCTACGGGCCTGATGACATAGATTTCATTGCTGAGTGATATTTCATTGTACGTAAGTACCACAACTTCTTTATCCATTTTTCACTTTCTGCGATATTGAACTTGTACCGTATATGAGGTTCTTGTAAACAGAGCCATCCCAAACTTTGGGGTGGCTGTGTCTTTTTGATTTTAATTGCCCTAAACTATAGTACCATAAGTGGAAGTGCCCTAGGCTCTGTTGCTTTGTTTTTTAGATGTTTCAGGAAACACCAAACACTCCTCCAGAGTGGCTGTTGGCAATTTACATCCTGCCCATCAGCATAAGATGGCTCCCAGTTCTCCATGGCCTGTCATGCCTTTATGGATTTTACACTTTTTTCAGATGGCCCTTTTGACCAGGGGGAATTGAGACTTCATTGTAGTGCAGATTTCCTTTGCAAGCTTGCTTGGTTGGCCAAAAAGGGCGTATGCGTTTTTTCCTGAATCTATTCAGGAAAAAACACATACGCCCTTTTTGGGCAAGTCAGGTTTTTGAATTGCAGTGGCCCTTAGCTCCATTTTTCAGCTCTTAGTTTTGTGATCTTGCCCCATAACCACAGGATTCCTTGAAGCCCTATTCTTCTTCTGGGGCACCTTGCTGTGCCTTTGGTTCATTCTTCTTACTGATGTGAAATTAGAGTGATATGTGCCCATTGAAACCGCTACAGCTAGTTTCTCACTGGTTCCCCCTATTCCCATTCATCCTCCGCACTAACTGAAGACTGTGCGATACCAGAACTTAAAGGCATTGACTCTCCATGTGGGGATGTTGTTAGTAAAGCGGCTGGAATGTCGATCCGGAGCCCCAGGAGAGGAAAAATGTGGTGCGTTTTAGAAACCTTTCCCGATCATATGGTATACCAGTCGCTGGGTTTCCCAAGCATGGTTTAGCTGTAGGAAGATTCCCTTCAACCTGGAGTGTTGGGACCCTTGGAATGAGTAGCATGAAGTACTGCATTAAACTTTCGGCAGTTGCTCACCGAAGCTCACCAATCCTCTCAGCCCCAAGTGTCCAGCCTTATGTCTTATCCAGCTGTGGGTTTATATGTGGTCAATCCAGGTTGCATCACAGCCCCTGAGCGAATTTTGTAAGAATTTTTCTCTCTTTCATTGTTTCTGCGTTTTGTTTTTAACATTTATTTCTATAATGGGGTTTAGCTCATTTTCACTGCTGTGTTTGTGCCGCTCTGCACACACTTGATTCCCTTATGGAGATAGATCAATACATGGGTTTTAAGATTCTTATTACTCAGATATATTTCTCTGCGGTGTATAGGGTGTGTTGAGGCCAGTTCATTGAGCAAGGTGTAGATCTTGTCTAATACCTATTTGGTTTCTTGAACGGTATCTGTGCTCATTTCAAACTTTGGTTTTATGCATCACCCCACCTCTCCTTTCCCCTTAAGCTGACATAAGTGTGTTTTCTAAATGTGAGACACTGTTCTGTTCTGTAATTCATTTCTTGTGCAGCCATATTTACCCTCCCTCTATAAGTGATATCTTATGATATGTTTCTTTTTCTGTTTGACTTATTTCAAGTAGTATTATCGGACCTAAATCCACTCTTTATCCTTCTACTAGCCTTATTACATTGATTTCATGGTGAAGAGATATTCCATTGTACATAAGTACCACATCTTCTTTATCCATTGTTCTCTTTCCTGGGATATTTAAGGTGTACTGAAGTTGAGGTTCTTGTAAACAGAGTAGCCCTAAACTGTGGTGTGCTTGTGTCTTGTTGATTTTTAGACTTCCCTAGATATACTCCCATGATTGGAAGTGTCCTATGCTCTGTAGCTCTGTTTTTAGATGATTTAGGAACCACCATACACTTCTCCAGAGTGGCTCTCGGCAGTTCACACACTGCCCATCAGCGTATAAAGGCTCCCTGTTCTCCATGGCCTGTCCTGCATTTCTGGTTTTTACAACTTTTTAGGATGGCCCTTTTGACCGGTGGGAAATGAGACTTCTTTGTTGTGCACATTTGCATTGCTTGCTTGCTTCGTTGCCCATAAAGTGCGTATGCGTTTTTTCCTGGATATAATCAGGAAAAATCGCATACGCCCTTTTGGGCCAACTGCATCATTGTCGAAATTCTGCCGCTTTTCATGTGCGTTAAAGACGAGTCCAATCTATCTCTTGAAATCTGTTTCTTGCAATTCTGTCTTGCATTCAGATCCTCTTCTTTGCCTTACCTCAACATATTTTTGGACGTTAGTTTTCATTTATAACTCTGCAGGTTTGTGAATTGCAGTGACCCTGAGCTCCATGTTTTAAGTTGCTCTTTTGTGAGCTGGCCTCAAACCCGCAGGATTGCTTCAGGCCCTATTTTGGCTCCGGCGAGGCAGGCTGAGCCTTTTTTTAATTCTTATTCTTAATGGGAAATTAGAGTGATATGTGCCCGTCCAAACCCCTACAACTCTTCTCTCATTGGTTCCCCCTCTTCCCGTTCATCCTCCTCACAATTTGCAAAATGTGTGAAACAGAAGTTTAAATGTGCTGATTCTCCAAGTGGGGAGCTTCTAAGTAACGTGGCTGGAATGGTGAACAGGAGCACCAGGAGAGGATAAATGAGGTGCATCACATGGTGTACAGTCCTCTGGGTTTTCCATGCATGTTTTAGCTGTAGGAAGATCCCTTGAACCTGCAGATTTGGGACCCATTGAATGGGTACCAGGTAGTATTACTTTAAAGGGTGTGCATTTCCTCACCCAACCTCACATTTCTCTTAGCGCAAACAGTTTCCAGCCTTATGTCTCATCCTGCTGTGGGTCTAGATGTGTTCAATCCATGTTGCATCACCGTCCCTGAGGAAAAGTTGTAAGAGGTTTTCTCTGTCTCTCTGTCGTTTATTTTTTTCAATTTATTACTATATTGGTTACAGCTGATTTTCAAAGCTCTGTTTCTTGCTGCTGTACATCCACTTGATTCACGTACAGAGAGACATCAATAAATTCTTTTTCAGATTCTTACCAGTCGTATATATTCTTTTCCGGTGACTTGAGTGTGCTGAGTGCAGTTCTTTTAGCTACCGTGTAGGCCTTGTTGATTATCAGTTTGGTATTTGGAATGGTATCTTTGCTAATTTCAACCTCCTGGATGATGCCTCACCCCTCCCCACCTTTCCCGTTTAGCAGCCTTATGCGTGTTTTCTACATATTTGACTATGGTTTTGTTTTGTAATTTATTTCATGTGTAGCCATTTTGGATTCCACCTTTAAGTGATATCTTATGATATGTGTCTTTTTCTTTTTGAATTCTGTCACTTAGAATGATCATACGTAACTCCTCCGGAGTTGTTACAGCTGGCCATATTTCATTGATTTCCAGGCTGAATAATATTCCACTCTACCTAAGTACCACATCTCTATCCATTTTTTCCCTCCAGAGACATTTAAGTTATATCCTAGTCGAGGATCTTTTAAACAGAGAGGGGGTAAACATTGGGGTGCCTGTGTCCTCTCGAGTTTTGTTTTTCCCAAGATATACGCCCATGAGTGCAAGTGCCCTATGCTCTGTAGCTCATTGTTTAGATGCTTTAGTAAACACAATACACTTCTCCAGAATGGCCGTTGGCAATATACATTTCCACTATAAGTCTCACAGGGCTCCCTCTTCTCCTTGCCCTGTCCTGCATTTCTGTTGTTTACGCTTTATGAGGATGGCTCTTCTGACTGATGCAAAGTGATGTCTTTTGTAGTATTGACTTCCAGTGCCCACCTGTTTGGGTGGCTAAAAAGGTGTACGCTCTTTTCTTGAATATATACACAAAAAAACGCATACACCCTTTTTGGCCAACTGCAATGTTGGCAATGTTCAGCTCCTTTTCTTGTGCTTAATGGCGAGTCCTTTCTACCTCCTCAAATCCCTTTCCTGCCATTCTCCCTTGCTTACAAGTCCTTTTCTCTGACTTTCCTCAAGACATTTTTCAGTGATGGATATTTTCAACTCTGCAGTTTTGTGAATTTTACTGCCCCTGAGTTCTATTGTTCAACTTGTGTTTATGGGAACTGGCCACAAAGCAGCGGGATTTCCTCAAGCCCTATACTGTTTCCATGGGCAACCCTAGCCTTTGGTCAATTCGTCTTCCTGATTGGAAATTAGAGTGACATGTGCCTGTCTGAACACGTAGGACTTGTCTCTCATTGTTCCTCATCCTTCCGCTTCATCCTCTGGACAAATTCCAAACTGTACGCAACAGGATGTTGACAGTGCTGACATCTCCAAGTGGGGAGACTGTTAGTAAAGACGCTGGAGGGGTGAACCCGAGCACCAGGAGATGAGGAGATGAGATGCCTTTTCCAAACTCTTCCCGATCAGACGGTATACCATCCTCTGGGTGTGACAGACATGTTTTAGCAGTAGGAAGAGTCCCATTCATGTAAGGAGAACACCAGGGCTTTTTCAAAATCAGTGTCTCCCCGAAACCCAAACTGGGGAATTTTTTAAGCTACGGCTACACATATGTTCATTAAGGGCCTTGGGAAGTAGGCAGAGTCCAAACTTTAGATGATTGAAGTCTTCAGGGTCAGAAGCACTCACCACCAGCTTCCCTTAGGTTACACTTTAACTGTCATTGATAGATGATGTCAATAAAAATATCTATTCTTTTTCAGATTATTTCCCCTTATAGGTTATTGCAAAATGTTGAGTGTAGTTCCCTGTGCTATACAGTAGTTCCTTGTTGATGATCTATTTTATACATAGCAGTGTGTATGTGTTCATCCCAAACTGTTAATTTATCCCTCCTCCCACCTTTCCCCTTTGGTAATAATAAATTATAAGATTTTATACTTCTCAGAAATGGGGGAGCTGAAAGAGAGGTATCATTTTCAATGGAAAAGCATTTAAAACAAGATTGAAGGTTTAACCAAGATTATTAGATGTACATCCTTGGAAAGAAATCACTTCATTTCTCTAATATTGAGCTGACAAATAAGACAAACCTTTTCACTGAACTTGCTTATAATAAAGTGATGGAAATATCCAATGGAAGTGTTAGAAACATCTTATTTTACCCGAGCCTTATACACTGTTCTATGTTAACTACACTTTGGCTCACACATCTGTTCATTGAGGTTACAATAGTCTCAATTTCTGTTACTGATCCTCCAGAGTGGACCCCAACAAGTGTCCCCCTGCCCAGTGTCATTGGGGCCAACAGATCGAGACTGAGTTTGGTTCACAAGCAAAGGAAACTTTATATTTTGATCAGAGAATGGAGAGGTGAGAGCATGTACTACCCCGTGGGCTGTGGGCTGGGCTGCTGTGTAGAGATCCTGTCAGAGTCAGTGGGAGGGAGGGGGCGGAGCTCTCGAGGGCCGGGTTGGCTGTAGCTCAGGCTCTATATCGCGGAGTCTGCACTGGGCCCCAGGAGCTGAGGTGTCGACCCAGCCATTCTGCACTAGGAAATCTGGTCTGAAGTGCCGGGTGTGGAACCTCTGCATGCGGGACCCTAGGAGCACGTGAAATTAGACAAAGCACAAAGGATAAAAAAGGTTAGACTTGACTTTATTGCCCAGATTCTATTTTTATCTCCCAGGGATTTTTAATGGGCTTTGCTGGGGACAAACCCCCCCCTCTGCCTTTTGTCCCGTTCCTCATTCTTGGAGTGCTGAGGGTGCAGACCCTTCTTCTGTAACTGCTGAGTGCTGAGTTGGGAGCCCTCATACCCTGGGGCGAGGGTCAGAGCTTCTCCCCAGCAGCCTCCAGGTGACGTTGATTGTCCCCAGGCCCCCTGCCTCCCTGCTCGTCCACCTGAGCACCAGCATTGGAAGTGTTATAGATTCTAATGACCTTTAAGGGTCCAGGAAAGAGATGTGCAGAGACGCTGTGGGGGCCGGTTTCACCCCGCCCCACATTTGTTCGGCCACCTTAGGCTGACCGTTTCTGCCAGCCTAGATGCTCTGACCAGTAGTCTGCGCTTTCTTCAATTAGGCCCCTGAATTAACGTACAAACAGCACCAGGTGTCAGAGCCCTGCCCGCTCAACTCCCAGACAGTCCAGGGTCAGTGGTGATCAAGGACCGTGATGGCCACTGAGTCAACAGCCTTTTGAAGTAAACAAGAGTCCAGCCGGTCTTACTGGCCACCATCATCACGGTGTCTGTAGGCTTTTCTATGGTGACAGTGTGATATACGGTTCCCCCGCCAAGATTATTAGCTCCCTTCTGGGTGCAGTAAGTCCTGCAAGCAGTAGTCTACTCTTTTGGGACACACTCTTGTTGTTTTATGAGAGAAACTCCAGGTCAAGTGATGTTCACACGAGTCGTCATGGTGCCCTGTTGCCCCCGGTTATCTCTCTGGATGTTGGAGTTGGAGGGCCTCCTCACTCGAGGTCGGTGTGCCCACGGAGCGAACCCTGCAACTTCAGGGCATGGTTGGTGGTTAGGATCACCACGTGGGGTCCTTTTCCCTTAGGAGGGAGGTGGCCTTTTGGGCTGCTGATTTCCAGGTTTTTAGATACCGCCAGTATCTTGGCCAGATGTGGCAGTGGGCCAAGCCCCTTGGTGACCATAGTTTATCCTACCTGGATGGCATTCTTGCATTGTTCCATTTCAAGTGGTCCCAGGTTTTGCACTAATTCTCCAATGGCGATTCACCTTTCACCGGGAATGTAAAGGTCAAAGGGTTTAGCTAAATTAGGGAGTTCCAGGGCAAGGGTCTGAATTGACTGCTCTTTCCATTCTTGAAAGGCCACTTCTGGATTCTATTCAAAAGGATCATCATCTTTTCCTTTCAGTGTTTCATATAGAGGCCCAGCTAGTAGACTGTAGTTAGGGATCCAGAAGCAGCAAACCCTGGCCTCCCCAGGAACCCCTAAGCTGTCTTCTAGTTTTAGAAAGGGGTAAGGCTGAAAATGGTTTCTTCCCTTTCCTGGGATGGACTTCTCCAACCTTCTGTGAGAATGAAGCCCAGGCAGGTCACGGCAGTCTGTGATATTTGAGCTTTTTCTTGGACAACTTCTATCCTTTATTGGCTTGGTAGTTCAGAGGCCTCCTTAGTAGGGCTGGCGATCAGAATGTCGTCTGCATATTGAAGGAGGGTTTCCTTTTCCAGAGGTAGAACTTTTAGGTCTTTAGCTAAGCTTTCCCCAAAGATGGTGTGGGAATTTTTGCACCCTTGGGGCCAGACGGCCCGGAAGTATTGTTTTAGTTGTATGTTGAGTCCTGCCACTCACAAGCCAAAATTTCTTGTGACTCTGGGACTAATGGAATACAAAAGAAGGCATCATTGAAGACTAATACAGAATACCATGTCCTGGTGGTTGGTAGAATGACCAGCAGGGTGTAGGAATTAGGAGCAACTGGAGGTATATCCTCGGTGGCTTCACTGACTGTCCTGACATCCTTTACCAGGTCCCCAGCAGCCCATGGGGCTCTCGTGGTCAGACCAATCCCAGAATATGGAGCTCACCTGGGCAGGTACCCCACCCCCACCCCAGCCCACAGGGCTCTCGTGGTCAGGCCCCTCCCAGGATACAGAGCTACCCTTGCAGGTACTGTGGCAGGGCTGGGCACACAGGAACCGTGCACATAGCCCTCATTGCAGAGCACCCCCAGCTCACCTGTCGCTCAGAGCTGACACAGAGCACCTCAGAGCAGGACTTGAACTAACAAACAGCAGCTGCGACAGGTCTGTGACCCTGGGCATCACTCCGTGAGGCCTCCCTCCACCTGGTCTTCCAGAGACTTCCACTGCACCCGGGGCACCAGGCCTCTGTCTCCAACCACCACCCACCCCTCCTCTCCCTGACTCCTGGGTTCCTCTCATTAGGAGAGGGTTTTCTTGAAGTTGTCTCCCACTCATGGGCCAGATAAAATGATTAGAAAACAAGCCAAAGCTGCAGCCCCTTGTCTATCCTGACTCTCAGGAGCCCACACCTGTTCCTTGGACCTGGCCGGTTCAGCAAGTTCCATTTTCTGCAACTGTGAGCCCCTGAGGGGTGATGATTGGCTGACCTGGGCAGCCTTACCGTGCCGGCCAGCCCTCCCCAGGTGTGCCTGGGTTGAGATCACTATAAATACCACTCCAGGCAGCAAGAGCCCCTGCAGCCGTGCCTGACGCCATTTTCTCTGCCCTGTCAGCAGTCTCGGGGCTGGGCTGGTGGGAGGGAGTGAGAGGCCACGGCTTTGTGGGTGGCCCAGTGTGAGTGGGGCTCTGCTGGACTTTCTGCAGCAGTTGCCAGGCTGCCACCTGCTAAAGAAGAAGATGTGTCACCCATACCTGCTGCTGGAATTTCTCCCTGGGCAGAGGTGAGGAAGGAAAAAAGCAGTGGGGGCAGGGACAGGACGGGTATCTCAGGCAGGGAAATGGAAATCTTCCAGAAGAGCACCCAGGGCCAGGACCATCCTGGCTGGCCTGCAGGCACCAAGTCGGCCGGCATGCTGTCACTCGTGTGGCTCTATGGCCCTCCCTCTAGGCTTTCAAGTCCTTGTATATATTCAGGTGTTTTACCTGGGATGGGTGGGAATAGTTCAGCAGCAACTGGCCTGGGGCTCAGCTCACGTTTACTCACAGATGCCTCGGCACGGTGCCCCAGCTTTGCAATGAGGACGCTTGTTGCGTGGGGGCTGCTGGCTGAATGGGAGACGATTCCCCACCACTGACCAACTTCAGAATTGTTTACAACTGGAGCAAGTGCCCTGATACGGTTTTCCTCTGTGGAACTGGTGGGTTCTGTGTTTTTTTTCTCTTTTTCGTTTTGGGTTCAAGGTAGATTTTATTCCTCTTTTTTGTATTTACAGATATAAGCATGGAAATAATTTATTCATATAAATACATGTATGTGAAGGGAATAATTGTTTTTTCTATTTTTTAAATTTTATTTCTTTTTAATTTTGAATTTTATTTTATATTTTTATACAGCAGGTTCTTATTGGTTATCTATTTTATACATATAAATGTATACATGCCAATCCCAGTCTCTCAACTCCTCCCACCACCCCCCCCAACAGCTTTCCCCCCTTGTTGTCCATACGTTTGTTGTCTACATCTGTTGCTCTATTTATGCCTTGCAAAATGGTTAATCTGTACAGGTTTTCTAGGTTCCACATATATGCATGAATATACAAGATTTGTTTTTCTCTTTCTGACTTACTTCACTCTGTATGACAGTCTCTAGATGCATCGACGTCTCTACAAATGACCCAATTTCATTCCTTTTCATGGCTTAGTAATATTCCATTTTATATATGTACCACGGCTTTATGCATTCGTCTGTCTGTGGGCATTTAGGTTGCTTCCATTACCTCGATATTGTAAATAGTGATGCCATGAACATTGCGGTGAATGTCTCTTTTTGATTTATGGTTTTGTCTGGGTATATGTCCAGTACTGGGATTGCTGTATCATATGGTAATTCTATTGTTAGTTTCTTAAGAAATTCCATATTGTTCTCCATAGTGACTGTATCAATTTATATTCCCAACAATAGTGGAAGAGGGTTCCTTTTCTCCACACCCTTTCCAGCATTTTTTGCTTGTAGATTTTCTATGATGCCTATTCTACCAGGTGTGAGGTGATACCTCATTGTTGAATCCATTTCGTTGAGCAAGGGGTAGGTCTTGTCTATTCCATATTTGGCTTATGGAACGGTATCTGTGCTAATTTCAAACTCTGGTTTAATGCAGCACCCCAACTCACCTTCCCCCTTAAGCAAGCATAAGTTAGTTTTCTAAACTTGAGACCCTGTTCTGTTTTGTAATTCAGTTCCTGTGTAGCCAAGTTCACATTCCGTGTATTAGTGATACCTTATGATGTTTCTTTTTCTGTGTGACTTATTTCACTTAGAATCATCGTGCCTCAATCCACTCATTATGCTGCTACGGGCCTGGTGACATAGATTTCATTGCTGAGTGGTATTCTGTTGTACATAAGTACCGCAACTTCTTTATCCATTATTTGCTCTCTGGGATATTTAACTTGTGCCGTAGAAGAGATTCCAGTAAAAAGAACCGTCCCAACCTTTGGGGTGGCTGTGTCTTTTTGATTTTAAATTAACTAAGCTATAGGACCATAAGTGGAAGTGCCCTAGGCTCTGTTGCTTTGGTTTTTAGATTTTCAGGAAACACCATACACTTCTCCCGAGTGGCTGTTGGCAATTTACATCCCGCCCATCAGCATAACAAGGCTCCCAGTTCTCCATGGCCTGTCCTGCCTTTCTGCATTTTACACTTTTTTCAGATGGCCCTTTTGACCGGGGGGAAGTGAGACTTCATTGTAGTGCAGATTTCCTTGCAAGCTTGCTTGGTTGGCCAAAAAGGGCGTATGCGTTTTTTCCTGAATATATTCAGGAAAAAACGCATACGCCCTTTTTGGCCAAGTGCATCATTGTGGACGTTCTGCCTCTTTTCCTATGCTTTAAATGCAATTCCAGTCTACCTCCTGAAATCGGTTTCCTGCAATTCTGCCCCGCTTCAAGTCCTCTTGGCAGCCTTACTTCAGTATATTTTTGGACGATAGCTGTCATTTATAACTCTGCAGGTTTGTGAATTTCTGTGCCCATGAGCTCCTTTCTTCAACTCGCTTTCTTGTGAGCTGGCCGCAACACCGCAGGATGGCTTCAGGCCCTAATCTGGTTCCGGCACGGCACGCTGAGCCTTTGGTTAATTCCTCTTCCTGGTGGGAAATGAGAGTTAAATTTGCCCGTCCAGACACCTCCAGCTAGTCTCTCATTGGTTCTCCCTATTCCTGTTCATCTTCCGCAGAAATTGCAAACTGGGCCAAACAGGAGGTTAAAGGCACTGACTCTCCAAGTCAGGAGAGTGTTAGTAAAGCGTCTGGCATGTTGCACCCGAGTACCAGGGAATGAAAAGTGAGACACATTTGAACATGTTTCTCGATCACATGGTGGATCATACTCTGGGTTCCACATGCATGTTTTAGCTGAAGGAAGTATCCCTTAAACCTGGAGAGTTGAGACCCATGGAATGGGTACCATGCAATATGACTTCAAAGGTCTTCATTTGCTCACCGAACCTCACCAATCTTATGAGCCCCAAGTGTCCAGCCTTATGTGTCACCCAGCTCTGGGTGTAGATGTGGTAAATGCAGGTTGCATCAGAAGCCTTGAATGAATTACTTAAGTATTTCTCTCTATTTCACTGTCATTGTGTTTTGTTTAAGAAATTTATTTTTATTATGGGATTTACCTGATTTTCACTGCTTTAATGCCGCTGTACACACTCTTGATTCCCTTACAGAGATATATAAATCCATAGGTTTTATGATTCTTACTAGTCAGGTATATTCCTAGGCGTTGAATATGGGGTGTTGAGTCCATTTCGTTGAGCAAGGAGTAGCTCTTGTCTATTCCATATTTGGCTTAAGGAACTTTATCTGTGCTCATTTCAATCTCTGCTTTTATGCAGCACCCCAACTCACCTTTCCCCTTAAGCAAGCATAAGTTGGTTTTCTAAATTTGAGACCCTGTTCTGTTTTGGAATTCAGTTCCTGTGTAGCCAAGTTTACATTCTGTGTATTAGTGATATCTTATGATGTTTCTTTTTCTGTGTGACTTATTTCAGCTAGAATCATCATACCTGAATCCACTCATTATGCTGCTACGGGCCTGATGACATAGATTTCGTTGCTGTGTGATATTGCATTGTACGTAAGTACCACAACTTCTTTATCCATTTTTCACTTTCTGCGATATTGAACTTGTACCGTAAACCAGGTTCCTGTAAACAGAGCCGTCCCAACATTTGGGGTGGCTGTGTCTTTTTGATTTTAATTTCCCTAAGCTATAGGACCATAAGTGGAAGTGCCCTAGGCTCTGTTGCTTTGTTTTTTAGATGTTTCAGGAAACACCATACACTTCTCCCGAGTGGCTGTTGGCAATTGACATCCCGCCCATCAGCATAACAAGGCTCCCAGTTCTCCATGACCTGTCCTGCCTTTCTGGAGTTTACACTTTTTTCAGATGGCCCTTTTGACCGGGGGGAAGTGAGACTTCATTGTAGTGCAGATTTCCTTGGCAAGCTTGCTTGGTTGGCCAAAAAGGGCGTATGCGTTTTTTCCTGAATATATTCAGCAAAAAACGCATACGCCCTTTTTGGCCAAGTGCATCATTGTGGACGTTCTGCCCCTTTTCCTATGCTTTAAATGCAATTCCAGTCTACCTCCTGAAATCGGTTTCCTGCAATTCTGCCCCGCTTTCAAGTCCTCTTGGCAGCCTTACTTCAGTATATTTTTGGACGATAGCTGTCATTTATAACTCTGCAGGTTTGTGAATTTCTGTGCCCCTGAGCTCCTTTCTTCAACTCGCTTTCTCGTGAGCTGGTCGCAACACTGCAGGATGGCTTCAGGCCCTAATCTGGTTCCGGCACGGCACGCTGAGCCTTTGGTTAATTCCTCTTCCTGGTGGGAAATGAGAGTTAAATTTGCCCGTCCAGACACCTCCAGCTAGTCTCTCATTGGTCCTCCTTATTCCTGTTCATCTTCTGCAGAAATTGCAAACTGGGCCAAACAGGAGGTTAAAGGCACTGACTCTCCAAGTCGGGAGAGTGTTAGTAAAGCGTCTGGAATGTTGCACCCGAGTACCAGAGGATGAAAACTGAGACATATTTGAACACGTCTCCCGATCACACGGTTGATCATACTCTGGGTTCCACATGCATGTTTTAGCTGAAGGAAGAATCCCTTAAACCTGGAGAGTTGAGACCTGTGGAATGGGTACCATGCAATATGACTTCAAAGGGTCTTCATTTGCTCACCGAACCTCTCCAATCCTATCACTGCTGTGTTTATGCCCCTGTACACACGCTTGATTCTCTTTCGGAGACATAGCATTCCCTAGGTTTTAAGCTACTTACTAGTCAGGTACATTCTTAGGCGTTTAATATGGGGTGATGAGTCCGTTTCGTTGAGCAAGGAGTAGCTGTTGTGTATTCCATATTTGGCTTAAGGAACTTTATCTGTGCTCATTTCAATCTCTGGTTTTATGCAGCACCCCAACTCACCTTTCCTCTTAAGCAAGCATAAGTTGGTTTTCTAAATTTGAGACCCTGTTCTATTTTGGAATTCAGTTCCTGTGTAGCCAAGTTTACATTCCATGTATTAGTGATACCTTATGATGTTTCTTTTTCTGTGTGACTTATTTCAGTTAGATTCATCGTACTTAGTCCACTCATTATGCTGCTACGGGCCTGATGACATAGATTTCATTGCTGAGTGATACTGCATTGTACGTAAGTACCACAACTTCTTTATCCATTTTTCACTTTCTGCGATATTGAACTTGTACCGTAAACCAGGTTCTTGTAAACAGAGCCATCCCAAACTTTGGGGTGGCTGTGTCTTTTTGATTTTAATTGCCCTAAACTATAGGACCATAAGTGGAAGTACCCTAGGCTCTGTTGCTTTGTTTTTTAGATGTTTCAGGAAACACCATACACTTCTCCCGAGCGGTTGTTGGCAATTTACATCCCACCCATCAGCATAACAAGGCTCCCAATTCTCCATGGCCTGTCCTGTCTTTCTGGATTTTACACTTTTTTCAGATGGCCCTTTTGACCGGGGGGAAGTGAGACTTCATTGTAGTGCAGATTTCCTTTGCAAGCTTGCTTGGTTGGCCAAAAAGGGCGTATGCGTTTTTTCCTGAATATATTCAGGAAAAAACGCATACGCCCTTTTTGGCCAAGTGCATCATTGTGGACGTTCTGCCTCTTTTCCTATGCTGTAAATGCAATTCCAGTCTACCTCCTGAAATCGGTTTCCTGCAATTCTGCCCCGCTTTCAAGTCCTCTTGGCAGCCTTACTTCAGTATATTTTTGGACGATAGCTGTCATTTATAACTCTGCAGGTTTGTGAATTACAGTGCCCCTGAGCTCCTTTCTTCAACTCGCTTTCTCGTGAGCTGGCCGCAACACCGCAGGATGGCTTCAGGCCCTAATCTGGTTCTGGCACGGCACGCTGAGCCTTTGGTTAATTCCTCTTCCTGGTGCGAAATGAGAGTTAAATTTGCCCGTCCAGACACCTCCAGCTAGTCTCTCATTGGTCCTCCCTATTCGTGTTCATCTTCTGCAGAAATTGCAAACTGGGCCAAACAGGAGGTTAAAGGCACTGACTCTCGAAGTCGGGAGAGTGTTAGTAAAGCTTCTGGAATGTTGCACCCGAGTACCAGAGGATGAAAACTGAGACATATTGGAACACGTCTCCCGATCACACGGTTGATCATACTCTGGGTTCCACATGCATGTTTTAGCTGAAGGAAGAATCCCTTAAACCTGGAGAGTTGAGACCCGTGGAATGGGTACCATGCAATATGACTTCAAAGGGTCTTCATTTGCTCAGCGAACCTCTCCAATCCTATCACTGCTGCGTTTATGCCCCTGTACAAACTCTTCATTCTCTTTCGGAGACATAGCAGTCCATAGGCTTTAAGATACTTCCTAGTCAGGTACATTCTTAGGCGTTTAGTATGGGGTGTTGAGTCCATTTCGTTGAGCAAGGAGTAGCTCTTGTCTATTCCATATTTGGCTTAAGGAACTTTATCTGTGCTCATTTCAATCTCTGGTTTTATGCAGCACCCCAACTCACCTTTCCCCTTAAGGAAGCATAAGTTGGTTTTCTAAATTTGAGACCCTGTTCTGTTTTGTAATTCAGTTCCTATGTAGCCAAGTTTACATTCCGTGTATTAGTGATATCTTATGCTGTTTCTTTTTCTGTGTGACTTATTTCAGTTAGAATCATCGTACCTGAATCCACTCATTATGCTGCTACGGGCCTGATGACATAGATTTCATTGCTGAGTGATATTGCATTGTACGTAAGTACCACAACTTCTTTATCCATTTTTCACTTTCTGCGGTATTGAACTTGTACCGTAAACCAGGTTCTTGTAAACAGAGCCGTCCCAACCTTTGGGGTGGCTGTGTCTTTTTGATTTTAATTTCCCTAAGCTATAGGACCATAAGTGGAAGTGCCCTAGTCTCTGTTGCTTTGTTTTTTAGATGTTTCAGGAAACACCATACACTTCTCCCGAGTGGCTGTTGGCAATTTACATCCCGCCCATCAGCATAACAAGGCTCCCAGTTCTCCATGGCCTGTCCTGCCTTTCTGGATTTTAGACTTTTTTCAGATGGCCCTTTTGACCGGGGGGAAGTGAGACTTCATTGTAGTGCAGATTTCCTTTGCAAGCTTGCTTGGTTGGCCAAAAAGGGCGTATGCGTTTTTTCCTGAATATATTCAGGAAAAAACGCATACGCCCTTTTTGGCCAAGTGCATCATTGTGGACGTTCTGCCTCTTTTCCTATGCTTTAAATGCAATTCCAGTCTACCTCCTGAAATCGATTTCCTGCAATTCTGCCCCGCTTTCAAGTCCTCTTGGCAGCCTTACTTCAGTATATTTTTGGACGATAGCTGTCATTTATAACTCGGCAGGTTTGTGAATTACAGTGCCCCTGAGCTCCTTTCTTCAACTCGCTTTCTCGTGAGCTGGCCGCAACACCGCAGGATGGCTTCAGGCCCTATCTGGTTCTGGCACGGCACGCTGAGCCTTTGGTTAATTCCTCTTCCTGGTGCGAAATGAGAGATAAATTTGCCCGTCCAGACACCTCCAGCTAGTCTATCATTGTTCCTCCCTATTCGTGTTCATCTTCTGCAGAAATTGCAAACTGGGCCAAACAGGAGGTTAAAGGCACTGACTCTCGAAGTCGGGAGAGTGTTAGTAAAGCATCTGGAATGTTGCACCCGAGTACCAGAGGATGAAAACTGAGACATATTGGAACACGACTCCCGATCACACGGTTGATCTTACTCTGGGTTCCACATGCATGTTTTAGCTGAAGGAAGAATCCCTTAAACCTGGAGAGTTGAGACCCGTGGAATGGGTACCATGCAATATGACTTCAAAGGGTCTTCATTGCTCACCGAACCTCTCCAATCCTATCACTGCTGCGTTTATGCCCTTGTACACACGCTTGATTCTCTTTCGGAGACATAGCATTCCTTAGGTTTTAAGCTACTTACTAGTCAGGTACATTCTTAGGCGTTTAATATGGGGTGTTGAGTCCGTTTCCTTGAGCAAGGAATAGCTGTGGTCTATTCCATATTTGGCTTAAGAAACTTTTTTTGTGCTCATTTCAATCTCTGGTTTTATGCAGCACCCCAACTCACCTTTCCCCTTAAGCAAGCATAAGTTGGGTTTCTAAATTTGAGACCCTGTTCTGTTTTGTAATTCAGTTCCTCTGTAGCCAAGTTTACATTCCGTGTATTAGTGATATCTTATGATGTTTCTTTTTCTGTGTGACTTATTTCAGTTAGAATCTTCGTACCTGAATCCACTCATTATGCTGCTACGGGCCTGAAGACATAGATTTCCTTGCTGAGTGATACTGCATTGTTCGTAAGTACCACAACTTCTTTATCCATTTTTCACTTTCTGAGATATTGAACTTGTACCGTAAACCAGGTTCTTGTAAACAGAGCCGTCCCAACCTTTGGGGTGGCTTTGTCTTTTTTATTTTAATTTCTCTAAGCTATAGGACCATAAGTGGAAAATGCCCTAGGCTCTGTTGCTTTGTTTTTTGATGTTTCAGGAAACACCATACACTTCTCCTGAGTGGCTGTTGGCAATTTACATCCCGCCCATCAGCATAACAAGGCTCCCAGTTTTCCATGGCCTGTCCTGCCTTTCTGGATTTTACACTTTTTTCAGATGGCCCTTTTGACCGGGGGGAAGTGAGACTTCATTGTAGTGCAGATTTCCTTTGCAAGCTTGCTTGGTTGGCCAAAAAGGGCGTATGTGTTTTTTCCTGAATATATTCAGGAAAAAACGCATACGCCCTTTTTGGCCAAGTGCATCATTGTGGACGTTCTGCCTCTTTTCCTATGCTGTAAATGCAATTCCAGTCTACCTCCTGAAATCGGTTTCCTGCAATTGTGCCCCGCATTCAAGTCCTCTTGGCAGCCTTACTTCAGTATATTTTTGGACGATAGCTGTCATTTATAACTCGGCAGGTTTGTGAATTAGAGTGCCCCTGAGCTCCTTTCTTCAACTCGCTTTCTCGTGAGCTGGCCGCAACACCGCAGGATGGCTTCAGGCCGTAATCTGGTTCTGGCATGGCACGCTGAGCCTTTGGTTAATTCCTCTTCCTGGTGCGAAATGAGAGTTAAATTTGCCCGTCCAGACACCTCCAGCTAGTCTCTCATTGGTCCTCCCTATTCCTGTTCATCTTCCGCAGAAATTGCAAACTGGGCCAAACAGGAGGTTAAAGGCACTGACTCTCGAAGTCGGGAGAGTGTTAGTAAAGCTTCTGGAATGTTGCACCCGAGTACCAGAGGATGAAAACTGAGACATATTGGAACACGTCTCCCGATCACACGGTTGATCATACTCTGGGTTCCACATGCACGTTTTAGCTGAAGGAAGAATCCCTTAAACCTGGAGAGTTGAGACCCGTGGAATGGGTACCATGCAATATGACTTCAAAGGTCTTCATTTGCTCAGCGAACCTCTCCAATCCTATCACTGCTGCGTTTATGCCCCTGTACAAACTCTTGATTCTCTTTCGGAGACATAGCAATCCATAGGTTTTAAGATACTTCCTAGTCAGGTACATTCTTAGGCGTTTAATATGGGGTGTTGAGTCCATTTCCTTGAGCAAGGAGTAGCTCTTGTCTATTCCATATGTGGCTTAAGGAACTTTATCTGTGCTCATTTCAATCTCTGGTTTTATGCAGCACCCCAACTCACCTTTCCCCTTAAGCAAGCATAAGTTGGGTTTCTAAATTTGAGACCCTGTTCTGTTTTGGAATTCAGTTCCTCTGTAGCCAAGTTTACATTCCGTGTATTAGTGATATCTTATGATGTTTCTTTTTCTGTGTGACTTATTTCAGTTAGAATCATCGTACCTGAATCCACTCATTATGCTGCTACGGGCCTGATGACATAGATTTCATTGCTGAGTGATACTGCATTGTACGTAAGTACCACAATTTCTTTATCCATTTTTCACATTCTGCGATATTGAACTTGTACTGTAAACCAGGTTCTTGTAAACAGAGCCGTCCCAACCTTTGGGGTGGCTGTGTCTTTTTGATTTTAATTTCCCTAAGCTATAGGACCATAAGTGGAAGTGCCCTAGGCTCTGTTGCTTTGTTTTTTAGATGTTTCAGGAAACACCATACACTTCTCCCGAGTGGCTGTTGGCAATTTACATCCCGCCCATCAGCATAACAAGGCTCCCAGTTCTCCATGGCCTGTCCTGCCTTTCTGGATTTTACACTTTTTTCAGATGGCCCTTTTGACCGGGGGGAAGTGAGACTTCATTGTAATGCAGATTTCCTTTGCAAGCTTGCTTGGTTGGCCAAAAAGGGCGTATGCGTTTTTTCCTGAATATATTCAGGAAAAAACGCATACGCCCTTTTTGGCCAAGTGCATCATTGTGGACGTTCTGCCTCTTTTCCTATGCTTTAAATGCAATTCCAGTCTACCTCCTGAAATCGGTTTCCTGCAATTCTGCCCCGCTTTCAAGTCCTCTTGGCAGCCTTACTTCAGTATATTTTTGGACGATAGCTGTCATTTATAACTCGGCAGGTTTGTGAATTACAGTGCCCCTAGCTCCTTTCTTCAACTCGCTTTCTCATGAGGTGGCCACAACACCGCAGGATGGCTTCAGGCCCTAATCTGGTTCCGGCACGGCACGCTGAGCTTTTGGTTAATTCCTCTTCCTGGTGGGAAATGAGAGTTAAATTTGCCCGTCCAGACACCTCCAGCTAGTCTCTCATTGGTTCCCCTATTCCTGTTCATCTTCCGCAGAAATTGCAAACTGGGCCAAACAGGAGGTTAAAGGCACTGACTCTCCAAGTCGGGAGAGTGTTAGTAAAGCGTCTGGAATGTTGCACCCGAGTACCAGGGGACGAAAACTGACACATATTGGAACACGTCTCCCGATCACACGGTTGATCATACTCTGGGTTCCACATGCTTGTTTTAGCTGAAGGAAGAATACCTTAAACCTGGAGAGTTGAGACCCGTGGAATGTGTACCATGCAATATGACTTCAAAGGGTCTTCATTTGCTCACCGAACCTCTCCAATCCTATCACTGCTGCGTTTATGCCCCTGTACACACGCTTGATTCTCTTTCGGAGACATAGCAATCCATAGGTTTTAAGATACTTCCTAGTCAGGTACACTCTTAGGCATTTAATATGGGGTGTTGAGTCCATTTCGTTGAGCAAGGAGTAGCTCTTGTCTATTCCATATTTGGCTTAAGGAACTTTATCTGTGCTCATTTCAATCTCTGGTTTTATGCAGCAGCCCAACTCACCTTTCCCCTTAAGCAAGCATAAGTTGGTTTTCTAAATTTGAGACCCTGTTCTGTTTTGTAATTCAGTTCCTATGTAGCCAAGTTTACATTCCGTGTGTTAGTGATATCTTATGATGTTTCTTTTTCTGTGAGACTTATTTCAGTTAGAATCATCGTACCTGAATCCACTCATTATGCTGCTACGGGCCTGATGACATAGATTTCATTGCTGAGTGATATTGCATTGTACGTAAGTACCACAACTTCTTTATCCATTTTTAACTTCTGCGATATTGAACTTGTACCGTAAATGAGTTTCTTGTAAACAGAGCCGTCCCAACCTTTTGGGTGGCTCTGTCTTTTTGATTTTAATTTCCCTAAGCTATAGGACCATAAGTGGAAGTGCCCTAGGCTCTGTTGCTTTGTTTTTTAGATGTTTCAGGAAACACCATACACTTCTCCCGAGTGGCTGTTGGCAATTTACATCCCGCCCATCAGCATAACAAGGCTCCCAGTTCTCCATGGCCTGTCCTGCCTTTCTGGATTTTACACTTTTTTCAGATGGCCCTTTTGACCGGGGGGAAGTGAGACTTCATTGTAGTGCAGATTTCCTTTGCAAGCTTGCTTGGTTGGCCAAAAAGGGCGTATGCGTTTTTTCCTGAATATATTCAGGAAAAAACGCATACGCCCTTTTTGGCCAAGTGCATCATTGTGGACGTTCTGCCTCTTTTCCTATGCTTTAAATGCAATTCCAGTCTACCTCCTGAAATCGGTTTCCTGCAATTCTGCCCCGCTTTCAAGTCCTCTTGGCAGCCTTACTTCAGTATATTTTTGGACGATAGCTGTCATTTATAACTCTGCAGGTTTGTGAATTTCTGTGCCCCTGAGCTCCTTTCTTCAACTCGCTTTCTCGTGAGCTGGCCGCAACACCGCAGGATTGCTTCAGGCCCTAATCTGGTTCTGGCACGGCATGCTGAGCCTTTGGTTAATTCCTCTTCCTGGTGGGAAATGAGAGTTAAATTTGCCCGTCCAGACACCTCCAGCTAGTCTCTCATTGGTCCTCCCTATTCGTGTTCATCTTCTGCAGAAATTGCAAACTGGGCCAAACAGGAGGTTAAAGGCACTGACTCTCCAAGTCGGGAGAGTGTTAGTAAAGCGTCTGGAATGTTGCACCCGAGTACCAGAGGATGAAAACTGAGACATATTGGAACACGTCTCCCGATCACACGGTTGATCATACTCTGGGTTCCACATGCATGTTTTAGCTGAAGGAAGAATCCCTTAAACCTGGAGAGTTGAGACCCGTGGAATGGGTACCATGCAATATGACTTCAAAAGGTCTTCATTTGCTCACCGAAACTCTCCAATCCTATCACTGCTGCGTTTATGCCCCTGTACACACGCTTGATTCTCTTTCGGAGACATAGCATTCCCTAGGTTTTAAGCTACTTACTAGTCAGGTACATTCTTAGGTGTTTAATATGGGGTGATGAGTCCGTTTCGTTGAGCAATGAGTAGCTGTTGTCTATTCCATATTTGGCTTAAGGAACTTTATCTGTGCTCATTTCAATCTCTGGTTTTATGCAGCACCCCAACTCACCTTTCCCCTTAAGGAAGCATAAGTTGGTTTTCTAAATTTGAGACCCTGTTCTGTTTTGGAATTCAGTTCCTGTGTAGCCAAGTTTACATTCCGTGTATTAGTGATATCTTATGATGTTTCTTTTTCTGTGTGACTTATTTCATTTAGAATCATCGTACCTGAATCCACTCATTATGCTGCTACGGGCCTGATGACATAGATTTCATTGCTGAGTGATATTGCATTGTACGTAAGTACCACAACTTCTTTATCCATTTTTCACTTTCTGCGATATTGAACTTGTACCGTAAACCAGGTTCTTGTAAACAGAGCCTTCCCAATCTTTGGGGTGGCTGTGTCTTTTTGATTTTAATTTCCCTAAGCTATAGGACCATAAGTGGAAGTGCCCTAGGCTCTGTTGCTTTGTTTTTTAGATGTTTCAGGAAACACCATACACTTCTCCCGAGTGGCTGTTGGCAAATTACATCCCGCCCATCAGCATAACAAGGCTCCCAGTTCTCCATGGCCTGTCCTGCCTTTCTGGATTTTACACTTTTTTCAGATGGCCCTTTTGACCGGGGGGAAGTGAGACTTCATTGTAGTGCAGATTTCCTTTGCAAGCTTGCTTGGTTGGCCAAAAAGGGCGTATGCGTTTTTTCCTGAATATATTCAGGAAAACACGCATACGCCCTTTTTGGCCAAGTGCATCATTGTGGACCATCTGCCTCTTTTCCTATGCTTTAAATGCAATTCCAGTCTACCTCCTGAAATCGGTTTCCTGCAATTCTGCCCCGCTTTCAAGTCCTCTTGGCAGCCTTACTTCAGTATATTTTTGGACGATAGCTGTCATTTATAACTCGGCAGGTTTGTGAATTACAGTGCCCCTGAGCTCCTTTCTTCAACTCTCTTTCTTGTGAGCTGGCGCAACACCGCATGATTGCTTCAGGCCCTAATCTGGTTCCGGCACGGCACGCTGAGCCTTTGGTTAATTCCTCTTCCTGGTGGGAAATGAGAGTTAAATTTGCCCGTGCAGACCCCTCCAGCTAGTCTCTCATTGGTTCTCCCTATTCCTGTTCATCTTCCGCAGAAATTGCAAACTGGGCCAAACAGGAGGTTAAAGGCACTGACTCTCCAAGTCGGGAGAGTGTTAGTAAAGCATCTGGAATGTTGCACCCGAGTACCAGGGGACGAAAACTGAGACATATTGGAACACGTCTCCCGATCACACGGTTGATCATACTCTGGGTTCCACATGCATGTTTTAGCTGAAGGAAGAATACCTTAAACCTGGAGAGTTGAGACCCGTGGAATGGGTACCATGCAATATGACTTCAAAGGGTCTTCATTTGCTCACCGAACCTCTCCAGTCCTATCACTGCTGTGTTTATGGCCCTGTACACACGCTTGATTCTCTTTCGGAGACATAGCAATCCATAGGTTTTAAGATACTTCCTAGTCAGGTACATTCTTAGGCGTTTAATATGGGGTGTTGAATCCATTTCGTTGAGCAAGGAGTAGCTCTTGTCTATTCCATATTTGGCTTAAGGAACTTTATCTGTGCTCATTTCAATCTCTGGTTTTATGCAGCACCCCAACTCACCTTTCCCCTTAAGCAAGCATAAGTTGGGTTTCTAAATTTGAGACCCTGTTCTGTTTTGAAATTCAGTTCCTGTGTAGCCACGTTTACATTCCGTGTATTAGTGATATCTTATGATGTTTCTTTTTCTGTGTGACTTATTTCAGTTAGAATCATCGTACCTGAATCCACTCATTATGCTGCTACGGGCCTGGTGACGTAGATTTCATTGCTGAGTGATACTGCATTGTACGTAAGTACCACAATTTCTTTATCCATTTTTCACATTCTGCGATATTGAACTTGTACTGTAAACCAGGTTCTTGTAAACAGAGCCATCCCAACCTTTGGGGTGGCTGTGTCTTTTTGATTTTAATTTCCCTAAGCTATAGGACCATAAGTGGAAGTGCCCTAGGCTCTGTTGCTTTGTTTTTTAGATGTTTCAGGAAACACCATACACTTCTCCCGAGTGGCTGTTGGCAATTTACATCCCGCCCATCAGCATAACAAGGCTCCCAGTTCTCCATGGCCTGTCCTGCCTTTCTGGATTTTACACTTTTTTCAGATGGCCCTTTTGACCGGGGGGAAGTGAGACTTCATTGTAGTGCAGATTTCCTTTGCAAGCTTGCTTGGTTGGCCAAAAAGGGCGTATGCGTTTTTTCCTGAATATATTCAGGAAAAAACGCATACGCCCTTTTTGGCCAAGTGCATCATTGTGGACGTTCTGCCTCTTTTCCTATGCTTTAAATGCAATTCCAGTCTACCTCCTGAAATCGGTTTCCTGCAATTCTGCCCCGCTTTCAAGTCCTCTTGGCAGCCTTACTTCAGTATATTTTTGGACGATAGCTGTCATTTATAACTCTGCAGGTTTGTGAATTACAGTGCCCCTGAGCTGCTTTCTTCAACTCGCTTTCTCGTGAGCTGACCGCAACACCGCAGGATTGCTTCAGGCCCTAATCTTGTTCCGGCACGGCACGCTGAGCCTTTGGTTAATTCCTCTTCCTGGTGCGAAATGAGAGTTCAATTTGCCCATCCAGACACCTCCATCTAGTCTGTCATTGGTTCTCCCTATTCCTGTTCATCTTCCGCAGAAATTGCAAAGTGGGCCAAACAGGAGGTTAAAGGCACTGACTCTCCAAGTCGGGAGAGTGTTAGTAAAGCGTCTGGAATGTTGCAGCCGAGTACCAGGGGACGAAAACTGACACATATTGGAACACGTCTCCCGATCACACGGTTGATCATACTCTGGGTTCCACATGCATGTTTTAGCTGAAGGAAGAATCCCTTAAACCTGGAGAGTTGAGACCCGTGGAATGGGTACCATGCAATATGACTTCAAAGGGTCTTCATTTGCTCACCGAACCTCTCCAGTCCTATCACTGCTACCTTTATGCCCCTGTACACACGCTTGATTCTCTTTCGGAGACATAGCAATCCATAGGTTTTAAGATACTTCCTAGTCAGGTACACTCTTAGGCATTTAATATGGGGTGTTGAGTCCATTTCGTTGAGCAAGGAGTAGCTCTTGTCTATTCCATATGTGGCTTAAGGAACTTTATCTGTGCTCATTTCAATCTCTGGTTTTATGCAGCACCCCAACTCACCTTTCCCCTTAAGCAAGCATAAGTTGGGTTTCTAAATTTGAGACCCTGTTCTGTTTTGTAATTCAGTTCCTATGTAGCCAAGTTTACATTCCGTGTATTAGTGATATCTTATGATGTTTCTTTTCCTGTGTGACTTATTTCAGTTAGAATCATCATACCTGAATCCACTCATTATGCTGCTACGGGCCTGATGACATAGATTTCATTGCTGAGTGATATTGCATTGTACGTAAGTACCACAACTTCTTTATCCATTTTTAACTTCTGCGATATTGAACTTGTACCGTAAATGAGTTTCTTGTAAACAGAGCCGTCCCAACCTTTTGGGTGGCTCTGTCTTTTTGATTTTAATTTCCCTAAGCTATAGGACCATAAGTGGAAGTGCCCTAGGCTCTGTTGCTTTGTTTTTTAGATGTTTCAGGAAACACCATACACTTCTCCCGAGTGGCTGTTGGCAATTTACATCCCGCCCATCAGCATAACAAGGCTCCCAGTTCTCCATGGCCTGTCCTGCCTTTCTGGATTTTACACTTTTTTCAGATGGCCCTTTTGACCGGGGGGAAGTGAGACTTCATTGTAGTGCAGATTTCCTTTGCAAGCTTGCTTGGTTGGCCAAAAAGGGCGTATGCGTTTTTTCCTGAATATATTCAGGAAAAAACGCATACGCCCTTTTTGGCCAAGTGCATCATTGTGGACGTTCTGCCTCTTTTCCTATGCTTTAAATGCAATTCCAGTCTACCTCCTGAAATCGGTTTCCTGCAATTCTGCCCCGCTTTCAAGTCCTCTTGGCAGCCTTACTTCAGTATATTTTTGGACGATAGCTGTCATTTATAACTCGGCAGGTTTGTGAATTACAGTGCCCCTGAGCTCCTTTCTTCAACTCGCTTTCTCGTGAGCTGGCCGCAACACCGCAGGATTGCTTCAGGCCCTAACCTGGTTCTGGCACGGCATGCTGAGCCTTTGGTTAATTCCTCTTCCTGGTGGGAAATGAGAGTTAAATTTGCCCGTCCAGACACCTCCAGCTAGTCTCTCATTGGTCCTCCCTATTCGTGTTCATCTTCTGCAGAAATTGCAAACTGGGCCAAACAGGAGGTTAAAGGCACTGACTCTCCAAGTCGGGAGAGTGTTAGTAAAGCGTCTGGAATGTTGCACCCGAGTACCAGAGGATGAAAACTGAGACATATTGGAACACGTCTCCCGATCACACGGTTGATCATACTCTGGGTTCCACATGCATGTTTTAGCTGAAGGAAGAATCCCTTAAACCTGGAGAGTTGAGACCCGTGGAATGGGTACCATGCAATATGACTTCAAAAGGTCTTCATTTGCTCACCGAAACTCTCCAATCCTATCACTGCTGCGTTTATGCCCCTGTACACACGCTTGATTCTCTTTCGGAGACATAGCATTCCCTAGGATTTAAGCTACTTACTAGTCAGGTACATTCTTAGGTGTTTAATATGGGGTGATGTGTCCGTTTCGTTGAGCAATGAGTAGCTGTTGTCTATTCCATATTTGGCTTAAGGAACTTTATCTGTGCTCATTTCAATCTCTGGTTTTATGCAGCACCCCAACTCACCTTTCCCCTTAAGGAAGCATAAGTTGGTTTTCTAAATTTGAGACCCTGTTCTGTTTTGTAATTCAGTTCCTATGTAGCCAAGTTTACATTCCGTGTATTAGTGATATCTTATGATGTTTCTTTTTCTGTGTGACTTATTTCAGTTAGAATCATCGTACCTGAATCCACTCATTATGCTGCTACGGGCCTGATGACATAGATTTCATTGCTGAGTGATATTGCATTGTACGTAAGTACCACAACTTCTTTATCCATTTTTCACTTTCTGCGATATTGAACTTGTACCGTAAACCAGGTTCTTGTAAACAGAGCCTTCCCAATCTTTGGGGTGGCTGTGTCTTTTTGATTTTAATTTCCCTAAGCTATAGGACCATAAGTGGAAGTGCCCTAGGCTCTGTTGCTTTGTTTTTTAGATGTTTCAGGAAACACCATACACTTCTCCCGAGTGGCTGTTGGCAAATTACATCCCGCCCATCAGCATAACAAGGCTCCCAGTTCTCCATGGCCTGTCCTGCCTTTCTGGATTTTACACTTTTTTCAGATGGCCCTTTTGACCGGGGGGAAGTGAGACTTCATTGTAGTGCAGATTTCCTTTGCAAGCTTGCTTGGTTGGCCAAAAAGGGCGTATGCGTTTTTTCCTGAATATATTCAGGAAAAAACGCATACGCCCTTTTTGGCCAAGTGCATCATTGTGGACCATCTGCCTCTTTTCCTATGCTTTAAATGCAATTCCAGTCTACCTCCTGAAATCGGTTTCCTGCAATTCTGCCCCGCTTTCAAGTCCTCTTGGCAGCCTTACTTCAGTATATTTTTGGACGATAGCTGTCATTTATAACTCGGCAGGTTTGTGAATTACAGTGCCCCTGAGCTCCTTTCTTCAACTCTCTTTCTTGTGAGCTGGCGCAACACCGCATGATTGCTTCAGGCCCTAATCTGGTTCCGGCACGGCACGCTGAGCCTTTGGTTAATTCCTCTTCCTGGTGGGAAATGAGAGTTAAATTTGCCCGTGCAGACCCCTCCAGCTAGTCTCTCATTGGTTCTCCCTATTCCTGTTCATCTTCCGCAGAAATTGCAAACTGGGCCAAACAGGAGGTTAAAGGCACTGACTCTCCAAGTCGGGAGAGTGTTAGTAAAGCGTCTGGAATGTTGCACCCGAGTACCAGGGGACGAAAACTGACACATATTGGAACACGTCTCCCGATCACACGGTTGATCATACTCTGGGTTCCACATGCATGTTTTAGCTGAAGGAAGAATCCCTTAAACCTGGAGAGTTGAGACCCGTGGAATGGGTACCTTGCAATATGACTTCAAAGGGTCTTCATTTGCTCACCGAACCTCTCCAGTCCTATCACTGCTGCGTTTATTCCCCTGTACACACGCTTGATTCTCTTTCAGAGACATAGCAATCCATAGGTTTTAAGATACTTCCTAGCCAGGTACATTCTTAGGCGTTTAATATGGGGTGTTGAGTCCATTTCGTTGAGCAAGGAGTAGCTCTTGTCTATTCCATATTTGGCTTAAGGAACTTTATCTGTGCTCATTTCAATCTCTGGTTTTATGCAGCACCCCAACTCACCTTTCCCCTTAAGCAAGCATAAGTTGGGTTTCTAAATTTGAGACCCTGTTCTGTTTTGGAATTCAGTTCCTGTGTAGCCACGTTTACATTCCATGTATTAGTGATATCTTATGATGTTTCTTTTTCTGTGTGACTTATTTCAGTTAGAATCATCGTACCTGAATCCACTCATTATGCTGCTACGGGCCTGATGACTTAGATTTCCTTGTTGAGTGATACTGCATTTTACGTAAGTACCACAACTTCTTTATCCATTTTTCACTTTCTGCAATATTGAACTTGTACCGTAAACCAGGTTCTTGTAAACAGAGCCGTCCCAATCTTTGGGGTGGCTGTGTCTTTTTGATTTTAATTTCCCTAAGCTATAGGACCATAAGTGGAAGTGCCCTAGGCTCTGTTGCTTTGTTTTTTAGATGTTTCAGGAAACACCATACACTTCTCCCGAGTGGCTGTTGGCAATTTACATCCCGCCCATCAGCATAAGGAGGCTCCCAGTTCTCCATGGCCTGTCCTGCCTTTCTGGATTTTACACTTTTTTCAGATGGCCCTTTTGACCGGGGGGAAGTGAGACTTCATTGTAGTGCAGATTTCCTTGCAAGCTTGCTTGGTTGGCCAAAAAGGGCGTATGCGTTTTTTCCTGAATATATTCAGGAAAAAACGCATACGCCCTTTTTGGCCAAGTGCATCATTGTGGACGTTCTGCCTCTTTTCCTATGCTTTAAATGCAATTCCAGTCTACCTCCTGAAATCGGTTTCCTGCAATTCTGCCCCGCTTCAAGTCCTCTTGGCAGCCTTACTTCAGTATATTTTTGGACGATAGCTGTCATTTATAACTCTGCAGGTTTGTGAATTTCTGTGCCCCTGAGCTCCTTTCTTCAACTCGCTTTCTTGTGAGCTGGCCGCAACACCGCATGATTGCTTCAGGCCCTAATCTGGTTCCGGCACGGCACGCTGAGCCTTTGGTTAATTCCTCTTCCTGGTGGGAAATGAGAGTTAAATTTGCCCGTCCAGACACCTCCAGCTAGTCTCTCATTGGTTCTCCCTATTCCTGTTCATCTTCCGCAGAAATTGCAAACTGGGCCAAACAGGAGGTTAAAGGCACTGACTCTCCAAGTCAGGAGAGTGTTAGTAAAGCGTCTGGCATGTTGCACCCGAGTACCAGGGAATGAAAAGTGAGACACATTTGAACATGTTTCTCGATCACATGGTGGATCATACTCTGGGTTCCACATGCATGTTTTAGCTGAAGGAAGTATCCCTTAAACCTGGAGAGTTGAGACCCATGGAATGGGTACCATGCAATATGACTTCAAAGGTCTTCATTTGCTCACCGAACCTCACCAATCTTATGAGCCCCAAGTGTCCAGCCTTATGTGTCACCCAGCTCTGGGTGTAGATGTGGTAAATGCAGGTTGCATCAGAAGCCTTGAATGAATTACTTAAGTATTTCTCTCTATTTCACTGTCATTGTGTTTTGTTTAAGAAATTTATTTTTATTATGGGATTTACCTGATTTTCACTGCTTTAATGCCGCTGTACACACTCTTGATTCCCTTACAGAGATATATAAATCCATAGGTTTTATGATTCTTACTAGTCAGGTATATTCCTAGGCGTTGAATATGGGGTGTTGAGTCCATTTCGTTGAGCAAGGAGTAGCTCTTGTCTATTCCATATTTGGCTTAAGGAACTTTATCTGTGCTCATTTCAATCTCTGGTTTTATGCAGCACCCCAACTCACCTTTCCCCTTAAGCAAGCATAAGTTGGTTTTCTAAATTTGAGACCCTGTTCTGTTTTGTAATTCAGTTCCTGTGTAGCCAAGTTTACATTCCGTGTATTAGTGATACCTTATGATGTTTCTTTTTCTGTGTGACTTATTTCAGTTAGATTCATCGTACTTAGTCCTCTCATTATGCTGCTACGGGCCTGATGACATAGATTTCATTGCTGAGTGATATTGCATTGTACGTAAGTACCACAACTTCTTTATCCATTTTTCACTTTCTGTGATATTGAACTTGTACCGTATATGAGGTTCTTGTAAACAGAGCCATCCCAAACTTTGGGGTGGCTGTGTCTTTTTGAATTTAATTGCCCTAAGCTATAGGACCATAAGTGGAAGTGCCCTAGGCTCTGTTGCTTTGTTTTTTAGATGTTTCAGGAAACACCATACACTTCTCCCGAGTGGCTGTTGGCAATTTACATCCCGCCCATCAGCATAACAAGGCTCCCAGTTCTCCATGGCCTGTCCTGCCTTTCTGGATTTTACACTTTTTTCAGATGGCCCTTTTGACCGGGGGGAAGTGAGACTTCATTGTAGTGCAGATTTCCTTTGCAAGCTTGCTTGGTTGGCCAAAAAGGGCGTATGCGTTTTTTCCTGAATATATTCAGGAAAAAACGCATACGCCCTTTTTGGCCAAGTGCATCATTGTGGACGTTCTGCCTCTTTTCCTATGCTTTAAATGCAATTCCAGTCTACCTCCTGAAATCGGTTTCCTGCAATTCTGCCCCGCTTTCAAGTCCTCTTGGCAGCCTTACTTCAGTATATTTTTGGACGATAGCTGTCATTTATAACTCGGCAGGTTTGTGAATTACAGTGCCCCTAGCTCCTTTCTTCAACTCGCTTTCTCATGAGGTGGCCACAACACCGCAGGATGGCTTCAGGCCCTAATCTGGTTCCGGCACGGCACGCTGAGCTTTTGGTTAATTCCTCTTCCTGGTGGGAAATGAGAGTTAAATTTGCCCGTCCAGACACCTCCAGCTAGTCTCTCATTGGTTCTCCCTATTCCTGTTCATCTTCCGCAGAAATTGCAAACTGGGCCAAACAGGAGGTTAAAGGCACTGACTCTCCAAGTCGGGAGAGTGTTAGTAAAGCGTCTGGAATGTTGCACCCGAGTACCAGGGGACGAAAACTGACACATATTGGAACACGTCTCCCGATCACACGGTTGATCATACTCTGGGTTCCACATGCATGTTTTAGCTGAAGGAAGAATACCTTAAACCTGGAGAGTTGAGACCCGTGGAATGGGTACCATGCAATATGACTTCAAAGGGTCTTCATTTGCTCACCGAACCTCTCCAATCCTATCACTGCTGCGTTTATGCCCCTGTACACACGCTTGATTCTCTTTCGGAGACATAGCAATCCATAGGTTTTAAGATACTTCCTAGTCAGGTACACTCTTAGGCATTTAATATGGGGTGTTGAGTCCATTTCGTTGAGCAAGGAGTAGCTCTTGTCTATTCCATATTTGGCTTAAGGAACTTTATCTGTGCTCATTTCAATCTCTGGTTTTATGCAGCACCCCAACTCACCTTTCCCCTTAAGCAAGCATAAGTTGGTTTTCTAAATTTGAGACCCTGTTCTGTTTTGTAATTCAGTTCCTATGTAGCCAAGTTTACATTCCGTGTGTTAGTGATATCTTATGATGTTTCTTTTTCTGTGAGACTTATTTCAGTTAGAATCATCGTACCTGAATCCACTCATTATGCTGCTACGGGCCTGATGACATAGATTTCATTGCTGAGTGATATTGCATTGTACGTAAGTACCACAACTTCTTTATCCATTTTTAACTTCTGCGATATTGAACTTGTACCGTAAATGAGTTTCTTGTAAACAGAGCCGTCCCAACCTTTTGGGTGGCTCTGTCTTTTTGATTTTAATTTCCCTAAGCTATAGGACCATAAGTGGAAGTGCCCTAGGCTCTGTTGCTTTGTTTTTTAGATGTTTCAGGAAACACCATACACTTCTCCCGAGTGGCTGTTGGCAATTTACATCCCGCCCATCAGCATAACAAGGCTCCCAGTTCTCCATGGCCTGTCCTGCCTTTCTGGATTTTACACTTTTTTCAGATGGCCCTTTTGACCGTGGGGAAGTGAGACTTCATTGTAGTGCAGATTTCCTTTGCAAGCTTGCTTGGTTGGCCAAAAAGGGCGTATGCGTTTTTTCCTGAATATATTCAGGAAAAAACGCATACGCCCTTTTTGGCCAAGTGCATCATTGTGGACGTTCTGCCTCTTTTCCTATGCTTTAAATGCAATTCCAGTCTACCTCCTGAAATCGGTTTCCTGCAATTCTGCCCCGCTTTCAAGTCCTCTTGGCAGCCTTACTTCAGTATATTTTTGGACGATAGCTGTCATTTATAACTCGGCAGGTTTGTGAATTACAGTGCCCCTGAGCTCCTTTCTTCAACTCGCTTTCTCGTGAGCTGGCCGCAACACCGCAGGATGGCTTCAGGCCCTAATCTGGTTCTGGCACGGCACGCTGAGCCTTTGGTTAATTCCTCTTCCTGGTGGGAAATGAGAGTTAAATTTGCCCGTCCAGACACCTCCAGCTAGTCTCTCATTGGTTCTCCCTATTCCTGTTCATCTTCCGCAGAAATTGCAAACTGGGCCAAACAGGAGGTTAAAGGCACTGACTCTCCAAGTCGGGAGAGTGTTAGTAAAGCGTCTGGAATGTTGCACCCGAGTACCAGAGCATGAAAACTGAGACATATTGGAACACGTCTCCCGATCACACGGTTGATCATACTCTGGGTTCCACATGCATGTTTTAGCTGAAGGAAGAATCCCTTAAACCTGGAGAGTTGAGACCCGTGGAATGGGTACCATGCAATATGACTTCAAAGGGTCTTCATTTGCTCACCGAACCTCTCCAGTCCTATCACTGCTACCTTTATGCCCCTGTACACACGCTTGATTCTCTTTCGGAGACATAGCAATCCATAGGTTTTAAGATACTTCCTAGTCAGGTACACTCTTAGGCATTTAATATGGGGTGTTGAGTCCATTTCGTTGAGCAAGGAGTAGCTCTTGTCTATTCCATATGTGGCTTAAGGAACTTTATCTGTGCTCATTTCAATCTCTGGTTTTATGCAGCACCCCAACTCACCTTTCCCCTTAAGCAAGCATAAGTTGGGTTTCTAAATTTGAGACCCTGTTCTGTTTTGTAATTCAGTTCCTATGTAGCCAAGTTTACATTCCGTGTATTAGTGATATCTTATGATGTTTCTTTTCCTGTGTGACTTATTTCAGTTAGAATCATCATACCTGAATCCACTCATTATGCTGCTACGGGCCTGATGACATAGATTTCATTGCTTAGTGATACTGCATTGTACGTAAGTACCACAACTTCTTTATCCATTTTTCACTTTCTGCGATATTGAACTTGTACCGTAAACCAGGTTCTTGTAAACAGAGCCGTCCCAAACTTTGGGGTGGCTGTGTCTTTTTGCTTTTAATTTCTCTAAGCTATAGGACCATAAGTGGAAGTGCCCTAGGCTCTGTTGCTTTGATTTTTAGATGTTTCAGGAAACACCATACACTTCTCCCGAGTGGCTGTTGGCAATTTACATCCCGCCCATCAGCATAACAAGGCTCCCAGTTCTCCATGGCCTGTCCTGCCTTTCTGCATTTTACACTTTTTTCAGATGGCCCTTTTGACCGGGGGGAAGTGAGACTTCATTGTAGTGCAGATTTCCTTGCAAGCTTGCTTGGTTGGCCAAAAAGGGCGTATGCGTTTTTTCCTGAATATATTCAGGAAAAAAAGCATACGCCCTTTTTGGCCAAGTGCATCATTGTGGACGTTCTGCCTCTTTTCCTATGCTTTAAATGCAATTCCAGTCTACCTCCTGAAATCGGTTTCCTGCAATTCTGCCCCGCTTCAAGTCCTCTTGGCAGCCTTACTTCAGTATATTTTTGGACGATAGCTGTCATTTATAACTCTGCAGGTTTGTGAATTTCTGTGCCCCTGAGCTCCTTTCTTCAACTCGCTTTCTTGTGAGCTGGCCGCAACACCGCATGATTGCTTCAGGCCCTAATCTGGTTCCGGCACGGCACGCTGAGCCTTTGGTTAATTCCTCTTCCTGGTGGGAAATGAGAGTTAAATTTGCCCGTCCAGACACCTCCAGCTAGTCTCTCATTGGTTCTCCCTATTCCTGTTCATCTTCCGCAGAAATTGCAAACTGGGCCAAACAGGAGGTTAAAGGCACTGACTCTCCAAGTCAGGAGAGTGTTAGTAAAGCGTCTGGCATGTTGCACCCGAGTACCAGGGAATGAAAAGTGAGACACATTTGAACATGTTTCTCGATCACATGGTGGATCATACTCTGGGTTCCACATGCATGTTTTAGCTGAAGGAAGTATCCCTTAAACCTGGAGAGTTGAGACCCATGGAATGGGTACCATGCAATATGACTTCAAAGGTCTTCATTTGCTCACCGAACCTCACCAATCTTATGAGCCCCAAGTGTCCAGCCTTATGTGTCACCCAGCTCTGGGTGTAGATGTGGTAAATGCAGGTTGCATCAGAAGCCTTGAATGAATTACTTAAGTATTTCTCTCTATTTCACTGTCATTGTGTTTTGTTTAAGAAATTTATTTTTATTATGGGATTTACCTGATTTTCACTGCTTTAATGCCGCTGTACACACTCTTGATTCCCTTACAGAGATATATAAATCCATAGGTTTTATGATTCTTACTAGTCAGGTATATTCCTAGGCGTTGAATATGGGGTGTTGAGTCCATTTCGTTGAGCAAGGAGTAGCTCTTGTCTATTCCATATTTGGCTTAAGGAACTTTATCTGTGCTCATTTCAATCTCTGGTTTTATGCAGCACCCCAACTCACCTTTCCCCTTAAGCAAGCATAAGTTGGTTTTCTAAATTTGAGACCATGTTCTGTTTTGTAATTCAGTTCCTGTGTAGCCAAGTTTACATTCCGTGTATTAGTGATACCTTATGATGTTTCTTTTTCTGTGTGACTTATTTCAGTTAGATTCATCGTACTTAGTCCTCTCATTATGCTGCTACGGGCCTGATGACATAGATTTCATTGCTGAGTGATATTGCATTGTACGTAAGTACCACAACTTCTTTATCCATTTTTCACTTTCTGTGATATTGAACTTGTACCGTATATGAGGTTCTTGTAAACAGAGCCATCCCAAACTTTGGGGTGGCTGTGTCTTTTTGATTTTAATTGCCCTAAGCTATAGGACCATAAGTGGAAGTGCCCTAGGCTCTGTTGCTTTGTTTTTTTAGATGTTTCAGGAAACACCATACACTTCTCCCGAGTGGCTGTTGGCAATTTACATCCCGCCCATCAGCATAACAAGGCTCCCAGTTCTCCATGGCCTGTCCTGCCTTTCTGGATTTTACACTTTTTTCAGATGGCCCTTTTGACCGGGGGGAAGTGAGACTTCATTGTAGTGCAGATTTCCTTTGCAAGCTTGCTTGGTTGGCCAAAAAGGGCGTATGCGTTTTTTCCTGAATATATTCAGGAAAAAACGCATACGCCCTTTTTGGCCAAGTGCATCATTGTGGACGTTCTGCCTCTTTTCCTATGCTTTAAATGCAATTCCAGTCTACCTCCTGAAATCGGTTTCCTGCAATTCTGCCCCGCTTTCAAGTCCTCTTGGCAGCCTTACTTCAGTATATTTTTGGACGATAGCTGTCATTTATAACTCGGCAGGTTTGTGAATTACAGTGCCCCTAGCTCCTTTCTTCAACTCGCTTTCTCATGAGGTGGCCACAACACCGCAGGATGGCTTCAGGCCCTAATCTGGTTCCGGCACGGCACGCTGAGCTTTTGGTTAATTCCTCTTCCTGGTGGGAAATGAGAGTTAAATTTGCCCGTCCAGACACCTCCAGCTAGTCTCTCATTGGTTCCCCTATTCCTGTTCATCTTCCACAGAAATTGCAAACTGGGCCAAACAGGAGGTTAAAGGCACTGACTCTCCAAGTCGGGAGAGTGTTAGTAAAGCGTCTGGAATGTTGCACCCGAGTACCAGGGGACGAAAACTGACACATATTGGAACACGTCTCCCGATCACACGGTTGATCATACTCTGGGTTCCACATGCATGTTTTAGCTGAAGGAAGAATACCTTAAACCTGGAGAGTTGAGACCCGTGGAATGTGTACCATGCAATATGACTTCAAAGGGTCTTCATTTGCTCACCGAACCTCTCCAATCCTATCACTGCTGCGTTTATGCCCCTGTACACACGCTTGATTCTCTTTCGGAGACATAGCAATCCATAGGTTTTAAGATACTTCCTAGTCAGGTACACTCTTAGGCATTTAATATGGGGTGTTGAGTCCATTTCGTTGAGCAAGGAGTAGCTCTTGTCTATTCCATATTTGGCTTAAGGAACTTTATCTGTGCTCATTTCAATCTCTGGTTTTATGCAGCACCCCAACTCACCTTTCCCCTTAAGCAAGCATAAGTTGGTTTTCTAAATTTGAGACCCTGTTCTGTTTTGGAATTCAGTTCCTATGTAGCCAAGTTTACATTCCGTGTGTTAGTGATATCTTATGATGTTTCTTTTTCTGTGAGACTTATTTCAGTTAGAATCATCGTACCTGAATCCACTCATTATGCTGCTACGGGCCTGATGACATAGATTTCATTGCTGAGTGATATTGCATTGTACGTAAGTACCACAACTTCTTTATCCATTTTTAACTTCTGCGATATTGAACTTGTACCGTAAATGAGTTTCTTGTAAACAGAGCCGTCCCAACCTTTTGGGTGGCTCTGTCTTTTTGATTTTAATTTCCCTAAGCTATAGGACCATAAGTGGAAGTGCCCTAGGCTCTGTTGCTTTGTTTTTTAGATGTTTCAGGAAACACCATACACTTCTCCCGAGTGGCTGTTGGCAATTTACATCCCGCCCATCAGCATAACAAGGCTCCCAGTTCTCCATGGCCTGTCCTGCCTTTCTGGATTTTACACTTTTTTCAGATGGCCCTTTTGACCGGGGGGAAGTGAGACTTCATTGTAGTGCAGATTTCCTTTGCAAGCTTGCTTGGTTGGCCAAAAAGGGCGTATGCGTTTTTTCCTGAATATATTCAGGAAAAAACGCATACGCCCTTTTTGGCCAAGTGCATCATTGTGGACGTTCTGCCTCTTTTCCTATGCTTTAAATGCAATTCCAGTCTACCTCCTGAAATCGGTTTCCTGCAATTCTGCCCCGCTTTCAAGTCCTCTTGGCAGCCTTACTTCAGTATATTTTTGGACGATAGCTGTCATTTATAACTCGGCAGGTTTGTGAATTACAGTGCCCCTGAGCTCCTTTCTTCAACTCGCTTTCTCGTGAGCTGGCCGCAACACCGCAGGATTGCTTCAGGCCCTAATCTGGTTCTGGCACGGCATGCTGAGCCTTTGGTTAATTCCTCTTCCTGGTGGGAAATGAGAGTTAAATTTGCCCGGCCAGACACCTCCAGCTAGTCTCTCATTGGTCCTCCCTATTCGTGTTCATCTTCTGCAGAAATTGCAAACTGGGCCAAACAGGAGGTTAAAGGCACTGACTCTCCAAGTCGGGAGAGTGTTAGTAAAGCGTCTGGAATGTTGCACCCGAGTACCAGAGGATGAAAACTGAGACATATTGGAACACGTCTCCCGATCACACGGTTGATCATACTCTGGGTTCCACATGCATGTTTTAGCTGAAGGAAGAATCCCTTAAACCTGGAGAGTTGAGACCCGTGGAATGGGTACCATGCAATATGACTTCAAAAGGTCTTCATTTGCTCACCGAAACTCTCCAATCCTATCACTGCTGCGTTTATGCCCCTGTACACACGCTTGATTCTCTTTCGGAGACATAGCATTCCCTAGGATTTAAGCTACTTACTAGTCAGGTACATTCTTAGGTGTTTAATATGGGGTGATGTGTCCGTTTCGTTGAGCAATGAGTAGCTGTTGTCTATTCCATATTTGGCTTAAGGAACTTTATCTGTGCTCATTTCAATCTCTGGTTTTATGCAGCACCCCAACTCACCTTTCCCCTTAAGGAAGCATAAGTTGGTTTTCTAAATTTGAGACCATGTTCTGTTTTGTAATTCAGTTCCTATGTAGCCAAGTTTACATTCCGTGTATTAGTGATATCTTATGATGTTTCTTTTTCTGTGTGACTTATTTCAGTTAGAATCATCGTACCTGAATCCACTCATTATGCTGCTACGGGCCTGATGACATAGATTTCATTGCTGAGTGATATTGCATTGTACGTAAGTACCACAACTTCTTTATCCATTTTTCACTTTCTGCGATATTGAACTTGTACCGTAAACCAGGTTCTTGTAAACAGAGCCTTCCCAATCTTTGGGGTGGCTGTGTCTTTTTGATTTTAATTTCCCTAAGCTATAGGACCATAAGTGGAAGTGCCCTAGGCTCTGTTGCTTTGTTTTTTAGATGTTTCAGGAAACACCATACACTTCTCCCGAGTGGCTGTTGGCAATTTACATCCCGCCCATCAGCATAACAAGGCTCCCAGTTCTCCATGGCCTGTCCTGCCTTTCTGGATTTTACACTTTTTTCAGATGGCCCTTTTGACCGGGGGGAAGTGAGACTTCATTGTAGTGCAGATTTCCTTTGCAAGCTTGCTTGGTTGGCCAAAAAGGGCGTATGCGTTTTTTCCTGAATATATTCAGGAAAAAACGCATACGCCCTTTTTGGCCAAGTGCATCATTGTGGACCATCTGCCTCTTTTCCTATGCTTTAAATGCAATTCCAGTCTACCTCCTGAAATCGGTTTCCTGCAATTCTGCCCCGCTTTCAAGTCCTCTTGGCAGCCTTACTTCAGTATATTTTTGGACGATAGCTGTCATTTATAACTCGGCAGGTTTGTGAATTACAGTGCCCCTGAGCTCCTTTCTTCAACTCTCTTTCTTGTGAGCTGGCGCAACACCGCATGATTGCTTCAGGCCCTAATCTGGTTCCGGCACGGCACGCTGAGCCTTTGGTTAATTCCTCTTCCTGGTGGGAAATGAGAGTTAAATTTGCCCGTGCAGACAACTCCAGCTAGTCTCTCATTGGTTCTCCCTATTCCTGTTCATCTTCCGCAGAAATTGCAAACTGGGCCAAACAGGAGGTTAAAGGCACTGACTCTCCAAGTCGGGAGAGTGTTAGTAAAGCGTCTGGAATGTTGCACCCGAGTACCAGGGGACGAAAACTGACACATATTGGAACACGTCTCCCGATCACACGGTTGATCATACTCTGGGTTCCACATGCATGTTTTAGCTGAAGGAAGAATCCCTTAAACCTGGAGAGTTGAGACCCGTGGAATGGGTACCTTGCAATATGACTTCAAAGGGTCTTCATTTGCTCACCGAACCTCTCCAGTCCTATCACTGCTGCGTTTATGCCCCTGTACACACGCTTGATTCTCTTTCAGAGACATAGCAATCCATAGGTTTTAAGATACTTCCTAGTCAGGTACATTCTTAGGCGTTTAATATGGGGTGTTGAGTCCATTTCGTTGAGCAAGGAGTAGCTCTTGTCTATTCCATATTTGGCTTAAGGAACTTTATCTGTGCTCATTTCAATCTCTGGTTTTATGCAGCACCCCAACTCACCTTTCCCCTTAAGCAAGCATAAGTTGGGTTTCTAAATTTGAGACCCTGTTCTGTTTTGGAATTCAGTTCCTGTGTAGCCACGTTTACATTCCGTGTATTAGTGATATCCTATGATGTTTCTTTTTCTGTGTGACTTATTTCAGTTAGAATCATCGTACCTGAATCCACTCATTATGCTGCTACGGGCCTGATGACTTAGATTTCCTTGTTGAGTGATACTGCATTTTACGTAAGTACCACAACTTCTTTATCCATTTTTCACTTTCTGCGATATTGAACTTGTACCGTAAACCAGGTTCTTGTAAACAGAGCCGTCCCAATCTTTGGGGTGGCTGTGTCTTTTTGATTTTAATTTCCCTAAGCTATAGGACCATAAGTGGAAGTGCCCTAGGCTCTGTTGCTTTGTTTTGTAGATGTTTCAGGAAACACCATACACTTCTCCCGAGTGGCTGTTGGCAATTTACATCCCGCCCATCAGCATAAGGAGGCTCCCAGTTCTCCATGGCCTGTCCTGCCTTTCTGGATTTTACACTTTTTTCAGATGGCCCTTTTGACCGGGGGGAAGTGAGACTTCATTGTAGTGCAGATTTCCTTTGCAAGCTTGCTTGGTTGGCCAAAAAGGGCGTATGCGTTTTTTCCTGAATATATTCAGGAAAAAACGCATACGCCCTTTTTGGCCAAGTGCATCATTGTGGACGTTCTGCCTCTTTTCCTATGCTTTAAATGCAATTCCAGTCTACCTCCTGAAATCGGTTTCCTGCAATTCTGCCCCGCTTTCAAGTCTTCTTGGCAGCCTTACTTCAGTATATTTTTGGACGATAGCTGTCATTTATAACTCTGCAGGTTTGTGAATTACAGAGCCCCTGAGCTGCTTTCTTCAACTCGCTTTCTCGTGAGCTGACCGCAACACCGCAGGATTGCTTCAGGCCCTAATCTTGTTCCGGCACGGCACGCTGAGCCTTTGGTTAATTCCTCTTCCTGGTGCGAAATGAGAGTTAAATTTGCCCATCCAGACACCTCCATCTAGTCTGTCATTGGTTCTCCCTATTCCTGTTCATCTTCCGCAGAAATTGCAAAGTGGGCCAAACAGGAGGTTAAAGGCACTGACTCTCCAAGTCGGGAGAGTGTTAGTAAAGCATCTGGAATGTTGCACCCGAGTACCAGGGGACGAAAACTGAGACATATTGGAACACGTCTCCCGATCACATGGTTGATCATACTCTGGGTTCCACATGCATGTTTTAGCTGAAGGAAGAATACCTTAAACCTGGAGAGTTGAGACCCGTGGAATGGGTACCATGCAATATGACTTCAAAGGGTCTTCATTTGCTCACCGAACCTCTCCAGTCCTATCACTGCTGCGTTTATGGCCCTGTACACACGCTTGATTCTCTTTCGGAGACATAGCAATCCATAGGTTTTAAGATACTTCCTAGTCAGGTACATTCTTAGGCGTTTAATATGGGGTGTTGAGTCCATTTCGTTGAGCAAGGAGTAGCTCTTGTCTATTCCATATTTGGCTTAAGGAACTTTATCTGTGCTCATTTCAATCTCTGGTTTTATGCAGCACCCCAACTCACCTTTCCCCTTAAGCAAGCATAAGTTGGGTTTCTAAATTTGAGACCCTGTTCTGTTTTGAAATTCAGTTCCTGTGTAGCCACGTTTACATTCCGTGTATTAGTGATATCTTATGATGTTTCTTTTTCTGTGTGACTTATTTCAGTTAGAATCATCGTACCTGAATCCACTCATTATGCTGCTACGGGCCTGATGACGTAGATTTCATTGCTGAGTGATACTGCATTGTACGTAAGTACCACAATTTCTTTATCCATTTTTCACATTCTGTGATATTGAACTTGTACTGTAAACCAGGTTCTTGTAAACAGAGCCATCCCAACCTTTGGGGTGGCTGTGTCTTTTTGATTTTAATTTCCCTAAGCTATAGGACCATAAGTGGAAGTGCCCTAGGCTCTGTTGCTTTGTTTTTTAGATGTTTCAGGAAACACCATACACTTCTCCCGAGTGGCTGTTGGCAATTTACATCCCGCCCATCAGCATAACAAGGCTCCCAGTTCTCCATGGCCTGTCCTGCCTTTCTGGATTTTACACTTTTTTCAGATGGCCCTTTTGACCGGGGGGAAGTGAGACTTCATTGTAGTGCAGATTTCCTTTGCAAGCTTGCTTGGTTGGCCAAAAAGTGCGTATGCGTTTTTTCCTGAATATATTCAGGAAAAAACGCATACGCCCTTTTTGGCCAAGTGCATCATTGTGGACGTTCTGCCTCTTTTCCTATGTTTTAAATGCAATTCCAGTCTACCTCCTGAAATCGGTTTCCTGCAATTCTGCCCCGCTTTCAAGTCCTCTTGGCAGCCTTACTTCAGTATATTTTTGGACGATAGCTGTCATTTATAACTCGGCAGGTTTGTGAATTACAGTGCCCCTAGCTCCTTTCTTCAACTCGCTTTCTCATGAGGTGGCCACAACACCGCAGGATGGCTTCAGGCCCTAATCTGGTTCCGGCACGGCACGCTGAGCCTTTGGTTAATTCCTCTTCCTGGTGGGAAATGAGAGTTAAATTTGCCCGTCCAGACAACTCCAGCTAGTCTCTCATTGGTTCTCCCTATTCCTGTTCATCTTCCGCAGAAATTGCAAACTGGGCCAAACAGGAGGTTAAAGGCACTGACTCTCCAAGTCGGGAGAGTGTTAGTAAACCGTCTGGAATGTTGCACCCGAGTACCAGGGGACGAAAACTGACACATATTGGAACACGTCTCCCGATCACACGGTTGATCATACTCTGGGTTCCACATGCATGTTTTAGCTGAAGGAAGAATCCCTTAAACCTGGAGAGTTGAGACCCGTGGAATGGGTACCATGCAATATGACTTCAAAGGGTCTTCATTTGCTCACCGAACCTCTCCAATCCTATCACTGCTGCGTTTATGCCCCTGTACACACGCTTGATTCTCTTTCGGAGACATAGCAATCCATAGGTTTTAAGATACTTCCTAGTCAGGTACACTCTTAGGCATTTAATATGGGGTGTTGAGTCCATTTCGTTGAGCAAGGAGTAGCTCTTGTCTATTCCATATTTGGCTTAAGGAACTTTATCTGTGCTCATTTCAATCTCTGGTTTTATGCAGCACCCCAACTCACCTTTCCCCTTAAGCAAGCATAAGTTGGGTTTCTAAATTTGAGACCCTGTTCTGTTTTGGAATTCAGTTCCTGTGTAGCCACGTTTACATTCCGTGTATTAGTGATATCTTATGATGTTTCTTTTTCTGTGTGACTTATTTCAGTTAGAATCATCGTACCTGAATCCACTCATTATGCTGCTACGGGCCTTATGACTTAGATTTCCTTGTTGAGTGATACTGCATTGTACGTAAGTACCACAACTTCTTTATCCATTTTTCACTTTCTGCGATATTGAATTTGTACTGTAAACCAGGTTCTTGTAAACAGAGCCGTCCCAATCTTTGGGGTGGCTGTGTCTTTTTGATTTTAATTTCCCTAATCTATAGGACCATAAGTGGAAGTGCCCTAGGCTCTGTTGCTTTGTTTTTTAGATGTTTCAGGAAACACCATACACTTCTCCCGAGAGGCTGTTGGCAATTTACATCCCGCCCATTAGCATAACAAGGCTCCCAGTTCTCCATGGCCTGTCCTGCCTTTCTGGATTTTACACTTTTTTCAGATGGCCCTTTTGACCGGGGGGAAGTGAGACTTCATTGTAGTGCAGATTTCCTTTGCAAGCTTGCTTGGTTGGCCAAAAAGGGCGTATGCGTTTTTTCCTGAATATATTCAGGAAAAAACGCATACGCCCTTTTTGGCCAAGTGCATCATTGTGGACGTTCTGCCTCTTTTCCTATGCTGTAAATGCTATTCCAGTCTACCTCCTGAAATCGGTTTCCTGCAATTCTGCCCCGCTTTCAAGTCCTCTTGGCAGCCTTACTTCAGTATATTTTTGGACGCTAGCTGTCATTTATAACTCTGCAGGTTTGTGAATTTCTGTGCCCCTGAGCTCCTTTCTTCAACTCGCTTTCTCGTGAGCTGGCCGCAACACCGCAGGATTGCTTCAGGCCCTAATCTGGTTCCGGCACGGCACGCTGAGCCTTTGGTTAATTCCTCTTCCTGGTGGGAAATGAGAGTTAAATTTGCCCATCCAGACACCTCCAGCTAGTCTGTCATTGGTTCTCCCTATTCCTGTTCATCTTCCGCAGAAATTGCAAACTGGGCCAAACAGGAGGTTAAAGGCACTGACTCTCCAAGTCGGGAGAGTGTTAGTAAAGCGTCTGGAATGTTGCACCCGAGTACCAGGGGACGAAAACTGACACATATTGGAACACGTCTCCCGATCACACGGTTGATCATACTCTGGGTTCCACATGCATGTTTTAGCTGAAGGAAGAATCCCTTAAACCTGGAGAGTTGAGACCCGTGGAATGGGTACCATGCAATATGACTTCAAAGGGTCTTCATTTGCTCACCGAACCTCTCCAGTCCTATCACTGCTACCTTTATGCCCCTGTACACACGCTTGATTCTCTTTCGGAGACATAGCAATCCATAGGTTTTAAGATACTTCCTAGTCAGGTACACTCTTAGGCATTTAATATGGGGTGTTGAGTCCATTTCGTTGAGCAAGGAGTAGCTCTTGTCTATTCCATATTTGGCTTAAGGAACTTTATCTGTGCTCATTTCAATCTCTGGTTTTATGCAGCACCCCAACTCACCTTTCCCCTTAAGCAAGCATAAGTTGGGTTTCTAAATTTGAGACCCTGTTCTGTTTTGGAATTCAGTTCCTGTGTAGCCACGTTTACATTCCGTGTATTAGTGATATCTTATGATGTTTCTTTTTCTGTGTGACTTATTTCAGTTAGAATCATCGTACCTGAATCCACTCATTATGCTGCTACGGGCCTGATGACTTAGATTTCCTTGTTGAGTGATACTGCATTGTACGTAAGTACCACAACTTCTTTATCCATTTTTCACTTTCTGCGATATTGAACTTGTACTGTAAACCAGGTTCTTGTAAACAGAGCCGTCCCAATCTTTGGGGTGGCTGTGTCTTTTTGATTTTAATTTCCCTAATCTATAGGACCATAAGTGGAAGTGCCCTAGGCTCTGTTGCTTTGTTTTTTAGATGTTTCAGGAAACACCATACACTTCTCCCGAGAGGCTGTTGGCAATTTACATCCCGCCCATCAGCATAACAAGGCTCCCAGTTCTCCATGGCCTGTCCTGCATTTCTGGATTTTACACTTTTTTCAGATGGCCCTTTTGACCGGGGGGAAGTGAGACTTCATTGTAGTGCAGATTTCCTTTGCAAGCTTGCTTGGTTGGCCAAAAATGGCGTATGCGTTTTTTCCTGAATATATTCAGGAAAAAACGCATACGCCCTTTTTGGCCAAGTGCATCATTGTGGACGTTCTGCCTCTTTTCCTATGCTGTAAATGCTATTCCAGTCTACCTCCTGAAATCGGTTTCCTGCAATTCTGCCCCGCTTTCAAGTCCTCTTGGCAGCCTTACTTCAGTATATTTTTGGACGCTAGCTGTCATTTATAACTCTGCAGGTTTGTGAATTTCTGTGCCCCTGAGCTCCTTTCTTCAACTCGCTTTCTCGTGAGCTGGCCGCAACACCGCAGGATTGCTTCAGGCCCTAATCTGGTTCCGGCACGGCACGCTGAGCCTTTGGTTCATTCCTCTTCCTGGTGGGAAATGAGAGTTAAATTTGCCCATCCAGACACCTCCAGCTAGTCTGTCATTGGTTCTCCCTATTCCTGTTCATCTTCCGCAGAAATTGCAAACTGGGCCAAACAGGAGGTTAAAGGCACTGACTCTCCAAGTCGGGAGAGTGTTAGTAAAGCGTCTGGAATGTTGCACCCGAGTACCAGGGGACGAAAACTGACACATATTGGAACACGTCTCCCGATCACACGGTTGATCATACTCTGGGTTCCACATGCATGTTTTAGCTGAAGGAAGAATCCCTTAAACCTGGAGAGTTGAGACCCGTGGAATGGGTACCATGCAATATGACTTCAAAGGGTCTTCATTTGCTCACCGAACCTCTCCAGTCCTATCACTGCTACCTTTATGCCCCTGTACACATGCTTGATTCTCTTTCGGAGACATAGCAATCCATAGGTTTTAAGATACTTCCTAGTCAGGTACACTCTTAGGCATTTAATATGGGGTGTTGAGTCCATTTCGTTGAGCAAGGAGTAGCTCTTGTCTATTCCATATTTGGCTTAAGGAACTTTATCTGTGCTCATTTCAATCTCTGGTTTTATGCAGCACCCCAACTCACCTTTCCCCTTAAGCAAGCATAAGTTGGTTTTCTAAATTTGAGACCCTGTTCTGTTTTGGAATTCAGTTCCTGTGTAGCCACGTTTACATTCCGTGTATTAGTGATATCTTATGATGTTTCTTTTTCTGTGTGACTTATTTCAGTTAGAATCATCGTACCTGAATCCACTCATTATGCTGCTACGGGCCTGATGACTTAGATTTCCTTGTTGAGTGATACTGCATTGTACGTAAGTACCACAACTTCTTTATCCATTTTTCACTTTCTGCGATATTGAACTTGTACTGTAAACCAGGTTCTTGTAAACAGAGCCGTCCCAATCTTTGGGGTGGCTGTGTCTTTTTGATTTTAATTTCCCTAATCTATAGGACCATAAGTGGAAGTGCCCTAGGCTCTGTTGCTTTGTTTTTTAGATGTTTCAGGAAACACCATACACTTCTCCCGAGAGGCTGTTGGCAATTTACATCCCGCCCATCAGCATAACAAGGCTCCCAGTTCTCCATGGCCTGTCCTGCCTTTCTGGATTTTACACTTTTTTCAGATGGCCCTTTTGACCGGGGGGAAGTGAGACTTCATTGTAGTGCAGATTTCCTTTGCAAGCTTGCTTGGTTGGCCAAAAAGGGCGTATGCGTTTTTTCCTGAATATATTCAGGAAAAAACGCATACGCCCTTTTTGGCCAAGTGCATCATTGTGGACGTTCTGCCTCTTTTCCTATGCTGTAAATGCTATTCCAGTCTACCTCCTGAAATCGGTTTCCTGCAATTCTGCCCCGCTTTCAAGTCCTCTTGGCAGCCTTACTTCAGTATATTTTTGGACGCTAGCTGTCATTTATAACTCTGCAGGTTTGTGAATTTCTGTGCCCCTGAGCTCCTTTCTTCAACTCGCTTTCTCGTGAGCTGGCTGCAACACCGCAGGATTGCTTCAGGCCCTAATCTGGTTCCGGCACGGCACGCTGAGCCTTTGGTTAATTCCTCTTCCTGGTGGGAAATGAGAGTTAAATTTGCCCATCCAGACACCTCCAGCTAGTCTGTCATTGGTTCTCCCTATTCCTGTTCATCTTCCGCAGAAATTGCAAACTGGGCCAAACAGGAGGTTAAAGGCACTGACTCTCCAAGTCGGGAGAGTGTTAGTAAAGCGTCTGGAATGTTGCACCCGAGTACCAGGGGACGAAAACTGACACATATTGGAACACGTCTCCCGATCACACGGTTGATCATACTCTGGGTTCCACATGCATGTTTTAGCTGAAGGAAGAATCCCTTAAACCTGGAGAGTTGAGACCCGTGGAATGGGTACCATGCAATATGACTTCAAAGGGTCTTCATTTGCTCACCGAACCTCTCCAGTCCTATCACTGCTACCTTTATGCCCCTGTACACACGCTTGATTCTCTTTCGGAGACATAGCAATCCATAGGTTTTAAGATACTTCCTAGTCAGGTACACTCTTAGGCATTTAATATGGGGTGTTGAGTCCATTTCGTTGAGCAAGGAGTAGCTCTTGTCTATTCCATATGTGGCTTAAGGAACTTTATCTGTGCTCATTTCAATCTCTGGTTTTATGCAGCACCCCAACTCACCTTTCCCCTTAAGCAAGCATAAGTTGGGTTTCTAAATTTGAGACCCTGTTCTGTTTTGTAATTCAGTTCCTATGTAGCCAAGTTTACATTCCGTGTATTAGTGATATCTTATGATGTTTCTTTTCCTGTGTGACTTATTTCAGTTAGAATCATCATACCTGAATCCACTCATTATGCTGCTACGGGCCTGATGACATAGATTTCATTGCTTAGTGATACTGCATTGTACGTAAGTACCACAACTTCTTTATCCATTTTTCACTTTCTGCGATATTGAACTTGTACCGTAAACCAGGTTCTTGTAAACAGAGCCGTCCCAAACTTTGGGGTGGCTGTGTCTTTTTGCTTTTAATTTCTCTAAGCTATAGGACCATAAGTGGAAGTGCCCTAGGCTCTGTTGCTTTGATTTTTAGATGTTTCAGGAAACACCATACACTTCTCCCCAGTGGCTGTTGGCAATTTACATCCCGCCCATCAGCATAACAAGGCTCCCAGTTCTCCATGGCCTGTCCTGCCTTTCTGCATTTTACACTTTTTTCAGATGGCCCTTTTGACCGGGGGGAAGTGAGACTTCATTGTAGTGCAGATTTCCTTGCAAGCTTGCTTGGTTGGCCAAAAAGGGCGTATGCGTTTTTTCCTGAATATATTCAGGAAAAAACGCATACGCCCTTTTTGGCCAAGTGCATCATTGTGGACGTTCTGCCTCTTTTCCTATGCTTTAAATGCAATTCCAGTCTACCTCCTGAAATCGGTTTCCTGCAATTCTGCCCCGCTTCAAGTCCTCTTGGCAGCCTTACTTCAGTATATTTTTGGACGATAGCTGTCATTTATAACTCTGCAGGTTTGTGAATTTCTGTGCCCCTTAGCTCCTTTCTTCAACTCGCTTTCTTGTGAGCTGGCCGCAACACCGCAGGATGGCTTCAGGCCCTAATCTGGTTCCGGCACGGCACGCTGAGCCTTTGGTTAATTCCTCTTCCTGGTGGGAAATGAGAGTTAAATTTGCCCGTCCAGACACCTCCAGCTAGTCTCTCATTGGTTCTCCCTATTCCTGTTCATCTTCCGCAGAAATTGCAAACTGGGCCAAACAGGAGGTTAAAGGCACTGACTCTCCAAGTCAGGAGAGTGTTAGTAAAGCGTCTGGCATGTTGCACCCGAGTACCAGGGAATGAAAAGTGAGACACATTTGAACATGTTTCTCGATCACATGGTGGATCATACTCTGGGTTCCACATGCATGTTTTAGCTGAAGGAAGTATCCCTTAAACCTGGAGAGTTGAGACCCATGGAATGGGTACCATGCAATATGACTTCAAAGGTCTTCATTTGCTCACCGAACCTCACCAATCTTATGAGCCCCAAGTGTCCAGCCTTATGTGTCACCCAGCTCTGGGTGTAGATGTGGTAAATGCAGGTTGCATCAGAAGCCTTGAATGAATTACTTAACTATTTCTCTCTATTTCACTGTCATTGTGTTTTGTTTAAGAAATTTATTTTTATTATGGGATTTACCTGATTTTCACTGCTTTAATGCCGCTGTACACACTCTTGATTCCCTTACAGAGATATATAAATCCATAGGTTTTATGATTCTTAATAGTCAGGTATATTCCTAGGCGTTGAATATGGGGTGTTGAGTCCATTTCGTTGAGCAAGGAGTAGCTCTTGTCTATTCCATATTTGGCTTAAGGAACTTTATCTGTGCTCATTTCAATCTCTGGTTTTATGCAGCACCCCAACTCACCTTTCCCCTTAAGCAAGCATAAGTTGGTTTTCTAAATTTGAGACCCTGTTCTGTTTTGGAATTCAGTTCCTGTGTAGCCAAGTTTACATTCCGTGTATTAGTGATACCTTATGATGTTTCTTTTTCTGTGTGACTTATTTCAGTTAGATTCATCGTACTTAGTCCTCTCATTATGCTGCTACGGGCCTGATGACATAGATTTCATTGCTGAGTGATATTGCATTGTACGTAAGTACCACAACTTCTTTATCCATTTTTCACTTTCTGTGATATTGAACTTGTACCGTATATGAGGTTCTTGTAAACAGAGCCATCCCAAACTTTGGGGTGGCTGTGTCTTTTTGATTTTAATTGCCCTAAGCTATAGGACCATAAGTGGAAGTGCCCTAGGCTCTGTTGCTTTGTTTTTTAGATGTTTCAGGAAACACCATACACTTCTCCCGAGTGGCTGTTGGCAATTTACATCCCGCCCATCAGCATAACAAGGCTCCCAGTTCTCCATGGCCTGTCCTGCCTTTCTGGATTTTACACTTTTTTCAGATGGCCCTTTTGACCGGGGGGAAGTGAGACTTCATTGTAGTGCAGATTTCCTTTGCAAGCTTGCTTGGTTGGTCAAAAAGGGCGTATGCGTTTTTTCCTGAATATATTCAGGAAAAAACGCATACGCCCTTTTTGGCCAAGTGCATCATTGTGGACGTTCTGCCTCTTTTCCTATGCTTTAAATGCAATTCCAGTCTACCTCCTGAAATCGGTTTCCTGCAATTCTGCCCCGCTTTCAAGTCCTCTTGGCAGCCTTACTTCAGTATATTTTTGGACGATAGCTGTCATTTATAACTCGGCAGGTTTGTGAATTACAGTGCCCCTAGCTCCTTTCTTCAACTCGCTTTCTCATGAGGTGGCCACAACACCGCAGGATGGCTTCAGGCCCTAATCTGGTTCCGGCACGGCACGCTGAGCCTTTGGTTAATTCCTCTTCCTGGTGGGAAATGAGAGTTAAATTTGCCCGTCCAGACACCTCCAGCTAGTCTCTCATTGGTTCCCCTATTCCTGTTCATCTTCCGCAGAAATTGCAAACTGGGCCAAACAGGAGGTTAAAGGCACTGACTCTCCAAGTCGGGAGAGTGTTAGTAAAGCGTCTGGAATGTTGCACCCGAGTACCAGGGGACGAAAACTGACACATATTGGAACACGTCTCCCGATCACACGGTTGATCATACTCTGGGTTCCACATGCATGTTTTAGCTGAAGGAAGAATACCTTAAACCTGGAGAGTTGAGACCCGTGGAATGGGTACCATGCAATATGACTTCAAAGGGTCTTCATTTGCTCACCGAACCTCTCCAATCCTATCACTGCTGCGTTTATGCCCCTGTACACACGCTTGATTCTCTTTCGGAGACATAGCAATCCATAGGTTTTAAGATACTTCCTAGTCAGGTACACTCTTAGGCATTTAATATGGGGTGTTGAGTCCATTTCGTTGAGCAAGGAGTAGCTCTTGTCTATTCCATATTTGGCTTAAGGAACTTTATCTGTGCTCATTTCAATCTCTGGTTTTATGCAGCATCCCAACTCACCTTTCCCCTTAAGCAAGCATAAGTTGGTTTTCTAAATTTGAGACCCTGTTCTGTTTTGTAATTCAGTTCCTATGTAGCCAAGTTTACATTCCGTGTGTTAGTGATATCTTATGATGTTTCTTTTTCTGTGAGACTTATTTCAGTTAGAATCATCGTACCTGAATCCACTCATTATGCTGCTACGGGCCTGATGACATAGATTTCATTGCTGAGTGATATTGCATTGTACGTAAGTACCACAACTTCTTTATCCATTTTTAACTTCTGCGATATTGAACTTGTACCGTAAATGAGTTTCTTGTAAACAGAGCCGTCCCAACCTTTTGGGTGGCTCTGTCTTTTTGATTTTAATTTCCCTAAGCTATAGGACCATAAGTGGAAGTGCCCTAGGCTCTGTTGCTTTGTTTTTTAGATGTTTCAGGAAACACCATACACTTCTCCCGAGTGGCTGTTGGCAAATTACATCCCGCCCATCAGCATAACAAGGCTCCCAGTTCTCCATGGCCTGTCCTGCCTTTCTGGATTTTACACTTTTTTCAGATGGCCCTTTTGACCGGGGGGAAGTGAGACTTCATTTTAGTGCAGATTTCCTTTGCAAGCTTGCTTGGTTGGCCAAAAAGGGCGTATGCGTTTTTTCCTGAATATATTCAGGAAAAAACGCATACGCCCTTTTTGGCCAAGTGCATCATTGTGGACGTTCTGCCTCTTTTCCTATGCTTTAAATGCAATTCCAGTCTACCTCCTGAAATCGGTTTCCTGCAATTCTGCCCCGCTTTCAAGTCCTCTTGGCAGCCTTACTTCAGTATATTTTTGGACGATAGCTGTCATTTATAACTCGGCAGGTTTGTGAATTACAGTGCCCCTAGCTCCTTTCTTCAACTCGCTTTCTCATGAGGTGGCCACAACACCGCAGGATGGCTTCAGGCCCTAATCTGGTTCCGGCACGGCACGCTGAGCCTTTGGTTAATTCCTCTTCCTGGTGGGAAATCAGAGTTAAATTTGCCCGTCCAGACACCTCCAGCTAGTCTCTCATTGGTTCCCCTATTCCTGTTCATCTTCCGCAGAAATTGCAAACTGGGCCAAACAGGAGGTTAAAGGCACTGACTCTCCAAGTCGGGAGAGTGTTAGTAAAGCGTCTGGAATGTTGCACCCGAGTACCAGGGGACGAAAACTGACACATATTGGAACACGTCTCCCGATCACACGGTTGATCATACTCTGGGTTCCACATGCATGTTTTAGCTGAAGGAAGAATACCTTAAACCTGGAGAGTTGAGACCCGTGGAATGGGTACCATGCAATATGACTTCAAAGGGTCTTCATTTGCTCACCGAACCTCTCCAATCCTATCACTGCTGCGTTTATGCCCCTGTACACACGCTTGATTCTCTTTCGGAGACATAGCAATCCATAGGTTTTAAGATACTTCCTAGTCAGGTACACTCTTAGGCATTTAATATGGGGTGTTGAGTCCATTTCGTTGAGCAAGGAGTAGCTCTTGTCTATTCCATATTTGGCTTAAGGAACTTTATCTGTGCTCATTTCAATCTCTGGTTTTATGCAGCACCCCAACTCACCTTTCCCCTTAAGCAAGCATAAGTTGGTTTTCTAAATTTGAGACCCTGTTCTGTTTTGTAATTCAGTTCCTATGTAGCCAAGTTTACATTCCGTGTGTTAGTGATATCTTATGATGTTTCTTTTTCTGTGAGACTTATTTCAGTTAGAATCATCGTACCTGAATCCACTCATTATGCTGCTACGGGCCTGATGACATAGATTTCATTGCTGAGTGATATTGCATTGTACGTAAGTACCACAACTTCTTTATCCATTTTTAACTTCTGCGATATTGAACTTGTACCGTAAATGAGTTTCTTGTAAACAGAGCCGTCCCAACCTTTTGGGTGGCTCTGTCTTTTTGATTTTAATTTCCCTAAGCTATAGGACCATAAGTGGAAGTGCCCTAGGCTCTGTTGCTTTGTTTTTTAGATGTTTCAGGAAACACCATACACTTCTCCCGAGTGGCTGTTGGCAAATTACATCCCGCCCATCAGCATAACAAGGCTCCCAGTTCTCCATGGCCTGTCCTGCCTTTCTGGATTTTACACTTTTTTCAGATGGCCCTTTTGACCGGGGGGAAGTGAGACTTCATTGTAGTGCAGATTTCCTTTGCAAGCTTGCTTGGTTGGCCAAAAAGGGCGTATGCGTTTTTTCCTGAATATATTCAGGAAAAAACGCATACGCCCTTTTTGGCCAAGTGCATCATTGTGGACCATCTGCCTCTTTTCCTATGCTTTAAATGCAATTCCAGTCTACCTCCTGAAATCGGTTTCCTGCAATTCTGCCCCGCTTTCAAGTCCTCTTGGCAGCCTTACTTCAGTATATTTTTGGACGATAGCTGTCATTTATAACTCTGCAGGTTTGTGAATTACAGTGCCCCTGAGCTCCTTTCTTCAACTCGCTTTCTCGTGAGCTGGCCGCAACACCGCAGGATTGCTTCAGGCCCTAATATGGTTCCGGCACGGCACGCTGAGCCTTTGGTTAATTCCTCTTCCTGGTGGGAAATGAGAGTTAAATTTGCCCGTCCAGACACCTCCAGCTAGTCTCTCATTGGTTCTCCCTATTCCTGTTCATCTTCCGCAGAAATTACAAACTGGGCCAAACAGGAGGTTAAAGGCACTGACTCTCCAAGTCGGGAGAGTGTTAGTAAAGCGTCTGGAATGTTGCACCCGAGTACCAGGGGACGAAAACTGACACATATTGGAACACGTCTCCCGATCACACGGTTGATCATACTCTGGGTTCCACATGCATGTTTTAGCTGAAGGAAGAATCCCTTAAACCTGGAGAGTTGAGACCCGTGGAATGGGTACCATGCAATATGACTTCAAAGGGTCTTCATTTGCTCACCGAACCTCTCCAGTCCTATCACTGCTACCTTTATGCCCCTGTACACACGCTTGATTCTCTTTCGGAGACATAGCAATCCATAGGTTTTAAGATACTTCCTAGTCAGGTACACTCTTAGGCATTTAATATGGGGTGTTGAGTCCATTTCGTTGAGCAAGGAGTAGCTCTTGTCTATTCCATATGTGGCTTAAGGAACTTTATCTGTGCTCATTTCAATCTCTGGTTTTATGCAGCACCCCAACTCACCTTTTCTCTTAAGCAAGCATAAGTTGGGTTTCTAAATTTGAGACCCTGTTCTGTTTTGTAATTCAGTTCCTGTGTAGCCAAGTTTACATTCCGTGTATTAGTGATATCTTATGATGTTTCTTTTTCTGTGTGACTTATTTCAGTTAGAATCATCATACCTGAATCCACTCATTATGCTGCTACGGGCCTGATGACATAGATTTCCTTGCTGAGTGATATTGCATTGTACGTAAGTACCACAACTTCTTTATCCATTTTTCACTTTCTGCGATATTGAACTTGTACCGTAAACCAGGTTCTTGTAAACAGAGCCGTCCCAACCTTTTGGGTGGCTCTGTCTTTTTGATTTTAATTTCCCTAAGCTATAGGACCATAAGTGGAAGTGCCCTAGGCTCTGTTGCTTTGTTTTTTAGATGTTTCAGGAAACACCATACACTTCTCCCGAGTGGCTGTTGGCAATTTACATCCCGCCCATCAGCATAACAAGGCTCCCAGTTCTCCATGGCCTGTCCTGCCTTTCTGGATTTTACACTTTTTTCAGATGGCCCTTTTGACCGGGGGGAAGTGAGACTTCATTGTAGTGCAGATTTCCTTTGCAAGCTTGCTTGGTTGGCCAAAAAGGGCGTGTGCGTTTTTTCCTGAATATATTCAGGAAAAAACGCTTACGCCCTTTTTGGCCAAGTGCATCATTGTGGACGTTCTGCCTCTTTTCCTATGCTTTAAATGCAATTCCAGTCTACCTCCTGAAATCGGTTTCCTGCAATTCTGCCCCGCTTTCAAGTCCTCTTGGCAGCCTTACTTCAGTATATTTTTGGACGATAGCTGTCATTTATAACTCTGCAGGTTTGTGAATTACAGTGCCCCTAGCTCCTTTCTTCAACTCGCTTTCTCGTGAGCTGGCCGCAACAGCGCAGGATTGTTTCAGGCCCTAATCTGGTTCCAGCACGGCACGCTGAGCCTTTGGTTAATTCCTCTTCCTGGTGGGAAATGAGAGTTAAATTTGCCCGTCCAGACACCTCCAGCTAGTCTCTCATTGGTTCTCCCAATTCCTGTTCATCTTCCGCAGAAATTGCAAACTGGGCCAAACAGGAGGTTAAAGGCACTGACTCTCCAAGTCGGGAGAGTGTTAGTAAAGCGTCTGGAATGTTGCACCCGATTACCAGGGGACGAAAACTGACACATATTGGAACACGTCTCCCGATCACACGGTTGATCATACTCTGGGTTCCACATGCATGTTTTAGCTGAAGGAAGAATACCTTAAACCTGGAGAGTTGAGACCCGTGGAATGGGTACCATGCAATATGACTTCAAAGGGTCTTCATTTGCTCACCGAACCTCTCCAGTCCTATCACTGCTGCGTTTATGCCCCTGTACACACGCTTGATTCTCTTTCAGAGACATAGCAATCCATAGGTTTTAAGATACTTCCTAGTCAGGTACATTCTTAGGCGTTTAATATGGGGTGTTGAGTCCATTTCGTTGAGCAAGGAGTAGCTCTTGTCTATTCCATATTTGGCTTAAGGAACTTTATCTGTGCTCATTTCAATCTCTGGTTTTATGCAGCACCCCAACTCACCATTCCCCTTAAGCAAGCATAAGTTGGGTTTCTAAATTTGAGACCCTGTTCTGTTTTGTAATTCAGTTCCTGTGTAGCCAAGTTTACATTCCGTGTATTAGTGATATCTTATGATGTTTCTTTTTCTGTGTGACTTATTTCAGTTAGAATCATCATACCTGAATCCACTCATTATGCTGCTACGGGCCTGATGACATAGATTTCATTGCTGAGTGATACTGCATTGTACGTAAGTACCACAACTTCTTTATCAATTTTTCACTTTCTGCGGTATTGAACTTGTACCGTAAACCAGGTTCTTGTAAACAGAGCCGTCCCAACCTTTGGGGTGGCTGTGTCTTTTTGATTTTAATTTCCCTGAGCTATAGGACCATAAGTGGAAGTGCCCTAGGCTCTGTTGCTTTGTTTTTTAGATGTTTCAGGAAACACCATACACTTCTCCCGAGTGGCTGTTGGCAATTTACATCCCGCCCATCAGCATAACAAGGCTCCCAGTTCTCCATGGCCTGTCCTGCCTTTCTGGATTTTACACATTTTTCAGATGGCCCTTTTGACCGGGGGGAAGTGAGATTTCATTGTAGTGCAGATTTCCTTTGCAAGCTTGCTTGGTTGGCCAAAAAGGGCGTATGCGTTTTTTCCTGAATATATTCAGGAAAAACCGCATACGCCCTTTTTGGCCAAGTGCATCATTGTGGACGTTCTGCCCCTTTTCCTATGCTTTAAATGCAATTCCAGTCTACCTCCTGAAATCGGTTTCCTGCAATTCTGCCCCGCTTTCAAGTCCTCTTGGCAGCCTTACTTCAGTATATTTTTGGACGCTAGCTGTCATTTATAACTCTGCAGGTTTGTGAATTTCTGTGCCCCTGAGCTCCTTTCTTCAACTCGCTTTCTCGTGAGCTGGTCGCAACACTGCAGGATGGCTTCAGGCCCTAATCTGGTTCCGGCACGGCACGCTGAGCCTTTGGTTAATTCCTCTTCCTGGTGGGAAATGAGAGTTAAATTTGCCCGTCCAGACACCTCCAGCTAGTCTCTCATTGGTCCTCCTTATTCCTGTTCATCTTCTGCAGAAATTGCAAACTGGGCCAAACAGGAGGTTAAAGGCACTGACTCTCCAAGTCGGGAGAGTGTTAGTAAAGCGTCTGGAATGTTGCACCCGAGTACAAGAGGATGAAAACTGAGACATATTTGAACACGTCTCCCGATCACACGGTTGATCATACTCTGGGTTCCACATGCATGTTTTAGCTGAAGGACGAATCCCTTAAACCTGGAGAGTTGAGACCTGTGGAATGGGTACCATGCAATATGACTTCAAAGGGTCTTCATTTGCTCACCGAACCTCTCCAATCCTATCACTGCTGTGTTTATGCCCTTGTACACACGCTTGATTCTCTTTCGGAGACATAGCATTCCGTAGGTTTTAAGCTACTTACTAGTCAGGTACATTCTTAGGCGTTTAATATGTGGTGATGAGTCCGTTTCGTTGAGCAAGGAGTAGCTGTTGTCTATTCCATATTTGGCTTAAGGAACTTTATCTGTGCTCATTTCAATCTCTGGTTTTATGCAGCACCCCAACTCACCTTTCCTCTTAAGCAAGCATAAGTTGGTTTTCTAAATTTGAGACCCTGTTCTATTTTGGAATTCAGTTCCTGTGTAGCCAAGTTTACATTCCATGTATTAGTGATACCTTATGATGTTTCTTTTTCTGTGTGACTTATTTCAGTTAGATTCATCGTACTTAGTCCACTCATTATGCTGCTACGGGCCTGATGACATAGATTTCATTGCTGAGTGATATTGCATTGTACGTAAGTACCACAACTTCTTTATCCATTTTTCACTTTCTGCGATATTGAACTTGTACCGTATATGAGGTTCTTGTAAACAGAGCCATCCCAAACTTTGGGGTGGCTGTGTCTTTTTGATTTTAATTGCCCTAAACTATAGTACCATAAGTGGAATTGCCCTAGGCTCTGTTGCTTTGTTTTTTAGATGTTTCAGGAAACACCATACACTTCTCCCGAGTGGCTGTTGGCAATTTACATCCTGCCCATCAGCATAAGATGGCTCCCAGTTCTCCATGGCCTGTCATGCCTTTATGGATTTTACACTTTTTTCAGATGGCCCTTTTGACCAGGGGAATTGAGACTTCATTGTAGTGCAGATTTCCTTTGCAAGCTTGCTTGGTTGGCCAAAAAGGGCGTATGCGTTTTTTCCTGAATATATTCAGGAAAAAACACATACGCCCTTTTTAGGTAAGTCAGGTTTTTGAATTGCAGTGGCCCTTAGCTCCATTTTTCAGCTCTTAGTTTTGTGATCTTGCCCCATAACCACAGGATTCCTTGAAGCCCTATTCTTCTTCTGGGGCACCTTGCTGTGCCTTTGGTTCATTCTTCTTACTGATGTGAAATTAGAGTGACATGTGCCCATTGAAACCGCTACAGCTAGTTTCTCACTGGTTCCCCCTATTCCCATTCATCCTCCGCACTAACTGAAGACTGTGCGATACCAGAACTTAAAGGCATTGACTCTCTATGTGGGGATGTTGTTAGTAAAGCGGCTGGAATGTCGATCCGGAGCCCCAGGAGAGGAAAAATGTGGTGCGTTTTAGAAACCTTTCCCGATCAGTCGCTGGGTTTCCCAAGCATGGTTTAGCTGTAGGAAGATTCCCTTCAACCTGGAGTGTTGGGACCCTTGGAATGAGTAGCATGAAGTATTGCATTAAACTTTCGGCAGTTGCTCACCGAAGCTCACCAATCCTCTCAGCCCCAAGTGTCCAGCCTTATGTCTTATCCAGCTGTGGGTTTATACGTGGTCAATCCAGGTTGCATCACAGCCCCTGAGCGAATTTTGTAAGAATTTTTCTCTCTTTCATTGTTTCTGCGTTTTGTTTTTAACATTTATTTCTATAATGGGGTTTAGCTCATTTTCACTGCTGTGTTTGTGCCACTCTGCACACACTTGATTCCCTTATGGAGATATATCAATACATGGGTTTTAAGATTCTTATTACTCAGATATATTTCTCTGCGGTGTATAGGGTGTGTTGAGGCCAGTTCATTGAGCAAGGTGTAGATCTTGTCTAATACCTATTTGGTCTCTTGAACGGTATCTGTGCTCATTTCAAACTCTGGTTTTATGCATCACCCCACCTCTCCTTTCCCCTTAAGCTGACATAAGTGTGTTTTCTAAATGTGAGACACTGTTCTGTTCTGTAATTCATTTCTTGTGCAGCCATATTTACCCTCCCTCTATAAGTGATATCTTATGATATGTTTCTTTTTCTGTTTGACTTATTTCAAGTAGTATTATCGGACCTAAATCCACTCTTTATCCTTCTACTAGCCTTATTACATTGATTTCATGGTGAAGAGATATTCCATTGTACATAAGTACCACATCTTCTTTATCCATTGTTCTCTTTCCTGGGATATTTAAGGTGTACTGAAGTTGAGGTTCTTGTAAACAGAGTAGCCCTAAACTGTGGTGTGCTTGTGTCTTGTTGATTTTTAGACTTCCCTAGATATACTCCCATGATTGGAAGTGTCCTATGCTCTGTAGCTCTGTTTTTAGATGATTTAGGAACCACCATACACTTCTCCAGAGTGGCTCTCGGCAGTTCACACACTGCCCATCAGCGTATAAAGGCTCCCTGTTCTCCATGGCCTGTCCTGCATTTCTGGTTTTTACAACTTTTTAGGATGGCCCTTTTGACCGGTGGGAAATGAGACTTCTTTGTTGTGCACATTTGCATTGCTTGCTTGCTTCGTTGCCCATAAAGTGCGTATGCGTTTTTTCCTGGATATAATCAGGAAAAATCGCATACGCCCTTTTGGGCCAACTGCATCATTGTCGAAATTCTGCCGCTTTTCATGTGCGTTAAAGACGAGTCCAATCTATCTCTTGAAATCTGTTTCTTGCAATTCTGTCTTGCATTCAGATCCTCTTCTTTGCCTTACCTCAACATATTTTTGGACGTTAGTTTTCATTTATAACTCTGCAGGTTTGTGAATTGCAGTGACCCTGAGCTCCATGTTTTAAGTTGCTCTTTTGTGAGCTGGCCTCAAACCCGCAGGATTGCTTCAGGCCCTATTTTGGCTCCGGCGAGGCAGGCTGAGCCTTTTTTTAATTCTTATTCTTAATGGGAAATTAGAGTGATATGTGCCCGTCCAAACCCCTACAACTCTTCTCTCATTGGTTCCCCCTCTTCCCGTTCATCCTCCTCACAATTTGCAAAATGTGTGAAACAGAAGTTTAAATGTGCTGATTCTCCAAGTGGGGAGCTTCTAAGTAACGTGGCTGGAATGGTGAACAGGAGCACCAGGAGAGGATAAATGAGGTGCATCACATGGTGTACAGTCCTCTGGGTTTTCCATGCATGTTTTAGCTGTAGGAAGATCCCTTGAACCTGCAGATTTGGGACCCATTGAATGGGTACCAGGTAGTATTACTTTAAAGGGTGTGCATTTCCTCACCCAACCTCACATTTCTCTTAGCGCAAACAGTTTCCAGCCTTATGTCTCATCCTGCTGTGGGTCTAGATGTGTTCAATCCATGTTGCATCACCGTCCCTGAGGAAAAGTTGTAAGAGGTTTTCTCTGTCTCTCTGTCGTTTATTTTTTTCAATTTATTACTATATTGGTTACAGCTGATTTTCAAAGCTCTGTTTCTTGCTGCTGTACATCCACTTGATTCACGTACAGAGAGACATCAATAAATTCTTTTTCAGATTCTTACCAGTCGTATATATTCTTTTCCGGTGACTTGAGTGTGCTGAGTGCAGTTCTTTTAGCTACCGTGTAGGCCTTGTTGATTATCAGTTTGGTATTTGGAATGGTATCTTTGCTAATTTCAACCTCCTGGATGATGCCTCACCCCTCCCCACCTTTCCCGTTTAGCAGCCTTATGCGTGTTTTCTACATATTTGACTATGGTTTTGTTTTGTAATTTATTTCATGTGTAGCCATTTTGGATTCCACCTTTAAGTGATATCTTATGATATGTGTCTTTTTCTTTTTGAATTCTGTCACTTAGAATGATCATACGTAACTCCTCCGGAGTTGTTACAGCTGGCCATATTTCATTGATTTCCAGGCTGAATAATATTCCACTCTACCTAAGTACCACATCTCTATCCATTTTTTCCCTCCAGAGACATTTAAGTTATATCCTAGTCGAGGATCTTTTAAACAGAGAGGGGGTAAACATTGGGGTGCCTGTGTCCTCTCGAGTTTTGTTTTTCCCAAGATATACGCCCATGAGTGCAAGTGCCCTATGCTCTGTAGCTCATTGTTTAGATGCTTTAGTAAACACAATACACTTCTCCAGAATGGCCGTTGGCAATATACATTTCCACTATAAGTCTCACAGGGCTCCCTCTTCTCCTTGCCCTGTCCTGCATTTCTGTTGTTTACGCTTTATGAGGATGGCTCTTCTGACTGATGCAAAGTGATGTCTTTTGTAGTATTGACTTCCAGTGCCCACCTGTTTGGGTGGCTAAAAAGGTGTACGCTCTTTTCTTGAATATATACACAAAAAAACGCATACACCCTTTTTGGCCAACTGCAATGTTGGCAATGTTCAGCTCCTTTTCTTGTGCTTAATGGCGAGTCCTTTCTACCTCCTCAAATCCCTTTCCTGCCATTCTCCCTTGCTTACAAGTCCTTTTCTCTGACTTTCCTCAAGACATTTTTCAGTGATGGATATTTTCAACTCTGCAGTTTTGTGAATTTTACTGCCCCTGAGTTCTATTGTTCAACTTGTGTTTATGGGAACTGGCCACAAAGCAGCGGGATTTCCTCAAGCCCTATACTGTTTCCATGGGCAACCCTAGCCTTTGGTCAATTCGTCTTCCTGATTGGAAATTAGAGTGACATGTGCCTGTCTGAACACGTAGGACTTGTCTCTCATTGTTCCTCATCCTTCCGCTTCATCCTCTGGACAAATTCCAAACTGTACACAACAGGATGTTGACAGTGCTGACATCTCCAAGTGGGGAGACTGTTAGTAAAGACGCTGGAGGGGTGAACCCGAGCACCAGGAGATGAGGAGATGAGATGCCTTTTCCAAACTCTTCCCGATCAGACGGTATACCATCCTCTGGGTGTGACAGACATGTTTTAGCAGTAGGAAGAGTCCCATTCATGTAAGGAGAACACCAGGGCTTTTTCAAAATCAGTGTCTCCCCGAAACCCAAACTGGGGAATTTTTTAAGCTACGGCTACACATATGTTCATTAAGGGCCTTGGGAAGTAGGCAGAGTCCAAACTTTAGATGATTGAAGTCTTCAGGGTCAGAAGCACTCACCACCAGCTTCCCTTAGGTTACACTTTAACTGTCATTGATAGATGATGTCAATAAAAATATCTATTCTTTTTCAGATTATTTCCCCTTATAGGTTATTGCAAAATGTTGAGTGTAGTTCCCTGTGCTATACAGTAGTTCCTTGTTGATGATCTATTTTATACATAGCAGTGTGTATGTGTTCATCCCAAACTGTTAATTTATCCCTCCTCCCACCTTTCCCCTTTGGTAATAATAAATTATAAGATTTTATACTTCTCAGAAATGGGGGAGCTGAAAGAGAGGTATCATTTTCAATGGAAAAGCATTTAAAACAAGATTGAAGGTTTAACCAAGATTATTAGATGTACATCCTTGGAAAGAAATCACTTCATTTCTCTAATATTGAGCTGACAAATAAGGCAAACCTTTTCACTGAACTTGCTTATAATAAAGTGATGGAAATATCAAATGGAAGTGTTAGAAACATCTTATTTTACCCGAGCCTTATACACTGTTCTATGTTAACTACACTTTGGCTCACACATCTGTTCATTGAGGTTACAATAGTCTCAATTTCTGTTACTGATCCTCCAGAGTGGACCCCAACAAGTGTCCCCCTGCCCAGTGTCATTGGGGCCAACAGATCGAGACTGAGTTTGGTTCACAAGCAAAGGAAACTTTATATTTTGATCAGAGAATGGAGAGGTGAGAGCATGTACTACCCCGTGGGCTGTGGGCTGGGCTGCTGTGTAGAGATCCTGTCAGAGTCAGTGGGAGGGAGGGAGTGGAGCTCTCGAGGGCCGGGTTGACTGTAGCTCAGGCTCTATATCGCGGAGTCTGCACTGGGCCCCAGGAGCTGAGGTGTCGACCCAGTCATTCTGCACTAGGAAATCTGGTCTGAAGTGCCGGGTGTGGAACCTCTGCATGCGGGACCCTAGGAGCACGTGAAATTAGACAAAGCACAAAGGATAAAAAAGGTTAGACTTGACTTTATTGCCCAGATTCTATTTTTATCTCCCAGGGATTTTTAATGGGCTTTGCTGGGGACAAACCCCCCCTCTGCCTTTTGTCCCGTTCCTCATTCTTGGAGTGCTGAGGGTGCAGACCCTTCTTCTGTAACTGCTGAGTGCTGAGTTGGGAGCCCTCATACCCTGGGGCGAGGGTCAGAGCTTCTCCCCAGCAGCCTCCAGGTGACGTTGATTGTCCCCAGGCCCCCTGCCTCCCTGCTCGTCCACCTGAGCACCAGCATTGGAAGTGTTATAGATTCTAATGACCTTTAAGGGTCCAGGAAAGAGATGTGCAGAGACGCTGTGGGGGCCGGTTTCACCCCGCCCCACATTTGTTCGGCCACCTTAGGCCGACCGTTTCTGCCAGCCTAGATGCTCTGACCAGTAGTCTGCGCTTTCTTCAATTAGGCCCCTGAATTAACGTACAAACAGCACCAGGTGTCAGAGCCCTGCCCGCTCAACTCCCAGACAGTCCAGGGTCAGTGGTGATCAAGGACCGTGATGGCCACTGAGTCAACAGCCTTTTGAAGTAAACAAGAGTCCAGCCGGTCTTACTGGCCACCATCATCACGGTGTCTGTAGGCTTTTCTATGGTGACAGTGTGATATACGGTTCCCCCGCCAAGATTATTAGCTCCCCTCTGGGTGCAGTAAGTCCTGCAAGCAGTAGTCTACTCTTTTGGGACACACTCTTGTTGTTTTATGAGAGAAACTCCAGGTCAAGTGATGTTCACACGAGTCGTCATGGTTTCCTGTTGCCCCCGGTTATCTCTCTGGATGTTGGAGTTGGAGGGCCTCCTCACTCGAGGTCGGTGTGCCCACGGAGCGAACCCTGCAACTTCAGGGCATGGTTGGTGGTTAGGATCACCACGTGGGGTCCTTTTCCCTTAGGAGGGAGGTGGCCTTTTGGGCTGCTGATTTCCAGGTTTTTAGATACCGCCAGTATCTTGGCCAGATGTGGCAGTGGGCCTAGCCCCTTGGTGACCATAGTTTATCCTACCTGGATGGCATTCTTGCATTGTTCCATTTCAAGTGGTCCCAGGTTTTGCACTAATTCTCCAATGGCGATTCACCTTTCACCGGGAATGTAAAGGTCAAAGGGTTTAGCTAAATTAGGGAGTTCCAGGGCAAGGGTCTGAATTGACTGCTCTTTCCATTCTTGAAAGGCCACTTGTGGATTCTATTCAAAAGGATCATCATCTTTTCCTTTCAGTGTTTCATATAGAGGCCCAGCTAGTAGACTGTAGTTAGGGATCCAGAAGCAGCAAACCCTGGCCTCCCCAGGAACCCCTAAGCTGTCTTCTAGTTTTAGAAAGGGGTAAGGCTGAAAATGGTTTCTTCCCTTTCCTGGGATGGACTTCTCCAACCTTCTGTGAGAATGAAGCCCAGGCAGGTCACGGCAGTCTGTGATATTTGAGCTTTTTCTTGGACAACTTCTATCCTTTATTGGCTTGGTAGTTCAGAGGCCTCCTTAGTAGGGCTGGCGATCAGAATGTCGTCTGCATATTGAAGGAGGGTTTCCTTTTCCAGAGGTAGAACTTTTAGGTCTTCAGCTAAGCTTTCCCCAAAGATGGTGTGGGAATTTTTGCACCCTTGGGGCCAGACGGCCCGGAAGTATTGTTTTAGTTGTATGTTGAGTCCTGCCACTCACAAGCCAAAATTTCTTGTGACTCTGGGACTAATGGAATACAAAAGAAGGCATCATTGAAGACTAATACAGAATACCATGTCCTGGTGGTTGGTAGAATGACCAGCAGGGTGTAGGAATTAGGAGCAACTGGAGGTATATCCTCGGTGGCTTCACTGACTGTCCTGACATCCTTTACCAGGTCCCCAGCAGCCCATGGGGCTCTCGTGGTCAGACCAATCCCAGAATATGGAGCTCACCTGGGCAGGTACCCCACCCCCACCCCAGCCCACAGGGCTCTCGTGGTCAGGCCCCTCCCAGGATACAGAGCTACCCTTGCAGGTACCGTGGCAGGGCTGGGCACACAGGAACCGTGCACATAGCCCTCATTGCAGAGCACCCCCAGCTCACCTGTCGCTCAGAGCTGACACAGAGCACCTCAGAGCAGGACTTGAACTAACAAACAGCAGCTGCGACAGGTCTGTGACCCTGGGCATCACTCCGTGAGGCCTCCCTCCACCTGGTCTTCCAGAGACTTCCACTGCACCCGGGGCACCAGGCCTCTGTCTCCAACCACCACCCACCCCTCCTCTCCCTGACTCCTGGGTTCCTCTCATTAGGAGAGGGTTTTCTTGAAGTTGTCTCCCACTCATGGGCCAGATAAAATGATTAGAAAACAAGCCAAAGCTGCAGCCCCTTGTCTATCCTGACTCTCAGGAGCCCACACCTGTTCCTTGGACCTGGCCGGTTCAGCAAGTTCCGTTTTCTGCAACTGTGAGCCCCTGAGGGGTGATGATTGGCTGACCTGGGCAGCCTTACCGTGCCGGCCAGCCCTCCCCAGGTGTGCCTGGGTTGAGATCACTATAAATACCACTCCAGGCAGCAAGAGCCCCTGCAGCCGTGCCTGACGCCATTTTCTCTGCCCTGTCAGCAGTCTCGGGGCTGGGCTGGTGGGAGGGAGTGAGAGGCCACGGCTTTGTGGGTGGCCCAGTGTGAGTGGGGCTCTGCTGGACTTTCTGCAGCAGTTGCCAGGCTGCCACCTGCTAAAGAAGAAGATGTGTCACCCATACCTGCTGCTGGAATTTCTCCCTGGGCAGAGGTGAGGAAGGAAAAAAGCAGTGGGGGCAGGGACAGGACGGGTATCTCAGGCAGGGAAATGGAAATCTTCCAGAAGAGCACCCAGGGCCAGGACCATCCTGGCTGGCCTGCAGGCACCAAGTCGGCCGGCATGCTGTCACTCGTGTGGCTCTATGGCCCTCCCTCTAGGCTTTCAAGTCCTTGTATATATTCAGGTGTTTTACCTGGGATGGGTGGGAATAGTTCAGCAGCAACTGGCCTGGGGCTCAGCTCACGTTTACTCACAGATGCCTCGGCACGGTGCCCCAGCTTTGCAATGAGGACGCTTGTTGCGTGGGGGCTGCTGGCTGAATGGGAGACGATTCCCCACCACTGACCAACTTCAGAATTGTTTACAACTGGAGCAAGTGCCCTGATACGGTTTTCCTCTGTGGAACTGGTGGGTTCTGTGTTTTTTTTCTCTTTTTCGTTTTGGGTTCAAGGTAGATTTTATTCCTCTTTTTTGTATTTACAGATATAAGCATGGAAATAATTTATTCATATAAATACATGTATGTGAAGGGAATAATTGTTTTTTCTATTTTTTAAATTTTATTTCTTTTTAATTTTGAATTTTATTTTATATTTTTATACAGCAGGTTCTTATTGGTTATCTATTTTATACATATAAATGTATACATGCCAATCCCAGTCTCTCAACTCCTCCCACCACCCCCCCCAACAGCTTTCCCCCCTTGTTGTCCATACGTTTGTTGTCTACATCTGTTGCTCTATTTATGCCTTGCAAAATGGTTAATCTGTACAGGTTTTCTAGGTTCCACATATATGCATGAATATACAAGATTTGTTTTTCTCCTTCTGACTTACTTCACTCTGTATGACAGTCTCTAGATGCATCGACGTCTCTACAAATGACCCAATTTCATTCCTTTTCATGGCTTAGTAATATTCCATTTTATATATGTACCACGGCTTTATGCATTCGTCTGTCTGTGGGCATTTAGGTTGCTTCCATTACCTCGATATTGTAAATAGTGATGCAATGAACATTGTGGTGAATGTCTCTTTTTGATTTATGGTTTTGTCTGGGTATATGTCCAGTACTGGGATTGCTGTATCATATGGTAATTCTATTGTTAGTTTCTTAAGAAATTCCATATTGTTCTCCATAGTGACTGTATCAATTTATATTCCCAACAATAGTGGAAGAGGGTTCCTTTTCTCCACACCCTTTCCAGCATTTTTTGCTTGTAGATTTTCTATGATGCCTATTCTACCAGGTGTGAGGTGATACCTCATTGTTGAATCCATTTCGTGGAGCAAGGGGTAGGTCTTGTCTATTCCATATTTGGCTTATGGAACGGTATCTGTGCTAATTTCAAACTCTGGTTTAATGCAGCACCCCAACTCACCTTCCCCCTTAAGCAAGCATAAGTTAGTTTTCTAAACTTGAGACCCTGTTCTGTTTTGTAATTCAGTTCCTGTGTAGCCAAGTTCACATTCCGTGTATTAGTGATACCTTATGATGTTTCTTTTTCTGTGTGACTTATTTCACTTAGAATCATCGTGCCTCAATCCACTCATTATGCTGCTACGGGCCTGGTGACATAGATTTCATTGCTGAGTGGTATTCTGTTGTACATAAGTACCGCAACTTCTTTATCCATTATTTGCTCTCTGGGATATTTAACTTGTGCCGTAGAAGAGATTCCAGTAAAAAGAACCGTCCCAACCTTTGGGGTGGCTGTGTCTTTTTGATTTTAAATTAACTAAGCTATAGGACCATAAGTGGAAGTGCCCTAGGCTCTGTTGCTTTGGTTTTTAGATGTTTCAGGAAACACCATACACTTCTCCCGAGTGGCTGTTGGCAATTTACATCCCGCCCATCAGCATAACAAGGCTCCCAGTTCTCCATGGCCTGTCCTGCCTTTATGGAGTTTACACTTTTTTCAGATGGCCCTTTTGACCGGGGGGAAGTGAGACTTCATTGTAGTGCAGATTTCCTTTGCAAGCTTGCTTGGTTGGCCAAAAAGGGCGTATGCGTTTTTTCCTGAATATATTCAGGAAAAAACGCATACGCCCTTTTTGGCCAAGTGCATCATTGTGGACGTTCTGCCTCTTTTCCTATGCTTTAAATGCAATTCCAGTCTACCTCCTGAAATCGGTTTCCTGCAATTCTGCCCCTCTTTCAAGTCCTCTTGGCAGCCTTACTTCAGTATATTTTTGGACGATAGCTGTCATTTATAACTCGGCAGGTTTGTGAATTACAGTGCCCCTGAGCTCCTTTCTTCAACTCGCTTTCTCGTGAGCTGGCCGCAACACCGCAGGATGGCTTCAGGCCCTAATCTGGTTCCGGCACGGCACGCTGAGCCTTTGGTTAATTCCTCTTCCTGGTGGGAAATGAGAGTTAAATTTGCCCGTCCAGACACCTCCAGCTAGTCTGTCATTGGTTCTCCCTATTCCTGTTCATCTTCCGCAGAAATTGCAAACTGGGCCAAACAGGAGGTTAAAGGCACTGACTCTCCAAGTCGGGAGAGTGTTAGTAAAGCGTCTGGCATGTTGCACCCGAGTACCAGGGAACGAAAAGTGAGACACATTTGAACATGTTTCTCGATCACATGGTGGATCATACTCTGGGTTCCACATGCATGTTTTAGCTGAAGGAAGTATCCCTTAAACCTGGAGAGTTGAGACCCATGGAATGGGTACCATGCAATATGACTTCAAAGGTCTTCATTTGCTCACCGAACCTCACCAATCTTATGAGCCGCAAGTGTCCAGCCTTATGTGTCACCCAGCTCTGGGTGTAGATGTGGTAAATGCAGGTTGCATCAGAAGCCTTGAATGAATTACTTAAGTATTTCTCTCTATTTCACTGTCATTGTGTTTTGTTTAAGCAATTTATTTTTATTATGGGATTTACCTGATTTTCACTGCTTTATGCCGCTGTACACACTCTTGATTCTCTTACAGAGATATATAAATCCATAGGTTTTATGATTCTTACTAGTCAGGTATATTCCTAGGCGTTGAATATGGGGTGTTGAGTCCATTTCCTTGAGCAAGGAGTAGCTCTTGTCTATTCCATATTTGGCTTAAGGAACTTTATCTGTGCTCATTTCAATCTCTGGTTTTATGCAGCACCCCAACTCACCTTTCCCCTTAAGCAAGCATAAGTTGGTTTTCTAAATTTGAGACCCTGTTCTGTTTTGGAATTCAGTTCCTGTGTAGCCAAGTTTACATTCCGTGTATTAGTGATACCTTATGATGTTTCTTTTTCTGTGTGACTTATTTCAGTTAGATTCATCGTACTTAGTCCACTCATTATGCTGCTACGGGCCTGATGACATAGATTTCATTGCTGAGTGATATTGCATTGTACGTAAGTACCACAACTTCTTTATCCATTTTTCACTTTCTGCGATATTGAACTTGTACCGTATATGAGGTTCTTGTAAACAGAGCCGTCCCAAACTTTGGGGTGGCTGTGTCTTTTTGATTTTAATTGCCCTAAACTATAGTACCATAAGTGGAAGTGCCCTAGGCTCTGTTGCTTTGTTTTCTAGATGTTTCAGGAAACACCAAACACTTCTCCAGAGTGGCTGTTGGCAATTTACATCCTGCCCATCAGCATAAGATGGCTCCCAGTTCTCCATGGCCTGTCATGCCTTTCTGGATTTTACACTTTTTTCAGATGGCCCTTTTGACCAGGGGGAATTGAGACTTCATTGTAGTGCAGATTTCCTTTGCAAGCTTGCTTGGTTGGCCAAAAAGGGCGTATGCGTTTTTTCCTGAATATATTCAGGAAAAAAACACATACGCCCTTTTTGGGCAAGTCAGGTTTTTGAATTGCAGTGGCCCTTAGCTCCATTTTTCAGCTCTTAGTTTTGTGATCTTGCCCCATAACCACAGGATTCCTTGAAGCCCTATTCTTCTTCTGGGGCACCTTGCTGTGCCTTTGGTTCATTCTTCTTACTGATGTGAAATTAGAGTGACATGTGCCCATTGAAACCGCTACAGCTAGTTTCTCACTGGTTCCCCCTATTCCCATTCATCCTCCGCACTAACTGAAGACTGTGCGATACCAGAACTTAAAGGCATTGACTCTCCATGTGGGGATGTTGTTAGTAAAGCGGCTGGAATGTCGATCCGGAGCCCCAGGAGAGGAAAAATGTGGTGCGTTTTAGAAACCTTTCCCGATCATATGGTATACCAGTCGCTGGGTTTCCCAAGCATGGTTTAGCTGTAGGAATATTCCCTTCAACCTGGAGTGTTGGGACCCTTGGAATGAGTAGCATGAAGTATTGCATTAAACTTTCGGCAGTTGCTCACCGAAGCTCACCAATCCTCTCAGCCCCAAGTGTCCAGCCTTATGTCTTATCCAGCTGTGGGTTTATATGTGGTCAATCCAGGTTGCATCACAGCCCCTGAGCGAATTTTGTAAGAATTTTTCTCTCTTTCATTGTTTCTGCGTTTTGTTTTTAACATTTATTTCTATAATGGGGTTTAGCCCATTTTCACTGCTGTGTTTGTGCCGCTCTGCACACACTTGATTCCCTTATGGAGATATATCAATACATGGGTTTTAAGATTCTTATTACTCAGATATATTTCTCTGCGGTGTATAGGGTGTGTTGAGGCCAGTTCATTGAGCAAGGTGTAGATCTTGTCTAATACCTATTTGGTTTCTTGAACGGTATCTGTGCTCATTTCAAACTCTGGTTTTATGCATCACCCCACCTCTCCTTTCCCCTTAAGCTGACATAAGTGTGTTTTCTAAATGTGAGACACTGTTCTGTTCTGTAATTCATTTCTTGTGCAGCCATATTTACCCTCCCTCTATAAGTGATATCTTATGATATGTTTCTTTTTCTGTTTGACTTATTTCAAGTAGTATTATCGGACCTAAATCCACTCTTTATCCTTCTACTAGCCTTATTACATTGATTTCATGGTGAAGAGATATTCCATTGTACATAAGTACCACATCTTCTTTATCCATTGTTCTCTTTCCTGGGATATTTAAGGTGTACTGAAGTTGAGGTTCTTGTAAACAGAGTAGCCCTAAACTGTGGTGTGCTTGTGTCTTGTTGATTTTTAGACTTCCCTAGATATACTCCCATGATTGGAAGTGTCCTATGCTCTGTAGCTCTGTTTTTAGATGATTTAGGAACCACCATACACTTCTCCAGAGTGGCTCTCGGCAGTTCACACACTGCCCATCAGCGTATAAAGGCTCCCTGTTCTCCATGGCCTGTCCTGCATTTCTGGTTTTTACAACTTTTTAGGATGGCCCTTTTGACCGGTGGGAAATGAGACTTCTTTGTTGTGCACATTTGCATTGCTTGCTTGCTTCGTTGCCCATAAAGTGCGTATGCGTTTTTTCCTGGATATAATCAGGAAAAATCGCATACGCCCTTTTGGGCCAACTGCATCATTGTCGAAATTCTGCCGCTTTTCATGTGCGTTAAAGACGAGTCCAATCTATCTCTTGAAATCTGTTTCTTGCAATTCTGTCTTGCATTCAGATCCTCTTCTTTGCCTTACCTCAACATATTTTTGGACGTTAGTTTTCATTTATAACTCTGCAGGTTTGTGAATTGCAGTGACCCTGAGCTCCATGTTTTAAGTTGCTCTTTTGTGAGCTGGCCTCAAACCCGCAGGATTGCTTCAGGCCCTATTTTGGCTCCGGCGAGGCAGGCTGAGCCTTTTTTTAATTCTTATTCTTAATGGGAAATTAGAGTGATATGTGCCCGTCCAAACCCCTACAACTCTTCTCTCATTGGTTCCCCCTCTTCCCGTTCATCCTCCTCACAATTTGCAAAATGTGTGAAACAGAAGTTTAAATGTGCTGATTCTCCAAGTGGGGAGCTTCTAAGTAACGTGGCTGGAATGGTGAACAGGAGCACCAGGAGAGGATAAATGAGGTGCATCACATGGTGTACAGTCCTCTGGGTTTTCCATGCATGTTTTAGCTGTAGGAAGATCCCTTGAACCTGCAGATTTGGGACCCATTGAATGGGTACCAGGTAGTATTACTTTAAAGGGTGTGCATTTCCTCACCCAACCTCACATTTCTCTTAGCGCAAACAGTTTCCAGCCTTATGTCTCATCCTGCTGTGGGTCTAGATGTGTTCAATCCATGTTGCATCACCGTCCCTGAGGAAAAGTTGTAAGAGGTTTTCTCTGTCTCTCTGTCGTTTATTTTTTTCAATTTATTACTATATTGGTTACAGCTGATTTTCAAAGCTCTGTTTCTTGCTGCTGTACATCCACTTGATTCACGTACAGAGAGACATCAATAAATTCTTTTTCAGATTCTTACCAGTCGTATATATTCTTTTCCGGTGACTTGAGTGTGCTGAGTGCAGTTCTTTTAGCTACCGTGTAGGCCTTGTTGATTATCAGTTTGGTATTTGGAATGGTATCTTTGCTAATTTCAACCTCCTGGATGATGCCTCACCCCTCCCCACCTTTCCCGTTTAGCAGCCTTATGCGTGTTTTCTACATATTTGACTATGGTTTTGTTTTGTAATTTATTTCATGTGTAGCCATTTTGGATTCCACCTTTAAGTGATATCTTATGATATGTGTCTTTTTCTTTTTGAATTCTGTCACTTAGAATGATCATACGTAACTCCTCCGGAGTTGTTACAGCTGGCCATATTTCATTGATTTCCAGGCTGAATAATATTCCACTCTACCTAAGTACCACATCTCTATCCATTTTTTCCCTCCAGAGACATTTAAGTTATATCCTAGTCGAGGATCTTTTAAACAGAGAGGGGGTAAACATTGGGGTGCCTGTGTCCTCTCGAGTTTTGTTTTTCCCAAGATATACGCCCATGAGTGCAAGTGCCCTATGCTCTGTAGCTCATTGTTTAGATGCTTTAGTAAACACAATACACTTCTCCAGAATGGCCGTTGGCAATATACATTTCCACTATAAGTCTCACAGGGCTCCCTCTTCTCCTTGCCCTGTCCTGCATTTCTGTTGTTTACGCTTTATGAGGATGGCTCTTCTGACTGATGCAAAGTGATGTCTTTTGTAGTATTGACTTCCAGTGCCCACCTGTTTGGGTGGCTAAAAAGGTGTACGCTCTTTTCTTGAATATATACACAAAAAAACGCATACACCCTTTTTGGCCAACTGCAGTGTTGGCAATGTTCAGCTCCTTTTCTTGTGCTTAATGGCGAGTCCTTTCTACCTCCTCAAATCCCTTTCCTGCCATTCTCCCTTGCTTACAAGTCCTTTTCTCTGACTTTCCTCAAGACATTTTTCAGTGATGGATATTTTCAACTCTGCAGTTTTGTGAATTTTACTGCCCCTGAGTTCTATTGTTCAACTTGTGTTTATGGGAACTGGCCACAAAGCAGCGGGATTTCCTCAAGCCTTATACTGTTTCCATGGGCAACCCTAGCCTTTGGTCAATTCGTCTTCCTGATTGGAAATTAGAGTGACATGTGCCTGTCTGAACACGTAGGACTTGTCTCTCATTGTTCCTCATCCTTCCGCTTCATCCTCTGGACAAATTCCAAACTGTACGCAACAGGATGTTGACAGTGCTGACATCTCCAAGTGGGGAGACTGTTAGTAAAGACGCTGGAGGGGTGAACCCGAGCACCAGGAGATGAGGAGATGAGATGCCTTTTCCAAACTCTTCCCGATCAGACGGTATACCATCCTCTGGGTGTGACAGACATGTTTTAGCAGTAGGAAGAGTCCCATTCATGTAAGGAGAACACCAGGGCTTTTTCAAAATCAGTGTCTCCCCGAAACCCAAACTGGGGAATTTTTTAAGCTACGGCTACACATATGTTCATTAAGGGCCCTGGGAAGTAGGCAGAGTCCAAACTTTAGATGATTGAAGTCTTCAGGGTCAGAAGCACTCACCACCAGCTTCCCTTAGGTTACACTTTAACTGTCATTGATAGATGATGTCAATAAAAATATCTATTCTTTTTCAGATTATTTCCCCTTATAGGTTATTGCAAAATGTTGAGTGTAGTTCCCTGTGCTATACAGTAGTTCCTTGTTGATGATCTATTTTATACATAGCAGTGTGTATGTGTTCATCCCAAACTGTTAATTTATCCCTCCTCCCACCTTTCCCCTTTGGTAATAATAAATTATAAGATTTTATACTTCTCAGAAATGGGGGAGCTGAAAGAGAGGTATCATTTTCAATGGAAAAGCATTTAAAACAAGATTGAAGGTTTAACCAAGATTATTAGATGTACATCCTTGGAAAGAAATCACTTCATTTCTCTAATATTGAGCTGACAAATAAGACAAACCTTTTCACTGAACTTGCTTATAATAAAGTGATGGAAATATCCAATGGAAGTGTTAGAAACATCTTATTTTACCCGAGCCTTATACACTGTTCTATGTTAACTACACTTTGGCTCACACATCTGTTCATTGAGGTTACAATAGTCTCAATTTCTGTTACTGATCCTCCAGAGTGGACCCCAACAAGTGTCCCCCTGCCCAGTGTCATTGGGGCCAACAGATCGAGACTGAGTTTGGTTCACAAGCAAAGGAAACTTTATATTTTGATCAGAGAATGGAGAGGTGAGAGCATGTACTACCCCGTGGGCTGTGGGCTGGGCTGCTGTGTAGAGATCCTGTCAGAGTCAGTGGGAGGGAGGGGGCGGAGCTCTCGAGGGCCGGGTTGGCTGTAGCTCAGGCTCTATATCGCGGAGTCTGCACTGGGCCCCAGGAGCTGAGGTGTCGACCCAGCCATTCTGCACTAGGAAATCTGGTCTGAAGTGCCGGGTGTGGAACCTCTGCATGCGGGACCCTAGGAGCACGTGAAATTAGACAAAGCACAAAGGATAAAAAAGGTTAGACTTGACTTTATTGCCCAGATTCTATTTTTATCTCCCAGGGATTTTTAATGGGCTTTGCTGGGGACAAACCCCCCCCTCTGCCTTTTGTCCCGTTCCTCATTCTTGGAGTGCTGAGGGTGCAGACCCTTCTTCTGTAACTGCTGAGTGCTGAGTTGGGAGCCCTCATACCCTGGGGCGAGGGTCAGAGCTTCTCCCCAGCAGCCTCCAGGCGACGTTGATTGTCCCCAGGCCCCCTGCCTCCCTGCTCGTCCACCTGAGCACCAGCATTGGAAGTGTTATAGATTCTAATGACCTTTAAGGGTCCAGGAAAGAGATGTGCAGAGACGCTGTGGGGGCCGGTTTCACCCCGCCCCACATTTGTTCGGCCACCTTAGGCTGACCGTTTCTGCCAGCCTAGATGCTCTGACCAGTAGTCTGCGCTTTCTTCAATTAGGCCCCTGAATTAACGTACAAACAGCACCAGGTGTCAGAGCCCTGCCCGCTCAACTCCCAGACAGTCCAGGGTCAGTGGTGATCAAGGACCATGATGGCCACTGAGTCAACAGCCTTTTGAAGTAAACAAGAGTCCAGCCGGTCTTACTGGCCACCATCATCACGGTGTCTGTAGGCTTTTCTATGGTGACAGTGTGATATACGGTTCCCCCGCCAAGATTATTAGCTCCCTTCTGGGTGCAGTAAGTCCTGCAAGCAGTAGTCTACTCTTTTGGGACACACTCTTGTTGTTTTATGAGAGAAACTCCAGGTCAAGTGATGTTCACACGAGTCGTCATGGTGCCCTGTTGCCCCCGGTTATCTCTCTGGATGTTGGAGTTGGAGGGCCTCCTCACTCGAGGTCGGTGTGCCCACGGAGCGAACCCTGCAACTTCAGGGCATGGTTGGTGGTTAGGATCACCACGTGGGGTCCTTTTCCCTTAGGAGGGAGGTGGCCTTTTGGGCTGCTGATTTCCAGGTTTTTAGATACCGCCAGTATCTTGGCCAGATGTGGCAGTGGGCCAAGCCCCTTGGTGACCATAGTTTATCCTACCTGGATGGCATTCTTGCATTGTTCCATTTCAAGTGGTCCCAGGTTTTGCACTAATTCTCCAATGGCGATTCACCTTTCACCGGGAATGTAAAGGTCAAAGGGTTTAGCTAAATTAGGGAGTTCCAGGGCAAGGGTCTGAATTGACTGCTCTTTCCATTCTTGAAAGGCCACTTCTGGATTCTATTCAAAAGGATCATCATCTTTTCCTTTCAGTGTTTCATATAGAGGCCCAGCTAGTAGACTGTAGTTAGGGATCCAGAAGCAGCAAACCCTGGCCTCCCCAGGAACCCCTAAGCTGTCTTCTAGTTTTAGAAAGGGGTAAGGCTGAAAATGGTTTCTTCCCTTTCCTGGGATGGACTTCTCCAACCTTCTGTGAGAATGAAGCCCAGGCAGGTCACGGCAGTCTGTGATATTTGAGCTTTTTCTTGGACAACTTCTATCCTTTATTGGCTTGGTAGTTCAGAGGCCTCCTTAGTAGGGCTGGCGATCAGAATGTCGTCTGCATATTGAAGGAGGGTTTCCTTTTCCAGAGGTAGAACTTTTAGGTCTTCAGCTAAGCTTTCCCCCAAAGATGGTGTGGGAATTTTTGCACCCTTGGGGCCAGACGGCCCGGAAGTATTGTTTTAGTTGTATGTTGAGTCCTGCCACTCACAAGCCAAAATTTCTTGTGACTCTGGGACTAATGGAATACAAAAGAAGGCATCATTGAAGACTAATACAGAATACCATGTCCTGGTGGTTGGTAGAATGACCAGCAGGGTGTAGGAATTAGGAGCAACTGGAGGTATATCCTCGGTGGCTTCACTGACTGTCCTGACATCCTTTACCAGGTCCCCAGCAGCCCATGGGGCTCTCGTGGTCAGACCAATCCCAGAATATGGAGCTCACCTGGGCAGGTACCCCACCCCCAACCCAGCCCACAGGGCTCTCGTGGTCAGGCCCCTCCCAGGATACAGAGCTACCCTTGCAGGTACCGTGGCAGGGCTGGGCACACAGGAACCGTGCACATAGCCCTCATTGCAGAGCACCCCCAGCTCACCTGTCGCTCAGAGCTGACACAGAGCACCTCAGAGCAGGACTTGAACTAACAAACAGCAGCTGCGACAGGTCTGTGACCCTGGGCATCACTCCGTGAGGCCTCCCTCCACCTGGTCTTCCAGAGACTTCCACTGCACCCGGGGCACCAGGCCTCTGTCTCCAACCACCACCCACCCCTCCTCTCCCTGACTCCTGGGTTCCTCTCATTAGGAGAGGGTTTTCTTGAAGTTGTCTCCCACTCATGGGCCAGATAAAATGATTAGAAAACAAGCCAAAGCTGCAGCCCCTTGTCTATCCTGACTCTCAGGAGCCCACACCTGTTCCTTGGACCTGGCCGGTTCAGCAAGTTCCGTTTTCTGCAACTGTGAGCCCCTGAGGGGTGATGATTGGCTGACCTGGGCAGCCTTACCGTGCCAGCCAGCCCTCCCCAGGTGTGCCTGGGTTGAGATCACTATAAATACCACTCCAGGCAGCAAGAGCCCCTGCAGCCGTGCCTGACGCCATTTTCTCTGCCCTGTCAGCAGTCTCGGGGCTGGGCTGGTGGGAGGGAGTGAGAGGCCACGGCTTTGTGGGTGGCCCAGTGTGAGTGGGGCTCTGCTGGACTTTCTGCAGCAGTTGCCAGGCTGCCACCTGCTAAAGAAGAAGATGTGTCACCCATACCTGCTGCTGGAATTTCTCCCTGGGCAGAGGTGAGGAAGGAAAAAAGCAGTGGGGGCAGGGACAGGACGGGTATCTCAGGCAGGGAAATGGAAATCTTCCAGAAGAGCACCCAGGGCCAGGACCATCCTGGCTGGCCTGCAGGCACCAAGTCGGCCGGCATGCTGTCACTCGTGTGGCTCTATGGCCCTCCCTCTAGGCTTTCAAGTCCTTGTATATATTCAGGTGTTTTACCTGGGATGGGTGGGAATAGTTCAGCAGCAACTGGCCTGGGGCTCAGCTCACGTTTACTCACAGATGCCTCGGCACGGTGCCCCAGCTTTGCAATGAGGACGCTTGTTGCGTGGGGGCTGCTGGCTGAATGGGAGACGATTCCCCACCACTGACCAACTTCAGAATTGTTTACAACTGGAGCAAGTGCCCTGATACGGTTTTCCTCTGTGGAACTGGTGGGTTCTGTGTTTTTTTTCTCTTTTTCGTTTTGGGTTCAAGGTAGATTTTATTCCTCTTTTTTGTATTTACAGATATAAGCATGGAAATAATTTATTCATATAAATACATGTATGTGAAGGGAATAATTGTTTTTTCTATTTTTTAAATTTTATTTCTTTTTAATTTTGAATTTTATTTTATATTTTTATACAGCAGGTTCTTATTGGTTATCTATTTTATACATATAAATGTATACATGCCAATCCCAGTCTCTCAACTCCTCCCACCACCACCCCCAACAGCTTTCCCCCCTTGTTGTCCATACGTTTGTTGTCTACATCTGTTGCTCTATTTATGCCTTGCAAAATGGTTAATCTGTACAGGTTTTCTAGGTTCCACATATATGCATGAATATACAAGATTTGTTTTTCTCCTTCTGACTTACTTCACTCTGTATGACAGTCTCTAGATGCATCGACGTCTCTACAAATGACCCAATTTCATTCCTTTTCATGGCTTAGTAATATTCCATTTTATATATGTACCACGGCTTTATGCATTCGTCTGTCTGTGGGCATTTAGGTTGCTTCCATTACCTCGATATTGTAAATAGTGATGCCATGAACATTGCGGTGAATGTCTCTTTTTGATTTATGGTTTTGTCTGGGTATATGTCCAGTACTGGGATTGCTGTATCATATGGTAATTCTATTGTTAGTTTCTTAAGAAATTCCATATTGTTCTCCATAGTGACTGTATCAATTTATATTCCCAACAATAGTGGAAGAGGGTTCCTTTTCTCCACACCCTTTCCAGCATTTTTTGCTTGTAGATTTTCTATGATGCCTATTCTACCAGGTGTGAGGTGATACCTCATTGTTGAATCCATTTCGTGGAGCAAGGGGTAGGTCTTGTCTATTCCATATTTGGCTTATGGAACGGTATCTGTGCTAATTTCAAACTCTGGTTTAATGCAGCACCCCAACTCACCTTCCCCCTTAAAGCAAGCATAAGTTAGTTTTCTAAACTTGAGACCCTGTTCTGTTTTGTAATTCAGTTCCTGTGTAGCCAAGTTCACATTCCGTGTATTAGTGATACCTTATGATGTTTCTTTTTCTGTGTGACTTATTTCACTTAGAATCATCGTGCCTCAATCCACTCATTATGCTGCTACGGGCCTGGTGACATAGATTTCATTGCTGAGTGGTATTCTGTTGTACATAAGTACCGCAACTTCTTTATCCATTATTTGCTCTCTGGGATATTTAACTTGTGCCGTAGAAGAGATTCCAGTAAAAAGAACCGTCCCAACCTTTGGGGTGGCTGTGTCTTTTTGATTTTAAATTAACTAAGCTATAGGACCATAAGTGGAAGTGCCCTAGGCTCTGTTGCTTTGGTTTTTAGATTTTCAGGAAACACCATACACTTCTCCCGAGTGGCTGTTGGCAATTTACATCCCGCCCATCAGCATAACAAGGCTCCCAGTTCTCCATGGCCTGTCCTGCCTTTCTGCATTTTACACTTTTTTCAGATGGCCCTTTTGACCGGGGGGAAGTGAGACTTCATTGTAGTGCAGATTTCCTTGCAAGCTTGCTTGGTTGGCCAAAAAGGGCGTATGCGTTTTTTCCTGAATATATTCAGGAAAAAACGCATACGCCCTTTTTGGCCAAGTGCATCATTGTGGACGTTCTGCCTCTTTTCCTATGCTTTAAATGCAATTCCAGTCTACCTCCTGAAATCGGTTTCCTGCAATTCTGCCCCGCTTCAAGTCCTCTTGGCAGCCTTACTTCAGTATATTTTTGGACGATAGCTGTCATTTATAACTCTGCAGGTTTGTGAATTTCTGTGCCCATGAGCTCCTTTCTTCAACTCGCTTTCTTGTGAGCTGGCCGCAACACCGCAGGATGGCTTCAGGCCCTAATCTGGTTCCGGCACGGCACGCTGAGCCTTTGGTTAATTCCTCTTCCTGGTGGGAAATGAGAGTTAAATTTGCCCGTCCAGACACCTCCAGCTAGTCTCTCATTGGTTCTCCCTATTCCTGTTCATCTTCCGCAGAAATTGCAAACTGGGCCAAACAGGAGGTTAAAGGCACTGACTCTCCAAGTCGGGAGAGTGTTAGTAAAGCGTCTTGCATGTTGCACCCGAGTACCAGGGAATGAAAAGTGAGACACATTTGAACATGTTTCTCGATCACATGGTGGATCATACTCTGGGTTCCACATGCATGTTTTAGCTGAAGGAAGTATCCCTTAAACCTGGAGAGTTGAGACCCATGGAATGGGTACCATGCAATATGACTTCAAAGGTCTTCATTTGCTCACCGAACCTCACCAATCTTATGAGCCCCAAGTGTCCAGCCTTATGTGTCACCCAGCTCTGGGTGTAGATGTGGTAAATGCAGGTTGCATCAGAAGCCTTGAATGAATTACTTAAGTATTTCTCTCTATTTCACTGTCATTGTGTTTTGTTTAAGAAATTTATTTTTATTATGGGATTTACCTGATTTTCACTGCTTTAATGCCGCTGTACACACTCTTGATTCCCTTACAGAGATATATAAATCCATAGGTTTTATGATTCTTACTAGTCAGGTATATTCCTAGGCGTTGAATATGGGGTGTTGAGTCCATTTCGTTGAGCAAGGAGTAGCTCTTGTCTATTCCATATTTGGCTTAAGGAACTTTATCTGTGCTCATTTCAATCTCTGGTTTTATGCAGCACCCCAACTCACCTTCCCCCTTAAGCAAGCATAAGTTAGTTTTCTAAACTTGAGACCCTGTTCTGTTTTGTAATTCAGTTCCTGTGTAGCCAAGTTCACATTCCGTGTATTAGTGATACCTTATGATGTTTCTTTTTCTGTGTGACTTATTTCACTTAGAATCATCGTGCCTCAATCCACTCATTATGCTGCTACGGGCCTGGTGACATAGATTTCATTGCTGAGTGGTATTCTGTTGTACATAAGTACCGCAACTTCTTTATCCATTATTTGCTCTCTGGGATATTTAACTTGTGCCGTAGAAGAGATTCCAGTAAAAAGAACCGTCCCAACCTTTGGGGTGGCTGTGTCTTTTTGATTTTAAATTAACTAAGCTATAGGACCATAAGTGGAAGTGCCCTAGGCTCTGTTGCTTTGGTTTTTAGATTTTCAGGAAACACCATACACTTCTCCCGAGTGGCTGTTGGCAATTTACATCCCGCCCATCAGCATAACAAGGCTCCCAGTTCTCCATGGCCTGTCCTGCCTTTCTGCATTTTACACTTTTTTCAGATGGCCCTTTTGACCGGGGGGAAGTGAGACTTCATTGTAGTGCAGATTTCCTTGCAAGCTTGCTTGGTTGGCCAAAAAGGGCGTATGCGTTTTTTCCTGAATATATTCAGGAAAAAACGCATACGCCCTTTTTGGCCAAGTGCATCATTGTGGACGTTCTGCCTCTTTTCCTATGCTTTAAATGCAATTCCAGTCTACCTCCTGAAATCGGTTTCCTGCAATTCTGCCCCGCTTCAAGTCCTCTTGGCAGCCTTACTTCAGTATATTTTTGGACGATAGCTGTCATTTATAACTCTGCAGGTTTGTGAATTTCTGTGCCCATGAGCTCCTTTCTTCAACTCGCTTTCTTGTGAGCTGGCCGCAACACCGCAGGATGGCTTCAGGCCCTAATCTGGTTCCGGCACGGCACGCTGAGCCTTTGGTTAATTCCTCTTCCTGGTGGGAAATGAGAGTTAAATTTGCCCGTCCAGACACCTCCAGCTAGTCTCTCATTGGTTCTCCCTATTCCTGTTCATCTTCCGCAGAAATTGCAAACTGGGCCAAACAGGAGGTTAAAGGCACTGACTCTCCAAGTCAGGAGAGTGTTAGTAAAGCGTCTTGCATGTTGCACCCGAGTACCAGGGAATGAAAAGTGAGACACATTTGAACATGTTTCTCGATCACATGGTGGATCATACTCTGGGTTCCACATGCATGTTTTAGCTGAAGGAAGTATCCCTTAAACCTGGAGAGTTGAGACCCATGGAATGGGTACCATGCAATATGACTTCAAAGGTCTTCATTTGCTCACCGAACCTCACCAATCTTATGAGCCCCAAGTGTCCAGCCTTATGTGTCACCCAGCTCTGGGTGTAGATGTGGTAAATGCAGGTTGCATCAGAAGCCTTGAATGAATTACTTAAGTATTTCTCTCTATTTCACTGTCATTGTGTTTTGTTTAAGAAATTTATTTTTATTATGGGATTTACCTGATTTTCACTGCTTTAATGCCGCTGTACACACTCTTGATTCCCTTACAGAGATATATAAATCCATAGGTTTTATGATTCTTACTAGTCAGGTATATTCCTAGGCGTTGAATATGGGGTGTTGAGTCCATTTCGTTGAGCAAGGAGTAGCTCTTGTCTATTCCATATTTGGCTTAAGGAACTTTATCTGTGCTCATTTCAATCTCTGCTTTTATGCAGCACCCCAACTCACCTTTCCCCTTAAGCAAGCATAAGTTGGTTTTCTAAATTTGAGACCCTGTTCTGTTTTGGAATTCAGTTCCTGTGTAGCCAAGTTTACATTCTGTGTATTAGTGATATCTTATGATGTTTCTTTTTCTGTGTGACTTATTTCAGCTAGAATCATCATACCTGAATCCACTCATTATGCTGCTACGGGCCTGATGACATAGATTTCGTTGCTGTGTGATATTGCATTGTACGTAAGTACCACAACTTCTTTATCCATTTTTCACTTTCTGCGATATTGAACTTGTACCGTAAACCAGGTTCCTGTAAACAGAGCCGTCCCAACTTTTGGGGTGGCTGTGTCTTTTTGATTTTAATTTCCCTAAGCTATAGGACCATAAGTGGAAGTGCCCTAGGCTCTGTTGCTTTGTTTTTTAGATGTTTCAGGAAACACCATACACTTCTCCCGAGTGGCTGTTGGCAATTGACATCCCGCCCATCAGCATAACAAGGCTCCCAGTTCTCCATGACCTGTCCTGCCTTTCTGGAGTTTACACTTTTTTCAGATGGCCCTTTTGACCGGGGGGAAGTGAGACTTCATTGTAGTGCAGATTTCCTTGGCAAGCTTGCTTGGTTGGCCAAAAAGGGCGTATGCGTTTTTTCCTGAATATATTCAGCAAAAAACGCATACGCCCTTTTTGGCCAAGTGCATCATTGTGGACGTTCTGCCTCTTTTCCTATGCTTTAAATGCAATTCCAGTCTACCTCCTGAAATCGGTTTCCTGCAATTCTGCCCCGCTTTCAAGTCCTCTTGGCAGCCTTACTTCAGTATATTTTTGGACGATAGCTGTCATTTATAACTCTGCAGGTTTGTGAATTACAGTGCCCCTGAGCTCCTTTCTTCAACTCGCTTTCTCGTGAGCTGGCCGCAACACCGCTGGATGGCTTCAGGCCCTAATCTGGTTCCGGCACGGCATGCTGAGCCTTTGGTTAATTCCTCTTCCTGGTAGGAAATGAGAGTTAAATTTGCCCGTCCAGACACCTCCAGCTAGTCTCTCATTGGTTCTCCCTATTCCTGTTCATCTTCCGCAGAAATTGCAAACTGGGCCAAACAGGAGTTTAAAGGCACTGACTCTCCAAGTCGGGAGAGTGTTAGTAAAGCGTCTGGAATGTTGCACCCGAGTACAAGGGGACGAAAACTGACACATATTGGAACACGTCTCCCGATCACACGGTTGATCATACTCTGGGTTCCACATGCATGTTTTAGCTGAAGGAAGAATACCTTAAACCTGGAGAGTTGAGACCCGTGGAATGGGTACCATGCAATATGACTTCAAAGGGTCTTCATTTGCTCACCGAACCTCTCCAGTCCTATCACTGCTGCGTTTATGCCCCTGCACACACGCTTGATTCTCTTTCGGAGACATAGCAATCCATAGGTTTTAAGATACTTCCTAGTCAGGTATATTCTTAGGTGTTTAATATGGGGTGTTGAATCCATTTCGTTGAGCAAGGAGTAGCTCTTGTCTATTCCATATTTGGCTTAAGGAACTTTATCTGTGCTCATTTCAATCTCTGGTTTTATGCAGCACCCCAACTCACCATTCCCCTTAAGCAAGCATAAGTTGGGTTTCTAAATTTGAGACCCTGTTCTGTTTTGTAATTCAGTTCCTGTGTAGCCAAGATTACATTCCGTGTATTAGTGATATCTTATGATGTTTCTTTTTCTGTGTGACTTATTTCAGTTAGAATCATCATACCTGAATCCACTCATTATGCTGCTACGGGCCTGATGACATAGATTTCATTGCTGAGTGATACTGCATTGTACGTAAGTACCACAACTTCTTTATCCATTTTTCACTTTCTGCGGTATTGAACTTGTACCGTAAACCAGGTTCTTGTAAACAAAGCCGTCCCAACCTTTGGGGTGGCTGTGTCTTTTTGATTTTAATTTCCCTAAGCTATAGGACCATAAGTGGAAGTGCCCTAGGCTCTGTTGCTTTGTTTTTTAGATGTTTCAGGAAACACCATACACTTCTCCCGAGTGGCTGTTGGCAATTTACATCCCGCCCATCAGCATAACAAGGCTCCCAGTTCTCCATGGCCTGTCCTGCCTTTCTGGATTTTACACTTTTTTCAGATGGCCCTTTTGACCGGGGGGAAGTGAGATTTCATTGTAGTGCAGATTTCCTTTGCAAGCTTGCTTGGTTGGCCAAAAAGGGCGTATGCGTTTTTTCCTGAATATATTCAGGAAAAAACGCATACGCCCTTTTTGGCCAAGTGCATCATTGTGGACGTTCTGCCCCTTTTCCTATGCTTTAAATGCAATTCCAGTCTACCTCCTGAAATCGGTTTCCTGCAATTCTGCCCCGCTTTCAAGTCCTCTTGGCAGCCTTACTTCAGTATATTTTTGGACGATAGCTGTCATTTATAACTCTGCAGGTTTGTGAATTTCTGTGCCCCTGAGCTCCTTTCTTCAACTCGCTTTCTCGTGAGCTGGTCGCAACACTGCAGGATGGCTTCAGGCCCTAATCTGGTTCCGGCACGGCACGCTGAGCCTTTGGTTAATTCCTCTTCCTGGTGGGAAATGAGAGTTAAATTTGCCCGTCCAGACACCTCCAGCTAGTCTCTCATTGGTCCTCCTTATTCCTGTTCATCTTCTGCAGAAATTGCAAACTGGGCCAAACAGGAGGTTAAAGGCACTGACTCTCCAAGTCGGGAGAGTGTTAGTAAAGCGTCTGGAATGTTGCACCCGAGTACCAGAGGATGAAAACTGAGACATATTTGAACACGTCTCCCGATCACACGGTTGATCATACTCTGGGTTCCACATGCATGTTTTAGCTGAAGGAAGAATCCCTTAAACCTGGAGAGTTGAGACCCGTGGAATGGGTACCATGCAATATGACTTCAAAGGGTCTTCATTTGCTCACCGAACCTCTCCAATCCTATCACTGCTGTGTTTATGCCCCTGTACACACGCTTGATTCTCTTTCGGAGACATAGCATTCCCTAGGTTTTAAGCTACTTACTAGTCAGGTACATTCTTAGGCGTTTAATATGGGTGATGAGTCCGTTTCGTTGAGCAAGGAGTAGCTGTTGTGTATTCCATATTTGGCTTAAGGAACTTTATCTGTGCTCATTTCAATCTCTGGTTTTATGCAGCACCCCAACTCACCTTTCCTCTTAAGCAAGCATAAGTTGGTTTTCTAAATTTGAGACCCTGTTCTATTTTGGAATTCAGTTCCTGTGTAGCCAAGTTTACATTCCATGTATTAGTGATACCTTATGATGTTTCTTTTTCTGTGTGACTTATTTCAGTTAGATTCATCGTACTTAGTCCACTCATTATGCTGCTACGGGCCTGATGACATAGATTTCATTGCTGAGTGATACTGCATTGTACGTAAGTACCACAACTTCTTTATCCATTTTTCACTTTCTGCGATATTGAACTTGTACCGTAAACCAGGTTCTTGTAAACAGAGCCATCCCAAACTTTGGGGTGGCTGTGTCTTTTTGATTTTAATTGCCCTAAACTATAGGACCATAAGTGGAAGTACCCTAGGCTCTGTTGCTTTGTTTTTTAGATGTTTCAGGAAACACCATACACTTCTCCCGAGCGGTTGTTGGCAATTTACATCCCACCCATCAGCATAACAAGGCTCCCAATTCTCCATGGCCTGTCCTGTCTTTCTGGATTTTACACTTTTTTCAGATGGCCCTTTTGACCGGGGGGAAGTGAGACTTCATTGTAGTGCAGATTTCCTTTGCAAGCTTGCTTGGTTGGCCAAAAAGGGCGTATGCGTTTTTTCCTGAATATATTCAGGAAAAAACGCATACGCCCTTTTTGGCCAAGTGCATCATTGTGGACGTTCTGCCTCTTTTCCTATGCTGTAAATGCAATTCCAGTCTACCTCCTGAAATCGGTTTCCTGCAATTCTGCCCCGCTTTCAAGTCCTCTTGGCAGCCTTACTTCAGTATATTTTTGGACGATAGCTGTCATTTATAACTCTGCAGGTTTGTGAATTACAGTGCCCCTGAGCTCCTTTCTTCAACTCGCTTTCTCGTGAGCTGGCCGCAACACCGCAGGATGGCTTCAGGCCCTAATCTGGTTCTGGCACGGCACGCTGAGCCTTTGGTTAATTCCTCTTCCTGGTGCGAAATGAGAGTTAAATTTGCCCGTCCAGACACCTCCAGCTAGTCTCTCATTGGTCCTCCCTATTCGTGTTCATCTTCTGCAGAAATTGCAAACTGGGCCAAACAGGAGGTTAAAGGCACTGACTCTCGAAGTCGGGAGAGTGTTAGTAAAGCTTCTGGAATGTTGCACCCGAGTACCAGAGGATGAAAACTGAGACATATTGGAACACGTCTCCCGATCACACGGTTGATCATACTCTGGGTTCCACATGCATGTTTTAGCTGAAGGAAGAATCCCTTAAACCTGGAGAGTTGAGACCCGTGGAATGGGTACCATGCAATATGACTTCAAAGGGTCTTCATTTGCTCAGCGAACCTCTCCAATCCTATCACTGCTGCGTTTATGCCCCTGTACAAACTCTTCATTCTCTTTCGGAGACATAGCAGTCCATAGGCTTTAAGATACTTCCTAGTCAGGTACATTCTTAGGCGTTTAATATGGTGTGTTGAGTCCATTTCGTTGAGCAAGGAGTAGCTCTTGTCTATTCCATATTTGGCTTAAGGAACTTTATCTGTGCTCATTTCAATCTCTGGTTTTATGCAGCACCCCAACTCACCTTTCCCCTTAAGGAAGCATAAGTTGGTTTTCTAAATTTGAGACCCTGTTCTGTTTTGTAATTCAGTTCCTATGTAGCCAAGTTTACATTCCGTGTATTAGTGATATCTTATGCTGTTTCTTTTTCTGTGTGACTTATTTCAGTTAGAATCATCGTACCTGAATCCACTCATTATGCTGCTACGGGCCTGATGACATAGATTTCATTGCTGAGTGATATTGCATTGTACGTAAGTACCACAACTTCTTTATCCATTTTTCACTTTCTGCGGTATTGAACTTGTACCGTAAACCAGGTTCTTGTAAACAGAGCCGTCCCAACCTTTGGGGTGGCTGTGTCTTTTTGATTTTAATTTCCCTAAGCTATAGGACCATAAGTGGAAGTGCCCTAGTCTCTGTTGCTTTGTTTTTTAGATGTTTCAGGAAACACCATACACTTCTCCCGAGTGGCTGTTGGCAATTTACATCCCGCCCATCAGCATAACAAGGCTCCCAGTTCTCCATGGCCTGTCCTGCCTTTCTGGATTTTACACTTTTTTCAGATGGCCCTTTTGACCGGGGGGAAGTGAGACTTCATTGTAGTGCAGATTTCCTTTGCAAGCTTGCTTGGTTGGCCAAAAAGGGCGTATGCGTTTTTTCCTGAATATATTCAGGAAAAAACGCATACACCCTTTTTGGCCAAGTGCATCATTGTGGACGTTCTGCCTCTTTTCCTATGCTTTAAATGCAATTCCAGTCTACCTCCTGAAATCGGTTTCCTGCAATTCTGCCCCGCTTTCAAGTCCTCTTGGCAGCCTTACTTCAGTATATTTTTGGACGATAGCTGTCATTTATAACTCGGCAGGTTTGTGAATTACAGTGCCCCTGAGCTCCTTTCTTCAACTCGCTTTCTCGTGAGCTGGCCGCAACACCGCAGGATGGCTTCAGGCCCTATCTGGTTCTGGCACGGCACGCTGAGCCTTTGGTTAATTCCTCTTCCTGGTGCGAAATGAGAGATAAATTTGCCCGTCCAGACACCTCCAGCTAGTCTATCATTGTTCCTCCCTATTCGTGTTCATCTTCTGCAGAAATTGCAAACTGGGCCAAACAGGAGGTTAAAGGCACTGACTCTCGAAGTCGGGAGAGTGTTAGTAAAGCATCTGGAATGTTGCACCCGAGTACCAGAGGATGAAAACTGAGACATATTGGAACACGACTCCCGATCACACGGTTGATCTTACTCTGGGTTCCACATGCATGTTTTAGCTGAAGGAAGAATCCCTTAAACCTGGAGAGTTGAGACCCGTGGAATGGGTACCATGCAATATGACTTCAAAGGGTCTTCATTGCTCACCGAACCTCTCCAATCCTATCACTGCTGCGTTTATGCCCTTGTACACACGCTTGATTCTCTTTCGGAGACATAGCATTCCTTAGGTTTTAAGCTACTTACTAGTCAGGTACATTCTTAGGCGTTTAATATGGGGTGTTGAGTCCGTTTCCTTGAGCAAGGAATAGCTGTGGTCTATTCCATATTTGGCTTAAGAAACTTTTTTTGTGCTCATTTCAATCTCTGGTTTTATGCAGCACCCCAACTCACCTTTCCCCTTAAGCAAGCATAAGTTGGGTTTCTAAATTTGAGACCCTGTTCTGTTTTGTAATTCAGTTCCTCTGTAGCCAAGTTTACATTCCGTGTATTAGTGATATCTTATGATGTTTCTTTTTCTGTGTGACTTATTTCAGTTAGAATCTTCGTACCTGAATCCACTCATTATGCTGCTACGGGCCTGAAGACATAGATTTCCTTGCTGAGTGATACTGCATTGTTCGTAAGTACCACAACTTCTTTATCCATTTTTCACTTTCTGAGATATTGAACTTGTACCGTAAACCAGGTTCTTGTAAACAGAGCCGTCCCAACCTTTGGGGTGGCTTTGTCTTTTTTATTTTAATTTCTCTAAGCTATAGGACCATAAGTGGAAAATGCCCTAGGCTCTGTTGCTTTGTTTTTTGATGTTTCAGGAAACACCATACACTTCTCCTGAGTGGCTGTTGGCAATTTACATCCCGCCCATCAGCATAACAAGGCTCCCAGTTTTCCATGGCCTGTCCTGCCTTTCTGGATTTTACACTTTTTTCAGATGGCCCTTTTGACCGGGGGGAAGTGAGACTTCATTGTAGTGCAGATTTCCTTTGCAAGCTTGCTTGGTTGGCCAAAAAGGGCGTATGTGTTTTTTCCTGAATATATTCAGGAAAAAACGCATACGCCCTTTTTGGCCAAGTGCATCATTGTGGACGTTCTGCCTCTTTTCCTATGCTGTAAATGCAATTCCAGTCTACCTCCTGAAATCGGTTTCCTGCAATTGTGCCCCGCATTCAAGTCCTCTTGGCAGCCTTACTTCAGTATATTTTTGGACGATAGCTGTCATTTATAACTCGGCAGGTTTGTGAATTAGAGTGCCCCTGAGCTCCTTTCTTCAACTCGCTTTCTCGTGAGCTGGCCGCAACACCGCAGGATGGCTTCAGGCCGTAATCTGGTTCTGGCATGGCACGCTGAGCCTTTGGTTAATTCCTCTTCCTGGTGCGAAATGAGAGTTAAATTTGCCCGTCCAGACACCTCCAGCTAGTCTCTCATTGGTCCTCCCTATTCCTGTTCATCTTCCGCAGAAATTGCAAACTGGGCCAAACAGGAGGTTAAAGGCACTGACTCTCGAAGTCGGGAGAGTGTTAGTAAAGCTTCTGGAATGTTGCACCCGAGTACCAGAGGATGAAAACTGAGACATATTGGAACACGTCTCCCGATCACACGGTTGATCATACTCTGGGTTCCACATGCACGTTTTAGCTGAAGGAAGAATCCCTTAAACCTGGAGAGTTGAGACCCGTGGAATGGGTACCATGCAATATGACTTCAAAGGTCTTCATTTGCTCAGCGAACCTCTCCAATCCTATCACTGCTGCGTTTATGCCCCTGTACAAACTCTTGATTCTCTTTCGGAGACATAGCAATCCATAGGTTTTAAGATACTTCCTAGTCAGGTACATTCTTAGGCGTTTAATATGGGGTGTTGAGTCCATTTCCTTGAGCAAGGAGTAGCTCTTGTCTATTCCATATGTGGCTTAAGGAACTTTATCTGTGCTCATTTCAATCTCTGGTTTTATGCAGCACCCCAACTCACCTTTCCCCTTAAGCAAGCATAAGTTGGGTTTCTAAATTTGAGACCCTGTTCTGTTTTGGAATTCAGTTCCTCTGTAGCCAAGTTTACATTCCGTGTATTAGTGATATCTTATGATGTTTCTTTTTCTGTGTGACTTATTTCAGTTAGAATCATCGTACCTGAATCCACTCATTATGCTGCTACGGGCCTGATGACATAGATTTCATTGCTGAGTGATACTGCATTGTACGTAAGTACCACAATTTCTTTATCCATTTTTCACATTCTGCGATATTGAACTTGTACTGTAAACCAGGTTCTTGTAAACAGAGCCGTCCCAACCTTTGGGGTGGCTGTGTCTTTTTGATTTTAATTTCCCTAAGCTATAGGACCATAAGTGGAAGTGCCCTAGGCTCTGTTGCTTTGTTTTTTAGATGTTTCAGGAAACACCATACACTTCTCCCGAGTGGCTGTTGGCAATTTACATCCCGCCCATCAGCATAACAAGGCTCCCAGTTCTCCATGGCCTGTCCTGCCTTTCTGGATTTTACACTTTTTTCAGATGGCCCTTTTGACCGGGGGGAAGTGAGACTTCATTGTAGTGCAGATTTCCTTTGCAAGCTTGCTTGGTTGGCCAAAAAGGGCGTATGCGTTTTTTCCTGAATATATTCAGGAAAAAACGCATACGCCCTTTTTGGCCAAGTGCATCATTGTGGACGTTCTGCCTCTTTTCCTATGCTTTAAATGCAATTCCAGTCTACCTCCTGAAATCGGTTTCCTGCAATTCTGCCCCGCTTTCAAGTCCTCTTGGCAGCCTTACTTCAGTATATTTTTGGACGATAGCTGTCATTTATAACTCGGCAGGTTTGTGAATTACAGTGCCCCTGAGCTCCTTTCTTCAACTCGCTTTCTCGTGAGCTGGCCGCAACACCGCAGGATTGCTTCAGGCCCTAACCTGGTTCTGGCACGGCATGCTGAGCCTTTGGTTAATTCCTCTTCCTGGTGGGAAATGAGAGTTAAATTTGCCCGTCCAGACACCTCCAGCTAGTCTCTCATTGGTCCTCCCTATTCGTGTTCATCTTCTGCAGAAATTGCAAACTGGGCCAAACAGGAGGTTAAAGGCACTGACTCTCCAAGTCGGGAGAGTGTTAGTAAAGCGTCTGGAATGTTGCACCCGAGTACCAGAGGATGAAAACTGAGACATATTGGAACACGTCTCCCGATCACACGGTTGATCATACTCTGGGTTCCACATGCATGTTTTAGCTGAAGGAAGAATCCCTTAAACCTGGAGAGTTGAGACCCGTGGAATGGGTACCATGCAATATGACTTCAAAAGGTCTTCATTTGCTCACCGAAACTCTCCAATCCTATCACTGCTGCGTTTATGCCCCTGTACACACGCTTGATTCTCTTTCGGAGACATAGCATTCCCTAGGATTTAAGCTACTTACTAGTCAGGTACATTCTTAGGTGTTTAATATGGGGTGATGAGTCCGTTTCGTTGAGCAATGAGTAGCTGTTGTCTATTCCATATTTGGCTTAAGGAACATTATCTGTGCTCATTTCAATCTCTGGTTTTATGCAGCACCCCAACTCACCTTTCCCCTTAAGGAAGCATAAGTTGGTTTTCTAAATTTGAGACCCTGTTCTGTTTTGTAATTCAGTTCCTATGTAGCCAAGTTTACATTCCGTGTATTAGTGATATCTTATGATGTTTCTTTTTCTGTGAGACTTATTTCAGTTAGAATCATCGTACCTGAATCCACTCATTATGCTGCTACGGGCCTGATGACATAGATTTCATTGCTGAGTGATATTGCATTGTACGTAAGTACCACAACTTCTTTATCCATTTTTCACTTTCTGCGATATTGAACTTGTACCGTAAACCAGGTTCTTGTAAACAGAGCCTTCCCAATCTTTGGGGTGGCTGTGTCTTTTTGATTTTAATTTCCCTAAGCTATAGGACCATAAGTGGAAGTGCCCTAGGCTCTGTTGCTTTGTTTTTTAGATGTTTCAGGAAACACCATACACTTCTCCCGAGTGGCTGTTGGCAAATTACATCCCGCCCATCAGCATAACAAGGCTCCCAGTTCTCCATGGCCTGTCCTGCCTTTCTGGATTTTACACTTTTTTCAGATGGCCCTTTTGACCGGGGGGAAGTGAGACTTCATTGTAGTGCAGATTTCCTTTGCAAGCTTGCTTGGTTGGCCAAAAAGGGCGTATGCGTTTTTTCCTGAATATATTCAGGAAAAAACGCATACGCCCTTTTTGGCCAAGTGCATCATTGTGGACCATCTGCCTCTTTTCCTATGCTTTAAATGCAATTCCAGTCTACCTCCTGAAATCGGTTTCCTGCAATTCTGCCCCGCTTTCAAGTCCTCTTGGCAGCCTTACTTCAGTATATTTTTGGACGATAGCTGTCATTTATAACTCGGCAGGTTTGTGAATTACAGTGCCCCTGAGCTCCTTTCTTCAACTCTCTTTCTTGTGAGCTGGCGCAACACCGCATGATTGCTTCAGGCCCTAATCTGGTTCCGGCACGGCACGCTGAGCCTTTGGTTAATTCCTCTTCCTGGTGGGAAATGAGAGTTAAATTTGCCCGTGCAGACCCCTCCAGCTAGTCTCTCATTGGTTCTCCCTATTCCTGTTCATCTTCCGCAGAAATTGCAAACTGGGCCAAACAGGAGGTTAAAGGCACTGACTCTCCAAGTCGGGAGAGTGTTAGTAAAGCGTCTGGAATGTTGCACCCGAGTACCAGGGGACGAAAACTGACACATATTGGAACACGTCTCCCGATCACACGGTTGATCATACTCTGGGTTCCACATGCATGTTTTAGCTGAAGGAAGAATCCCTTAAACCTGGAGAGTTGAGACCCGTGGAATGGGTACCTTGCAATATGACTTCAAAGGGTCTTCATTTGCTCACCGAACCTCTCCAGTCCTATCACTGCTGCGTTTATGCCCCTGTACACACGCTTGATTCTCTTTCAGAGACATAGCAATCCATAGGTTTTAAGATACTTCCTAGTCAGGTACATTCTTAGGCGTTTAATATGGGGTGTTGAGTCCATTTCGTTGAGCAAGGAGTAGCTCTTGTCTATTCCATATTTGGCTTAAGGAACTTTATCTGTGCTCATTTCAATCTCTGGTTTTATGCAGCACCCCAACTCACCTTTCCCCTTAAGCAAGCATAAGTTGGGTTTCTAAATTTGAGACCCTGTTCTGTTTTGGAATTCAGTTCCTGTGTAGCCACGTTTACATTCCGTGTATTAGTGATATCTTGTGATGTTTCTTTTTCTGTGTGACTTATTTCAGTTAGAATCATCGTACCTGAATCCACTCATTATGCTGCTACGGGCCTGATGACTTAGATTTCCTTGTTGAGTGATACTGCATTTTACGTAAGTACCACAACTTCTTTATCCATTTTTCACTTTCTGCGATATTGAACTTGTACCGTAAACCAGGTTCTTGTAAACAGAGCCGTCCCAATCTTTGGGGTGGCTGTGTCTTTTTGATTTTAATTTCCCTAAGCTATAGGACCATAAGTGGAAGTGCCCTAGGCTCTGTTGCTTTGTTTTTTAGATGTTTCAGGAAACACCATACACTTCTCCCGAGTGGCTGTTGGCAATTTACATCCCGCCCATCAGCATAAGGATGCTCCCAGTTCTCCATGGCCTGTCCTGCCTTTCTGGATTTTACACTTTTTTCAGATGGCCCTTTTGACCGGGGGGAAGTGAGACTTCATTGTAGTGCAGATTTCCTTTGCAAGCTTGCTTGGTTGGCCAAAAAGGGCGTATGCGTTTTTTCCTGAATATATTCAGGAAAAAACGCATACGCCCTTTTTGGCCAAGTGCATCATTGTGGACGTTCTGCCTCTTTTCCTATGCTTTAAATGCAATTCCAGTCTACCTCCTGAAATCGGTTTCCTGCAATTCTGCCCCGCTTTCAAGTCCTCTTGGCAGCCTTACTTCAGTATATTTTTGGACGATAGCTGTCATTTATAACTCTGCAGGTTTGTGAATTACAGTGCCCCTGAGCTGCTTTCTTCAACTCGCTTTCTCGTGAGCTGACCGCAACACCGCAGGATTGCTTCAGGCCCTAATCTTGTTCCGGCACGGCACGCTGAGCCTTTGGTTAATTCCTCTTCCTGGTGCGAAATGAGAGTTCAATTTGCCCATCCAGACACCTCCATCTAGTCTGTCATTGGTTCTCCCTATTCCTGTTCATCTTCCGCAGAAATTGCAAAGTGGGCCAAACAGGAGGTTAAAGGCACTGACTCTCCAAGTCGGGAGAGTGTTAGTAAAGCGTCTGGCATGTTGCACCCGAGTACCAGGGAATGAAAAGTGAGACATATTGGAACACGTCTCCCGATCACACGGTTGATCATACTCTGGGTTCCACATGCATGTTTTAGCTGAAGGAAGAATCCCTTAAACCTGGAGAGTTGAGACCCGTGGAATGGGTACCATGCAATATGACTTCAAAGGGTCTTCATTTGCTCACCGAACCTCTCCAGTCCTATCACTGCTACCTTTATGCCCCTGTACACACGCTTGATTCTCTTTCGGAGACATAGCAATCCATAGGTTTTAAGATACTTCCTAGTCAGGTACACTCTTAGGCATTTAATATGGGGTGTTGAGTCCATTTCGTTGAGCAAGGAGTAGCTCTTGTCTATTCCATATGTGGCTTAAGGAACTTTATCTGTGCTCATTTCAATCTCTGGTTTTATGCAGCACCCCAACTCACCTTTCCCCTTAAGCAAGCATAAGTTGGGTTTCTAAATTTGAGACCCTGTTCTGTTTTGTAATTCAGTTCCTATGTAGCCAAGTTTACATTCCGTGTATTAGTGATATCTTATGATGTTTCTTTTCCTGTGTGACTTATTTCAGTTAGAATCATCATACCTGAATCCACTCATTATGCTGCTACGGGCCTGATGACATAGATTTCATTGCTTAGTGATACTGCATTGTACGTAAGTACCACAACTTCTTTATCCATTTTTCACTTTCTGCGATATTGAACTTGTACCGTAAACCAGGTTCTTGTAAACAGAGCCGTCCCAAACTTTGGGGTGGCTGTGTCTTTTTGCTTTTAATTTCTCTAAGCTATAGGACCATAAGTGGAAGTGCCCTAGGCTCTGTTGCTTTGATTTTTAGATGTTTCAGGAAACACCATACACTTCTCCCGAGTGGCTGTTGGCAATTTACATCCCGCCCATCAGCATAACAAGGCTCCCAGTTCTCCATGGCCTGTCCTGCCTTTCTGCATTTTACACTTTTTTCAGATGGCCCTTTTGACCGGGGGGAAGTGAGACTTCATTGTAGTGCAGATTTCCTTGCAAGCTTGCTTGGTTGGCCAAAAAGGGCGTATGCGTTTTTTCCTGAATATATTCAGGAAAAAAAGCATACGCCCTTTTTGGCCAAGTGCATCATTGTGGACGTTCTGCCTCTTTTCCTATGCTTTAAATGCAATTCCAGTCTACCTCCTGAAATCGGTTTCCTGCAATTCTGCCCCGCTTCAAGTCCTCTTGGCAGCCTTACTTCAGTATATTTTTGGACGATAGCTGTCATTTATAACTCTGCAGGTTTGTGAATTTCTGTGCCCCTGAGCTCCTTTCTTCAACTCGCTTTCTTGTGAGCTGGCCGCAACACCGCATGATTGCTTCAGGCCCTAATCTGGTTCCGGCACGGCACGCTGAGCCTTTGGTTAATTCCTCTTCCTGGTGGGAAATGAGAGTTAAATTTGCCCGTCCAGACACCTCCAGCTAGTCTCTCATTGGTTCTCCCTATTCCTGTTCATCTTCCGCAGAAATTGCAAACTGGGCCAAACAGGAGGTTAAAGGCACTGACTCTCCAAGTCAGGAGAGTGTTAGTAAAGCGTCTGGCATGTTGCACCCGAGTACCAGGGAATGAAAAGTGAGACACATTTGAACATGTTTCTCGATCACATGGTGGATCATACTCTGGGTTCCACATGCATGTTTTAGCTGAAGGAAGTATCCCTTAAACCTGGAGAGTTGAGACCCATGGAATGGGTACCATGCAATATGACTTCAAAGGTCTTCATTTGCTCACCGAACCTCACCAATCTTATGAGCCCCAAGTGTCCAGCCTTATGTGTCACCCAGCTCTGGGTGTAGATGTGGTAAATGCAGGTTGCATCAGAAGCCTTGAATGAATTACTTAAGTATTTCTCTCTATTTCACTGTCATTGTGTTTTGTTTAAGAAATTTATTTTTATTATGGGATTTACCTGATTTTCACTGCTTTAATGCCGCTGTACACACTCTTGATTCCCTTACAGAGATATATAAATCCATAGGTTTTATGATTCTTACTAGTCAGGTATATTCCTAGGCGTTGAATATGGGGTGTTGAGTCCATTTCGTTGAGCAAGGAGTAGCTCTTGTCTATTCCATATTTGGCTTAAGGAACTTTATCTGTGCTCATTTCAATCTCTGGTTTTATGCAGCACCCCAACTCACCTTTCCCCTTAAGCAAGCATAAGTTGGTTTTCTAAATTTGAGACCCTGTTCTGTTTTGTAATTCAGTTCCTGTGTAGCCAAGTTTACATTCCGTGTATTAGTGATACCTTATGATGTTTCTTTTTCTGTGTGACTTATTTCAGTTAGATTCATCGTACTTAGTCCTCTCATTATGCTGCTACGGGCCTGATGACATAGATTTCATTGCTGAGTGATATTGCATTGTACGTAAGTACCACAACTTCTTTATCCATTTTTCACTTTCTGTGATATTGAACTTGTACCGTATATGAGGTTCTTGTAAACAGAGCCATCCCAAACTTTGGGGTGGCTGTGTCTTTTTGATTTTAATTGCCCTAAGCTATAGGACCATAAGTGGAAGTGCCCTAGGCTCTGTTGCTTTGTTTTTTAGATGTTTCAGGAAACACCATACACTTCTCCCGAGTGGCTGTTGGCAATTTACATCCCGCCCATCAGCATAACAAGGCTCCCAGTTCTCCATGGCCTGTCCTGCCTTTCTGGATTTTACACTTTTTTCAGATGGCCCTTTTGACCGGGGGGAAGTGAGACTTCATTGTAGTGCAGATTTCCTTTGCAAGCTTGCTTGGTTGGCCAAAAAGGGCGTATGCGTTTTTTCCTGAATATATTCAGGAAAAAACGCATACGCCCTTTTTGGCCAAGTGCATCATTGTGGACGTTCTGCCTCTTTTCCTATGCTTTAAATGCAATTCCAGTCTACCTCCTGAAATCGGTTTCCTGCAATTCTGCCCCGCTTTCAAGTCCTCTTGGCAGCCTTACTTCAGTATATTTTTGGACGATAGCTGTCATTTATAACTCGGCAGGTTTGTGAATTACAGTGCCCCTAGCTCCTTTCTTCAACTCGCTTTCTCATGAGGTGGCCACAACACCGCAGGATGGCTTCAGGCCCTAATCTGGTTCCGGCACGGCACGCTGAGCTTTTGGTTAATTCCTCTTCCTGGTGGGAAATGAGAGTTAAATTTGCCCGTCCAGACACCTCCAGCTAGTCTCTCATTGGTTCCCCTATTCCTGTTCATCTTCTGCAGAAATTGCAAACTGGGCCAAACAGGAGGTTAAAGGCACTGACTCTCCAAGTCGGGAGAGTGTTAGTAAAGCGTCTGGCATGTTGCACCCGAGTACCAGGGGACGAAAACTGACACATATTGGAACACGTCTCCCGATCACACGGTTGATCATACTCTGGGTTCCACATGCATGTTTTAGCTGAAGGAAGAATCCCTTAAACCTGGAGAGTTGAGACCCGTGGAATGGGTACCATGCAATATGACTTCAAAGGGTCTTCATTTGCTCACCGAACCTCTCCAGTCCTATCACTGCTACCTTTATGCCCCTGTACACACGCTTGATTCTCTTTCGGAGACATAGCAATCCATAGGTTTTAAGATACTTCCTAGTCAGGTACACTCTTAGGCATTTAATATGGGGTGTTGAGTCCATTTCGTTGAGCAAGGAGTAGCTCTTGTCTATTCCATATGTGGCTTAAGGAACTTTATCTGTGCTCATTTCAATCTCTGGTTTTATGCAGCACCCCAACTCACCTTTCCCCTTAAGCAAGCATAAGTTGGGTTTCTAAATTTGAGACCCTGTTCTGTTTTGTAATTCAGTTCCTATGTAGCCAAGTTTACATTCCGTGTATTAGTGATATCTTATGATGTTTCTTTTCCTGTGTGACTTATTTCAGTTAGAATCATCATACCTGAATCCACTCATTATGCTGCTACGGGCCTGATGACATAGATTTCATTGCTTAGTGATACTGCATTGTACGTAAGTACCACAACTTCTTTATCCATTTTTCACTTTCTGCGATATTGAACTTGTACCGTAAACCAGGTTCTTGTAAACAGAGCCGTCCCAAACTTTGGGGTGGCTGTGTCTTTTTGCTTTTAATTTCTCTAAGCTATAGGACCATAAGTGGAAGTGCCCTAGGCTCTGTTGCTTTGATTTTTAGATGTTTCAGGAAACACCATACACTTCTCCCGAGTGGCTGTTGGCAATTTACATCCCGCCCATCAGCATAACAAGGCTCCCAGTTCTCCATGGCCTGTCCTGCCTTTCTGCATTTTACACTTTTTTCAGATGGCCCTTTTGACCGGGGGGAAGTGAGACTTCATTGTAGTGCAGATTTCCTTGCAAGCTTGCTTGGTTGGCCAAAAAGGGCGTATGCGTTTTTTCCTGAATATATTCAGGAAAAAAAGCATACGCCCTTTTTGGCCAAGTGCATCATTGTGGACGTTCTGCCTCTTTTCCTATGCTTTAAATGCAATTCCAGTCTACCTCCTGAAATCGGTTTCCTGCAATTCTGCCCCGCTTCAAGTCCTCTTGGCAGCCTTACTTCAGTATATTTTTGGACGATAGCTGTCATTTATAACTCTGCAGGTTTGTGAATTTCTGTGCCCCTGAGCTCCTTTCTTCAACTCGCTTTCTTGTGAGCTGGCCGCAACACCGCATGATTGCTTCAGGCCCTAATCTGGTTCCGGCACGGCACGCTGAGCCTTTGGTTAATTCCTCTTCCTGGTGGGAAATGAGAGTTAAATTTGCCCGTCCAGACACCTCCAGCTAGTCTCTCATTGGTTCTCCCTATTCCTGTTCATCTTCCGCAGAAATTGCAAACTGGGCCAAACAGGAGGTTAAAGGCACTGACTCTCCAAGTCAGGAGAGTGTTAGTAAAGCGTCTGGCATGTTGCACCCGAGTACCAGGGAATGAAAAGTGAGACACATTTGAACATGTTTCTCGATCACATGGTGGATCATACTCTGGGTTCCACATGCATGTTTTAGCTGAAGGAAGTATCCCTTAAACCTGGAGAGTTGAGACCCATGGAATGGGTACCATGCAATATGACTTCAAAGGTCTTCATTTGCTCACCGAACCTCACCAATCTTATGAGCCCCAAGTGTCCAGCCTTATGTGTCACCCAGCTCTGGGTGTAGATGTGGTAAATGCAGGTTGCATCAGAAGCCTTGAATGAATTACTTAAGTATTTCTCTCTATTTCACTGTCATTGTGTTTTGTTTAAGAAATTTATTTTTATTATGGGATTTACCTGATTTTCACTGCTTTAATGCCGCTGTACACACTCTTGATTCCCTTACAGAGATATATAAATCCATAGGTTTTATGATTCTTACTAGTCAGGTATATTCCTAGGCGTTGAATATGGGGTGTTGAGTCCATTTCGTTGAGCAAGGAGTAGCTCTTGTCTATTCCATATTTGGCTTAAGGAACTTTATCTGTGCTCATTTCAATCTCTGGTTTTATGCAGCACCCCAACTCACCTTTCCCCTTAAGCAAGCATAAGTTGGTTTTCTAAATTTGAGACCCTGTTCTGTTTTGTAATTCAGTTCCTGTGTAGCCAAGTTTACATTCCGTGTATTAGTGATACCTTATGATGTTTCTTTTTCTGTGTGACTTATTTCAGTTAGATTCATCGTACTTAGTCCTCTCATTATGCTGCTACGGGCCTGATGACATAGATTTCATTGCTGAGTGATATTGCATTGTACGTAAGTACCACAACTTCTTTATCCATTTTTCACTTTCTGTGATATTGAACTTGTACCGTATATGAGGTTCTTGTAAACAGAGCCATCCCAAACTTTGGGGTGGCTGTGTCTTTTTGATTTTAATTGCCCTAAGCTATAGGACCATAAGTGGAAGTGCCCTAGGCTCTGTTGCTTTGTTTTTTAGATGTTTCAGGAAACACCATACACTTCTCCCGAGTGGCTGTTGGCAATTTACATCCCGCCCATCAGCATAACAAGGCTCCCAGTTCTCCATGGCCTGTCCTGCCTTTCTGGATTTTACACTTTTTTCAGATGGCCCTTTTGACCGGGGGGAAGTGAGACTTCATTGTAGTGCAGATTTCCTTTGCAAGCTTGCTTGGTTGGCCAAAAAGGGCGTATGCGTTTTTTCCTGAATATATTCAGGAAAAAACGCATACGCCCTTTTTGGCCAAGTGCATCATTGTGGACGTTCTGCCTCTTTTCCTATGCTTTAAATGCAATTCCAGTCTACCTCCTGAAATCGGTTTCCTGCAATTCTGCCCCGCTTTCAAGTCCTCTTGGCAGCCTTACTTCAGTATATTTTTGGACGATAGCTGTCATTTATAACTCGGCAGGTTTGTGAATTACAGTGCCCCTAGCTCCTTTCTTCAACTCGCTTTCTCATGAGGTGGCCACAACACCGCAGGATGGCTTCAGGCCCTAATCTGGTTCCGGCACGGCACGCTGAGCTTTTGGTTAATTCCTCTTCCTGGTGGGAAATGAGAGTTAAATTTGCCCGTCCAGACACCTCCAGCTAGTCTCTCATTGGTTCCCCTATTCCTGTTCATCTTCTGCAGAAATTGCAAACTGGGCCAAACAGGAGGTTAAAGGCACTGACTCTCCAAGTCGGGAGAGTGTTAGTAAAGCGTCTGGAATGTTGCACCCGAGTACCAGGGGACGAAAACTGACACATATTGGAACACGTCTCCCGATCACACGGTTGATCATACTCTGGGTTCCACATGCATGTTTTAGCTGAAGGAAGAATACCTTAAACCTGGAGAGTTGAGACCCGTGGAATGGGTACCATGCAATATGACTTCAAAGGGTCTTCATTTGCTCACCGAACCTCTCCAATCCTATCACTGCTGCGTTTATGCCCCTGTACACACGCTTGATTCTCTTTCGGAGACATAGCAATCCATAGGTTTTAAGATACTTCCTAGTCAGGTACACTCTTAGGCATTTAATATGGGGTGTTGAGTCCATTTCGTTGAGCAAGGAGTAGCTCTTGTCTATTCCATATTTGGCTTAAGGAACTTTATCTGTGCTCATTTCAATCTCTGGTTTTATGCAGCACCCCAACTCACCTTTCCCCTTAAGCAAGCATAAGTTGGTTTTCTAAATTTGAGACCCTGTTCTGTTTTGTAATTCAGTTCCTATGTAGCCAAGTTTACATTCCGTGTGTTAGTGATATCTTATGATGTTTCTTTTTCTGTGAGACTTATTTCAGTTAGAATCATCGTACCTGAATCCACTCATTATGCTGCTACGGGCCTGATGACATAGATTTCATTGCTGAGTGATATTGCATTGTACGTAAGTACCACAACTTCTTTATCCATTTTTAACTTCTGCGATATTGAACTTGTACCGTAAATGAGTTTCTTGTAAACAGAGCCGTCCCAACCTTTTGGGTGGCTCTGTCTTTTTGATTTTAATTTCCCTAAGCTATAGGACCATAAGTGGAAGTGCCCTAGGCTCTGTTGCTTTGTTTTTTAGATGTTTCAGGAAACACCATACACTTCTCCCGAGTGGCTGTTGGCAATTTACATCCCGCCCATCAGCATAACAAGGCTCCCAGTTCTCCATGGCCTGTCCTGCCTTTCTGGATTTTACACTTTTTTCAGATGGCCCTTTTGACCGTGGGGAAGTGAGACTTCATTGTAGTGCAGATTTCCTTTGCAAGCTTGCTTGGTTGGCCAAAAAGGGCGTATGCGTTTTTTCCTGAATATATTCAGGAAAAAACGCATACGCCCTTTTTGGCCAAGTGCATCATTGTGGACGTTCTGCCTCTTTTCCTATGCTTTAAATGCAATTCCAGTCTACCTCCTGAAATCGGTTTCCTGCAATTCTGCCCCGCTTTCAAGTCCTCTTGGCAGCCTTACTTCAGTATATTTTTGGACGATAGCTGTCATTTATAACTCGGCAGGTTTGTGAATTATAGTGCCCCTGAGCTCCTTTCTTCAACTCGCTTTCTCGTCAGCTGGCCGCAACACCGCAGGATTGCTTCAGGCCCTAATCTGGTTCTGGCACGGCATGCTGAGCCTTTGGTTAATTCCTCTTCCTGGTGGGAAATGAGAGTTAAATTTGCCCGTCCAGACACCTCCAGCTAGTCTCTCATTGGTCCTCCCTATTCGTGTTCATCTTCTGCAGAAATTGCAAACTGGGCCAAACAGGAGGTTAAAGGCACTGACTCTCCAAGTCGGGAGAGTGTTAGTAAAGCGTCTGGAATGTTGCACCCGAGTACCAGAGGATGAAAACTGAGACATATTGGAACACGTCTCCCGATCACACGGTTGATCATACTCTGGGTTCCACATGCATGTTTTAGCTGAAGGAAGAATCCCTTAAACCTGGAGAGTTGAGACCCGTGGAATGGGTACCATGCAATATGACTTCAAAGGGTCTTCATTTGCTCACCGAACCTCTCCAGTCCTATCACTGCTACCTTTATGCCCCTGTACACACGCTTGATTCTCTTTCGGAGACATAGCAATCCATAGGTTTTAAGATACTTCCTAGTCAGGTACACTCTTAGGCATTTAATATGGGGTGTTGAGTCCATTTCGTTGAGCAAGGAGTAGCTCTTGTCTATTCCATATGTGGCTTAAGGAACTTTATCTGTGCTCATTTCAATCTCTGGTTTTATGCAGCACCCCAACTCACCTTTCCCCTTAAGCAAGCATAAGTTGGGTTTCTAAATTTGAGACCCTGTTCTGTTTTGTAATTCAGTTCCTATGTAGCCAAGTTTACATTCCGTGTATTAGTGATATCTTATGATGTTTCTTTTCCTGTGTGACTTATTTCAGTTAGAATCATCATACCTGAATCCACTCATTATGCTGCTACGGGCCTGATGACATAGATTTCATTGCTTAGTGATACTGCATTGTACGTAAGTACCACAACTTCTTTATCCATTTTTCACTTTCTGCGATATTGAACTTGTACCGTAAACCAGGTTCTTGTAAACAGAGCCGTCCCAAACTTTGGGGTGGCTGTGTCTTTTTGCTTTTAATTTCTCTAAGCTATAGGACCATAAGTGGAAGTGCCCTAGGCTCTGTTGCTTTGATTTTTAGATGTTTCAGGAAACACCATACACTTCTCCCGAGTGGCTGTTGGCAATTTACATCCCGCCCATCAGCATAACAAGGCTCCCAGTTCTCCATGGCCTGTCCTGCCTTTCTGCATTTTACACTTTTTTCAGATGGCCCTTTTGACTGGGGGGAAGTGAGACTTCATTGTAGTGCAGATTTCCTTGTAAGCTTGCTTGGTTGGCCAAAAAGGGCGTATGCGTTTTTTCCTGAATATATTCAGGAAAAAAAGCATACGCCCTTTTTGGCCAAGTGCATCATTGTGGACGTTCTGCCTCTTTTCCTATGCTTTAAATGCAATTCCAGTCTACCTCCTGAAATCGGTTTCCTGCAATTCTGCCCCGCTTCAAGTCCTCTTGGCAGCCTTACTTCAGTATATTTTTGGACGATAGCTGTCATTTATAACTCTGCAGGTTTGTGAATTTCTGTGCCCCTGAGCTCCTTTCTTCAACTCGCTTTCTTGTGAGCTGGCCGCAACACCGCATGATTGCTTCAGGCCCTAATCTGGTTCCGGCACGGCACGCTGAGCCTTTGGTTAATTCCTCTTCCTGGTGGGAAATGAGAGTTAAATTTGCCCGTCCAGACACCTCCAGCTAGTCTCTCATTGGTTCTCCCTATTCCTGTTCATCTTCCGCAGAAATTGCAAACTGGGCCAAACAGGAGGTTAAAGGCACTGACTCTCCAAGTCAGGAGAGTGTTAGTAAAGCGTCTGGCATGTTGCACCCGAGTACCAGGGAATGAAAAGTGAGACACATTTGAACATGTTTCTCGATCACATGGTGGATCATACTCTGGGTTCCACATGCATGTTTTAGCTGAAGGAAGTATCCCTTAAACCTGGAGAGTTGAGACCCATGGAATGGGTACCATGCAATATGACTTCAAAGGTCTTCATTTGCTCACCGAACCTCACCAATCTTATGAGCCCCAAGTGTCCAGCCTTATGTGTCACCCAGCTCTGGGTGTAGATGTGGTAAATGCAGGTTGCATCAGAAGCCTTGAATGAATTACTTAAGTATTTCTCTCTATTTCACTGTCATTGTGTTTTGTTTAAGAAATTTATTTTTATTATGGGATTTACCTGATTTTCACTGCTTTAATGCCGCTGTACACACTCTTGATTCCCTTACAGAGATATATAAATCCATAGGTTTTATGATTCTTACTAGTCAGGTATATTCCTAGGCGTTGAATATGGGGTGTTGAGTCCATTTCGTTGAGCAAGGAGTAGCTCTTGTCTATTCCATATTTGGCTTAAGGAACTTTATCTGTGCTCATTTCAATCTCTGGTTTTATGCAGCACCCCAACTCACCTTTCCCCTTAAGCAAGCATAAGTTGGTTTTCTAAATTTGAGACCCTGTTCTGTTTTGTAATTCAGTTCCTGTGTAGCCAAGTTTACATTCCGTGTATTAGTGATACCTTATGATGTTTCTTTTTCTGTGTGACTTATTTCAGTTAGATTCATCGTACTTAGTCCTCTCATTATGCTGCTACGGGCCTGATGACATAGATTTCATTGCTGAGTGATATTGCATTGTACGTAAGTACCACAACTTCTTTATCCATTTTTCACTTTCTGTGATATTGAACTTGTACCGTATATGAGGTTCTTGTAAACAGAGCCATCCCAAACTTTGGGGTGGCTGTGTCTTTTTGATTTTAATTGCCCTAAGCTATAGGACCATAAGTGGAAGTGCCCTAGGCTCTGTTGCTTTGTTTTTTAGATGTTTCAGGAAACACCATACACTTCTCCCGAGTGGCTGTTGGCAATTTACATCCCGCCCATCAGCATAACAAGGCTCCCAGTTCTCCATGGCCTGTCCTGCCTTTCTGGATTTTACACTTTTTTCAGATGGCCCTTTTGACCGGGGGGAAGTGAGACTTCATTGTAGTGCAGATTTCCTTTGCAAGCTTGCTTGGTTGGCCAAAAAGGGCGTATGCGTTTTTTCCTGAATATATTCAGGAAAAAACGCATACGCCCTTTTTGGCCAAGTGCATCATTGTGGACGTTCTGCCTCTTTTCCTATGCTTTAAATGCAATTCCAGTCTACCTCCTGAAATCGGTTTCCTGCAATTCTGCCCCGCTTTCAAGTCCTCTTGGCAGCCTTACTTCAGTATATTTTTGGACGATAGCTGTCATTTATAACTCGGCAGGTTTGTGAATTACAGTGCCCCTAGCTCCTTTCTTCAACTCGCTTTCTCATGAGGTGGCCACAACACCGCAGGATGGCTTCAGGCCCTAATCTGGTTCCGGCACGGCACGCTGAGCTTTTGGTTAATTCCTCTTCCTGGTGGGAAATGAGAGTTAAATTTGCCCGTCCAGACACCTCCAGCTAGTCTCTCATTGGTTCCCCTATTCCTGTTCATCTTCCGCAGAAATTGCAAACTGGGCCAAACAGGAGGTTAAAGGCACTGACTCTCCAAGTCGGGAGAGTGTTAGTAAAGCGTCTGGAATGTTGCACCCGAGTACCAGGGGACGAAAACTGACACATATTGGAACACGTCTCCCGATCACACGGTTGATCATACTCTGGGTTCCACATGCATGTTTTAGCTGAAGGAAGAATACCTTAAACCTGGAGAGTTGAGACCCGTGGAATGTGTACCATGCAATATGACTTCAAAGGGTCTTCATTTGCTCACCGAACCTCTCCAATCCTATCACTGCTGCGTTTATGCCCCTGTACACACGCTTGATTCTCTTTCGGAGACATAGCAATCCATAGGTTTTAAGATACTTCCTAGTCAGGTACACTCTTAGGCATTTAATATGGGGTGTTGAGTCCATTTCGTTGAGCAAGGAGTAGCTCTTGTCTATTCCATATTTGGCTTAAGGAACTTTATCTGTGCTCATTTCAATCTCTGGTTTTATGCAGCACCCCAACTCACCTTTCCCCTTAAGCAAGCATAAGTTGGTTTTCTAAATTTGAGACCCTGTTCTGTTTTGTAATTCAGTTCCTATGTAGCCAAGTTTACATTCCGTGTGTTAGTGATATCTTATGATGTTTCTTTTTCTGTGAGACTTATTTCAGTTAGAATCATCGTACCTGAATCCACTCATTATGCTGCTACGGGCCTGATGACATAGATTTCATTGCTGAGTGATATTGCATTGTACGTAAGTACCACAACTTCTTTATCCATTTTTAACTTCTGCGATATTGAACTTGTACCGTAAATGAGTTTCTTGTAAACAGAGCCGTCCCAACCTTTTGGGTGGCTCTGTCTTTTTGATTTTAATTTCCCTAAGCTATAGGACCATAAGTGGAAGTGCCCTAGGCTCTGTTGCTTTGTTTTTTAGATGTTTCAGGAAACACCATACACTTCTCCCGAGTGGCTGTTGGCAATTTACATCCCGCCCATCAGCATAACAAGGCTCCCAGTTCTCCATGGCCTGTCCTGCCTTTCTGGATTTTACACTTTTTTCAGATGGCCCTTTTGACCGGGGGGAAGTGAGACTTCATTGTAGTGCAGATTTCCTTTGCAAGCTTGCTTGGTTGGCCAAAAAGGGCGTATGCGTTTTTTCCTGAATATATTCAGGAAAAAACGCATACGCCCTTTTTGGCCAAGTGCATCATTGTGGACGTTCTGCCTCTTTTCCTATGCTTTAAATGCAATTCCAGTCTACCTCCTGAAATCGGTTTCCTGCAATTCTGCCCCGCTTTCAAGTCCTCTTGGCAGCCTTACTTCAGTATATTTTTGGACGATAGCTGTCATTTATAACTCGGCAGGTTTGTGAATTACAGTGCCCCTGAGCTCCTTTCTTCAACTCGCTTTCTCGTGAGCTGGCCGCAACACCGCAGGATTGCTTCAGGCCCTAATCTGGTTCTGGCACGGCATGCTGAGCCTTTGGTTAATTCCTCTTCCTGGTGGGAAATGAGAGTTAAATTTGCCCGGCCAGACACCTCCAGCTAGTCTCTCATTGGTCCTCCCTATTCGTGTTCATCTTCTGCAGAAATTGCAAACTGGGCCAAACAGGAGGTTAAAGGCACTGACTCTCCAAGTCGGGAGAGTGTTAGTAAAGCGTCTGGAATGTTGCACCCGAGTACCAGAGGATGAAAACTGAGACATATTGGAACACGTCTCCCGATCACACGGTTGATCATACTCTGGGTTCCACATGCATGTTTTAGCTGAAGGAAGAATCCCTTAAACCTGGAGAGTTGAGACCCGTGGAATGGGTACCATGCAATATGACTTCAAAAGGTCTTCATTTGCTCACCGAAACTCTCCAATCCTATCACTGCTGCGTTTATGCCCCTGTACACACGCTTGATTCTCTTTCGGAGACATAGCATTCCCTAGGATTTAAGCTACTTACTAGTCAGGTACATTCTTAGGTGTTTAATATGGGGTGATGTGTCCGTTTCGTTGAGCAATGAGTAGCTGTTGTCTATTCCATATTTGGCTTAAGGAACTTTATCTGTGCTCATTTCAATCTCTGGTTTTATGCAGCACCCCAACTCACCTTTCCCCTTAAGGAAGCATAAGTTGGTTTTCTAAATTTGAGACCATGTTCTGTTTTGTAATTCAGTTCCTATGTAGCCAAGTTTACATTCCGTGTATTAGTGATATCTTATGATGTTTCTTTTTCTGTGTGACTTATTTCAGTTAGAATCATCGTACCTGAATCCACTCATTATGCTGCTACGGGCCTGATGACATAGATTTCATTGCTGAGTGATATTGCATTGTACGTAAGTACCACAACTTCTTTATCCATTTTTCACTTTCTGCGATATTGAACTTGTACCGTAAACCAGGTTCTTGTAAACAGAGCCTTCCCAATCTTTGGGGTGGCTGTGTCTTTTTGATTTTAATTTCCCTAAGCTATAGGACCATAAGTGGAAGTGCCCTAGGCTCTGTTGCTTTGTTTTTTAGATGTTTCAGGAAACACCATACACTTCTCCCGAGTGGCTGTTGGCAAATTACATCCCGCCCATCAGCATAACAAGGCTCCCAGTTCTCCATGGCCTGTCCTGCCTTTCTGGATTTTACACTTTTTTCAGATGGCCCTTTTGACCGGGGGGAAGTGAGACTTCATTGTAGTGCAGATTTCCTTTGCAAGCTTGCTTGGTTGGCCAAAAAGGGCGTATGCGTTTTTTCCTGAATATATTCAGGAAAAAACGCATACGCCCTTTTTGGCCAAGTGCATCATTGTGGACCATCTGCCTCTTTTCCTATGCTTTAAATGCAATTCCAGTCTACCTCCTGAAATCGGTTTCCTGCAATTCTGCCCCGCTTTCAAGTCCTCTTGGCAGCCTTACTTCAGTATATTTTTGGACGATAGCTGTCATTTATAACTCGGCAGGTTTGTGAATTACAGTGCCCCTGAGCTCCTTTCTTCAACTCTCTTTCTTGTGAGCTGGCGCAACACCGCATGATTGCTTCAGGCCCTAATCTGGTTCCGGCACGGCACGCTGAGCCTTTGGTTAATTCCTCTTCCTGGTGGGAAATGAGAGTTAAATTTGCCCGTGCAGACCCCTCCAGCTAGTCTCTCATTGGTTCTCCCTATTCCTGTTCATCTTCCGCAGAAATTGCAAACTGGGCCAAACAGGAGGTTAAAGGCACTGACTCTCCAAGTCGGGAGAGTGTTAGTAAAGCGTCTGGAATGTTGCACCCGAGTACCAGGGGACGAAAACTGACACATATTGGAACACGTCTCCCGATCACACGGTTGATCATACTCTGGGTTCCACATGCATGTTTTAGCTGAAGGAAGAATCCCTTAAACCTGGAGAGTTGAGACCCGTGGAATGGGTACCTTGCAATATGACTTCAAAGGGTCTTCATTTGCTCACCGAACCTCTCCAGTCCTATCACTGCTGCGTTTATGCCCCTGTACACACGCTTGATTCTCTTTCAGAGACATAGCAATCCATAGGTTTTAAGATACTTCCTAGTCAGGTACATTCTTAGGCGTTTAATATGGGGTGTTGAGTCCATTTCGTTGAGCAAGGAGTAGCTCTTGTCTATTCCATATTTGGCTTAAGGAACTTTATCTGTGCTCATTTCAATCTCTGGTTTTATGCAGCACCCCAACTCACCTTTCCCCTTAAGCAAGCATAAGTTGGGTTTCTAAATTTGAGACCCTGTTCTGTTTTGGAATTCAGTTCCTGTGTAGCCACGTTTACATTCCGTGTATTAGTGATATCCTATGATGTTTCTTTTTCTGTGTGACTTATTTCAGTTAGAATCATCGTACCTGAATCCACTCATTATGCTGCTACGGGCCTGATGACTTAGATTTCCTTGTTGAGTGATACTGCATTTTACGTAAGTACCACAACTTCTTTATCCATTTTTCACTTTCTGCGATATTGAACTTGTACCGTAAACCAGGTTCTTGTAAACAGAGCCGTCCCAACCTTTGGGGTGGCTGTGTCTTTTTGATTTTAATTTCCCTAAGCTATAGGACCATAAGTGGAAGTGCCCTAGGCTCTGTTGCTTTGTTTTGTAGATGTTTCAGGAAACACCATACACTTCTCCCGAGTGGCTGTTGGCAATTTACATCCCGCCCATCAGCATAAGGAGGCTCCCAGTTCTCCATGGCCTGTCCTGCCTTTCTGGATTTTACACTTTTTTCAGATGGCCCTTTTGACCGGGGGGAAGTGAGACTTCATTGTAGTGCAGATTTCCTTTGCAAGCTTGCTTGGTTGGCCAAAAAGGGCGTATGCGTTTTTTCCTGAATATATTCAGGAAAAAACGCATACGCCCTTTTTGGCCAAGTGCATCATTGTGGACGTTCTGCCTCTTTTCCTATGCTTTAAATGCAATTCCAGTCTACCTCCTGAAATCGGTTTCCTGCAATTCTGCCCCGCTTTCAAGTCTTCTTGGCAGCCTTACTTCAGTATATTTTTGGACGATAGCTGTCATTTATAACTCTGCAGGTTTGTGAATTACAGAGCCCCTGAGCTGCTTTCTTCAACTCGCTTTCTCGTGAGCTGACCGCAACACCGCAGGATTGCTTCAGGCCCTAATCTTGTTCCGGCACGGCACGCTGAGCCTTTGGTTAATTCCTCTTCCTGGTGCGAAATGAGAGTTAAATTTGCCCATCCAGACACCTCCATCTAGTCTGTCATTGGTTCTCCCTATTCCTGTTCATCTTCCGCAGAAATTGCAAAGTGGGCCAAACAGGAGGTTAAAGGCACTGACTCTCCAAGTCGGGAGAGTGTTAGTAAAGCATCTGGAATGTTGCACCCGAGTACCAGGGGACGAAAACTGAGACATATTGGAACACGTCTCCCGATCACACGGTTGATCATACTCTGGGTTCCACATGCATGTTTTAGCTGAAGGAAGAATACCTTAAACCTGGAGAGTTGAGACCCGTGGAATGGGTACCATGCAATATGACTTCAAAGGGTCTTCATTTGCTCACCGAACCTCTCCAGTCCTATCACTGCTGCGTTTATGGCCCTGTACACACGCTTGATTCTCTTTCGGAGACATAGCAATCCATAGGTTTTAAGATACTTCCTAGTCAGGTACATTCTTAGGCGTTTAATATGGGGTGTTGAGTCCATTTCGTTGAGCAAGGAGTAGCTCTTGTCTATTCCATATTTGGCTTAAGGAACTTTATCTGTGCTCATTTCAATCTCTGGTTTTATGCAGCACCCCAACTCACCTTTCCCCTTAAGCAAGCATAAGTTGGGTTTCTAAATTTGAGACCCTGTTCTGTTTTGAAATTCAGTTCCTGTGTAGCCACGTTTACATTCCGTGTATTAGTGATATCTTATGATGTTTCTTTTTCTGTGTGACTTATTTCAGTTAGAATCATCGTACCTGAATCCACTCATTATGCTGCTACGGGCCTGATGACGTAGATTTCATTGCTGAGTGATACTGCATTGTACGTAAGTACCACAATTTCTTTATCCATTTTTCACATTCTGCGATATTGAACTTGTACTGTAAACCAGGTTCTTGTAAACAGAGCCATCCCAACCTTTGGGGTGGCTGTGTCTTTTTGATTTTAATTTCCCTAAGCTATAGGACCATAAGTGGAAGTGCCCTAGGCTCTGTTGCTTTGTTTTTTAGATGTTTCAGGAAACACCATACACTTCTCCCGAGTGGCTGTTGGCAATTTACATCCCGCCCATCAGCATAACAAGGCTCCCAGTTCTCCATGGCCTGTCCTGCCTTTCTGGATTTTACACTTTTTTCAGATGGCCCTTTTGACCGGGGGGAAGTGAGACTTCATTGTAGTGCAGATTTCCTTTGCAAGCTTGCTTGGTTGGCCAAAAAGGGCGTATGCGTTTTTTCCTGAATATATTCAGGAAAAAACGCATACGCCCTTTTTGGCCAAGTGCATCATTGTGGACGTTCTGCCTCTTTTCCTATGTTTTAAATGCAATTCCAGTCTACCTCCTGAAATCGGTTTCCTGCAATTCTGCCCCGCTTTCAAGTCCTCTTGGCAGCCTTACTTCAGTATATTTTTGGACGATAGCTGTCATTTATAACTCTGCAGGTTTGTGAATTACAGTGCCCCTAGCTCCTTTCTTCAACTCGCTTTCTCATGAGGTGGCCACAACACCGCAGGATGGCTTCAGGCCCTAATCTGGTTCCGGCACGGCACGCTGAGCCTTTGGTTAATTCCTCTTCCTGGTGGGAAATGAGAGTTAAATTTGCCCGTCCAGACAACTCCAGCTAGTCTCTCATTGGTTCTCCCTATTCCTGTTCATCTTCCGCAGAAATTGCAAACTGGGCCAAACAGGAGGTTAAAGGCACTGACTCTCCAAGTCGGGAGAGTGTTAGTAAAGCGTCTGGAATGTTGCACCCGAGTACCAGGGGACGAAAACTGACACATATTGGAACACGTCTCCCGATCACACGGTTGATCATACTCTGGGTTCCACATGCATGTTTTAGCTGAAGGAAGAATACCTTAAACCTGGAGAGTTGAGACCCGTGGAATGGGTACCATGCAATATGACTTCAAAGGGTCTTCATTTGCTCACCGAACCTCTCCAATCCTATCACTGCTGCGTTTATGCCCCTGTACACACGCTTGATTCTCTTTCGGAGACATAGCAATCCATAGGTTTTAAGATACTTCCTAGTCAGGTACACTCTTAGGCATTTAATATGGGGTGTTGAGTCCATTTCGTTGACCAAGGAGTAGCTCTTGTCTATTCCATATTTGGCTTAAGGAACTTTATCTGTGCTCATTTCAATCTCTGGTTTTATGCAGCACCCCAACTCACCTTTCCCCTTAAGCAAGCATAAGTTGGGTTTCTAAATTTGAGACCCTGTTCTGTTTTGGAATTCAGTTCCTGTGTAGCCACGTTTACATTCCGTGTATTAGTGATATCTTATGATGTTTCTTTTTCTGTGTGACTTATTTCAGTTAGAATCATCGTACCTGAATCCACTCATTATGCTGCTACGGGCCTGATGACTTAGATTTCCTTGTTGAGTGATACTGCATTGTACGTAAGTACCACAACTTCTTTATCCATTTTTCACTTTCTGCGATATTGAATTTGTACTGTAAACCAGGTTCTTGTAAACAGAGCCGTCCCAATCTTTGGGGTGGCTGTGTCTTTTTGATTTTAATTTCCCTAATCTATAGGACCATAAGTGGAAGTGCCCTAGGCTCTGTTGCTTTGTTTTTTAGATGTTTCAGGAAACACCATACACTTCTCCCGAGAGGCTGTTGGCAATTTACATCCCGCCCATTAGCATAACAAGGCTCCCAGTTCTCCATGGCCTGTCCTCCCTTTCTGGATTTTACACTTTTTTCAGATGGCCCTTTTGACCGGGGGGAAGTGAGACTTCATTGTAGTGCAGATTTCCTTTGCAAGCTTGCTTGGTTGGCCAAAAAGGGCGTATGCGTTTTTTCCTGAATATATTCAGGAAAAAACGCATACGCCCTTTTTGGCCAAGTGCATCATTGTGGACGTTCTGCCTCTTTTCCTATGCTGTAAATGCTATTCCAGTCTACCTCCTGAAATCGGTTTCCTGCAATTCTGCCCCGCTTTCAAGTCCTCTTGGCAGCCTTACTTCAATATATTTTTGGACGCTAGCTGTCATTTATAACTCTGCAGGTTTGTGAATTTCTGTGCCCCTGAGCTCCTTTCTTCAACTCGCTTTCTCGTGAGCTGGCCGCAACACCGCAGGATTGCTTCAGGCCCTAATCTGGTTCCGGCACGGCACGCTGAGCCTTTGGTTAATTCCTCTTCCTGGTGGGAAATGAGAGTTAAATTTGCCCATCCAGACACCTCCAGCTAGTCTGTCATTGGTTCTCCCTATTCCTGTTCATCTTCCGCAGAAATTGCAAACTGGGCCAAACAGGAGGTTAAAGGCACTGACTCTCCAAGTCGGGAGAGTGTTAGTAAAGCGTCTGGAATGTTGCACCCGAGTACCAGGGGACGAAAACTGACACATATTGGAACACGTCTCCCGATCACACGGTTGATCAAACTCTGGGTTCCACATGCATGTTTTAGCTGAAGGAAGAATCCCTTAAACCTGGAGAGTTGAGACCCGTGGAATGGGTACCATGCAATATGACTTCAAAGGGTCTTCATTTGCTCACCGAACCTCTCCAGTCCTATCACTGCTACCTTTATGCCCCTGTACACACGCTTGATTCTCTTTCGGAGACATAGCAATCCATAGGTTTTAAGATACTTCCTAGTCAGGTACACTCTTAGGCATTTAATATGGGGTGTTGAGTCCATTTCGTTGAGCAAGGAGTAGCTCTTGTCTATTCCATATGTGGCTTAAGGAACTTTATCTGTGCTCATTTCAATCTCTGGTTTTATGCAGCACCCCAACTCACCTTTCCCCTTAAGCAAGCATAAGTTGGGTTTCTAAATTTGAGACCCTGTTCTGTTTTGGAATTCAGTTCCTGTGTAGCCACGTTTACATTCCGTGTATTAGTGATATCTTATGATGTTTCTTTTTCTGTGTGACTTATTTCAGTTAGAATCATCGTACCTGAATCCACTCATTATGCTGCTACGGGCCTGATGACATAGATTTCATTGCTGAGTGATATTGCATTGTACGTAAGTACCACAACTTCTTTATCCATTTTTCACTTTCTGTGATATTGAACTTGTACCGTATATGAGGTTCTTGTAAACAGAGCCATCCCAAACTTTGGGGTGGCTGTGTCTTTTTGATTTTAATTGCCCTAAGCAATAGGACCATAAGTGGAAGTGCCCTAGGCTCTGTTGCTTTGTTTTTTAGATGTTTCAGGAAACACCATACACTTCTCCCGAGTGGCTGTTGGCAATTTACATCCCGCCCATCAGCATAACAAGGCTCCCAGTTCTCCATGGCCTGTCCTGCCTTTCTGGATTTTACACTTTTTTCAGATGGCCCTTTTGACCGGGGGGAAGTGAGACTTCATTGTAGTGCAGATTTCCTTTGCAAGCTTGCTTGGTTGGCCAAAAAGGGCGTATGCGTTTTTTCCTGAATATATTCAGGAAAAAACGCATACGCCCTTTTTGGCCAAGTGCATCATTGTGGACGTTCTGCCTCTTTTCCTATGCTTTAAATGCAATTCCAGTCTACCTCCTGAAATCGGTTTCCTGCAATTCTGCCCCGCTTTCAAGTCCTCTTGGCAGCCTTACTTCAGTATATTTTTGGACGATAGCTGTCATTTATAACTCGGCAGGTTTGTGAATTACAGTGCCCCTAGCTCCTTTCTTCAACTCGCTTTCTCATGAGGTGGCCACAACACCGCAGGATGGCCTCAGGCCCTAATCTGGTTCCGGCACGGCACGCTGAGCTTTTGGTTAATTCCTCTTCCTGGTGGGAAATGAGAGTTAAATTTGCCCGTCCAGACACCTCCAGCTAGTCTCTCATTGGTTCCCCTATTCCTGTTCATCTTCTGCAGAAATTGCAAACTGGGCCAAACAGGAGGTTAAAGGCACTGACTCTCCAAGTCGGGAGAGTGTTAGTAAAGCGTCTGGAATGTTGCACCCGAGTACCAGGGGACGAAAACTGACACATATTGGAACACGTCTCCCGATCACACGGTTGATCATACTCTGGGTTCCACATGCATGTTTTAGCTGAAGGAAGAATACCTTAAACCTGGAGAGTTGAGACCCGTGGAATGGGTACCATGCAATATGACTTCAAAGGGTCTTCATTTGCTCACCGAACCTCTCCAATCCTATCACTGCTGCGTTTATGCCCCTGTACACACGCTTGATTCTCTTTCGGAGACATAGCAATCCATAGGTTTTAAGATACTTCCTAGTCAGGTACACTCTTAGGCATTTAATATGGGGTGTTGAGTCCATTTCGTTGACCAAGGAGTAGCTCTTGTCTATTCCATATTTGGCTTAAGGAACTTTATCTGTGCTCATTTCAATCTCTGGTTTTATGCAGCACCCCAACTCACCTTTCCCCTTAAGCAAGCATAAGTTGGTTTTCTAAATTTGAGACCCTGTTCTGTTTTGTAATTCAGTTCCTATGTAGCCAAGTTTACATTCCGTGTGTTAGTGATATCTTATGATGTTTCTTTTTCTGTGAGACTTATTTCAGTTAGAATCATCGTACCTGAATCCACTCATTATGCTGCTACGGGCCTGATGACATAGATTTCATTGCTGAGTGATATTGCATTGTACGTAAGTACCACAACTTCTTTATCCATTTTTAACTTCTGCGATATTGAACTTGTACCGTAAATGAGTTTCTTGTAAACAGAGCCGTCCCAACCTTTTGGGTGGCTCTGTCTTTTTGATTTTAATTTCCCTAAGCTATAGGACCATAAGTGGAAGTGCCCTAGGCTCTGTTGCTTTGTTTTTTAGATGTTTCAGGAAACACCATACACTTCTCCCGAGTGGCTGTTGGCAATTTACATCCCGCCCATCAGCATAACAAGGCTCCCAGTTCTCCATGGCCTGTCCTGCCTTTCTGGATTTTACACTTTTTTCAGATGGCCCTTTTGACCGTGGGGAAGTGAGACTTCATTGTAGTGCAGATTTCCTTTGCAAGCTTGCTTGGTTGGCCAAAAAGGGCGTATGCGTTTTTTCCTGAATATATTCAGGAAAAAACGCATACGCCCTTTTTGGCCAAGTGCATCATTGTGGACGTTCTGCCTCTTTTCCTATGCTTTAAATGCAATTCCAGTCTACCTCCTGAAATCGGTTTCCTGCAATTCTGCCCCGCTTTCAAGTCCTCTTGGCAGCCTTACTTCAGTATATTTTTGGACGATAGCTGTCATTTATAACTCGGCAGGTTTGTGAATTATAGTGCCCCTGAGCTCCTTTCTTCAACTCGCTTTCTCGTCAGCTGGCCGCAACACCGCAGGATTGCTTCAGGCCCTAATCTGGTTCTGGCACGGCATGCTGAGCCTTTGGTTAATTCCTCTTCCTGGTGGGAAATGAGAGTTAAATTTGCCCGTCCAGACACCTCCAGCTAGTCTCTCATTGGTCCTCCCTATTCGTGTTCATCTTCTGCAGAAATTGCAAACTGGGCCAAACAGGAGGTTAAAGGCACTGACTCTCCAAGTCGGGAGAGTGTTAGTAAAGCGTCTGGAATGTTGCACCCGAGTACCAGAGGATGAAAACTGAGACATATTGGAACACGTCTCCCGATCACACGGTTGATCATACTCTGGGTTCCACATGCATGTTTTAGCTGAAGGAAGAATCCCTTAAACCTGGAGAGTTGAGACCCGTGGAATGGGTACCATGCAATATGACTTCAAAGGGTCTTCATTTGCTCACCGAACCTCTCCAGTCCTATCACTGCTACCTTTATGCCCCTGTACACACGCTTGATTCTCTTTCGGAGACATAGCAATCCATAGGTTTTAAGATACTTCCTAGTCAGGTACACTCTTAGGCATTTAATATGGGGTGTTGAGTCCATTTCGTTGAGCAAGGAGTAGCTCTTGTCTATTCCATATGTGGCTTAAGGAACTTTATCTGTGCTCATTTCAATCTCTGGTTTTATGCAGCACCCCAACTCACCTTTCCCCTTAAGCAAGCATAAGTTGGGTTTCTAAATTTGAGACCCTGTTCTGTTTTGTAATTCAGTTCCTATGTAGCCAAGTTTACATTCCGTGTATTAGTGATATCTTATGATGTTTCTTTTCCTGTGTGACTTATTTCAGTTAGAATCATCATACCTGAATCCACTCATTATGCTGCTACGGGCCTGATGACATAGATTTCATTGCTTAGTGATACTGCATTGTACGTAAGTACCACAACTTCTTTATCCATTTTTCACTTTCTGCGATATTGAACTTGTACCGTAAACCAGGTTCTTGTAAACAGAGCCGTCCCAAACTTTGGGGTGGCTGTGTCTTTTTGCTTTTAATTTCTCTAAGCTATAGGACCATAAGTGGAAGTGCCCTAGGCTCTGTTGCTTTGATTTTTAGATGTTTCAGGAAACACCATACACTTCTCCCGAGTGGCTGTTGGCAATTTACATCCCGCCCATCAGCATAACAAGGCTCCCAGTTCTCCATGGCCTGTCCTGCCTTTCTGCATTTTACACTTTTTTCAGATGGCCCTTTTGACCGGGGGGAAGTGAGACTTCATTGTAGTGCAGATTTCCTTGCAAGCTTGCTTGGTTGGCCAAAAAGGGCGTATGCGTTTTTTCCTGAATATATTCAGGAAAAAAAGCATACGCCCTTTTTGGCCAAGTGCATCATTGTGGACGTTCTGCCTCTTTTCCTATGCTTTAAATGCAATTCCAGTCTACCTCCTGAAATCGGTTTCCTGCAATTCTGCCCCGCTTCAAGTCCTCTTGGCAGCCTTACTTCAGTATATTTTTGGACGATAGCTGTCATTTATAACTCTGCAGGTTTGTGAATTTCTGTGCCCCTGAGCTCCTTTCTTCAACTCGCTTTCTTGTGAGCTGGCCGCAACACCGCATGATTGCTTCAGGCCCTAATCTGGTTCCGGCACGGCACGCTGAGCCTTTGGTTAATTCCTCTTCCTGGTGGGAAATGAGAGTTAAATTTGCCCGTCCAGACACCTCCAGCTAGTCTCTCATTGGTTCTCCCTATTCCTGTTCATCTTCCGCAGAAATTGCAAACTGGGCCAAACAGGAGGTTAAAGGCACTGACTCTCCAAGTCAGGAGAGTGTTAGTAAAGCGTCTGGCATGTTGCACCCGAGTACCAGGGAATGAAAAGTGAGACACATTTGAACATGTTTCTCGATCACATGGTGGATCATACTCTGGGTTCCACATGCATGTTTTAGCTGAAGGAAGTATCCCTTAAACCTGGAGAGTTGAGACCCATGGAATGGGTACCATGCAATATGACTTCAAAGGTCTTCATTTGCTCACCGAACCTCACCAATCTTATGAGCCCCAAGTGTCCAGCCTTATGTGTCACCCAGCTCTGGGTGTAGATGTGGTAAATGCAGGTTGCATCAGAAGCCTTGAATGAATTACTTAAGTATTTCTCTCTATTTCACTGTCATTGTGTTTTGTTTAAGAAATTTATTTTTATTATGGGATTTACCTGATTTTCACTGCTTTAATGCCGCTGTACACACTCTTGATTCCCTTACAGAGATATATAAATCCATAGGTTTTATGATTCTTACTAGTCAGGTATATTCCTAGGCGTTGAATATGGGGTGTTGAGTCCATTTCGTTGAGCAAGGAGTAGCTCTTGTCTATTCCATATTTGGCTTAAGGAACTTTATCTGTGCTCATTTCAATCTCTGGTTTTATGCAGCACCCCAACTCACCTTTCCCCTTAAGCAAGCATAAGTTGGTTTTCTAAATTTGAGACCCTGTTCTGTTTTGTAATTCAGTTCCTGTGTAGCCAAGTTTACATTCCGTGTATTAGTGATACCTTATGATGTTTCTTTTTCTGTGTGACTTATTTCAGTTAGATTCATTGTACTTAGTCCTCTCATTATGCTGCTACGGGCCTGATGACATAGATTTCATTGCTGAGTGATATTGCATTGTACGTAAGTACCACAACTTCTTTATCCATTTTTCACTTTCTGTGATATTGAACTTGTACCGTATATGAGGTTCTTGTAAACAGAGCCATCCCAAACTTTGGGGTGGCTGTGTCTTTTTGATTTTAATTGCCCTAAGCTATAGGACCATAAGTGGAAGTGCCCTAGGCTCTGTTGCTTTGTTTTTTAGATGTTTCAGGAAACACCATACACTTCTCCCGAGTGGCTGTTGGCAATTTACATCCCGCCCATCAGCATAACAAGGCTCCCAGTTCTCCATGGCCTGTCCTGCCTTTCTGGATTTTACACTTTTTTCAGATGGCCCTTTTGACCGGGGGGAAGTGAGACTTCATTGTAGTGCAGATTTCCTTTGCAAGCTTGCTTGGTTGGCCAAAAAGGGCGTATGCGTTTTTTCCTGAATATATTCAGGAAAAAACGCATACGCCCTTTTTGGCCAAGTGCATCATTGTGGACGTTCTGCCTCTTTTCCTATGCTTTAAATGCAATTCCAGTCTACCTCCTGAAATCGGTTTCCTGCAATTCTGCCCCGCTTTCAAGTCCTCTTGGCAGCCTTACTTCAGTATATTTTTGGACGATAGCTGTCATTTATAACTCGGCAGGTTTGTGAATTACAGTGCCCCTAGCTCCTTTCTTCAACTCGCTTTCTCATGAGGTGGCCACAACACCGCAGGATGGCTTCAGGCCCTAATCTGGTTCCGGCACGGCACGCTGAGCTTTTGGTTAATTCCTCTTCCTGGTGGGAAATGAGAGTTAAATTTGCCCGTCCAGACACCTCCAGCTAGTCTCTCATTGGTTCCCCTATTCCTGTTCATCTTCCGCAGAAATTGCAAACTGGGCCAAACAGGAGGTTAAAGGCACTGACTCTCCAAGTCGGGAGAGTGTTAGTAAAGCGTCTGGAATGTTGCACCCGAGTACCAGGGGACGAAAACTGACACATATTGGAACACGTCTCCCGATCACACGGTTGATCATACTCTGGGTTCCACATGCATGTTTTAGCTGAAGGAAGAATACCTTAAACCTGGAGAGTTGAGACCCGTGGAATGGGTACCATGCAATATGACTTCAAAGGGTCTTCATTTGCTCACCGAACCTCTCCAATCCTATCACTGCTGCGTTTATGCCCCTGTACACACGCTTGATTCTCTTTCGGAGACATAGCAATCCATAGGTTTTAAGATACTTCCTAGTCAGGTACACTCTTAGGCATTTAATATGGGGTGTTGAGTCCATTTCGTTGAGCAAGGAGTAGCTCTTGTCTATTCCATATTTGGCTTAAGGAACTTTATCTGTGCTCATTTCAATCTCTGGTTTTATGCAGCACCCCAACTCACCTTTCCCCTTAAGCAAGCATAAGTTGGTTTTCTAAATTTGAGACCCTGTTCTGTTTTGTAATTCAGTTCCTATGTAGCCAAGTTTACATTCCGTGTGTTAGTGATATCTTATGATGTTTCTTTTTCTGTGAGACTTATTTCAGTTAGAATCATCGTACCTGAATCCACTCATTATGCTGCTACGGGCCTGATGACATAGATTTCATTGCTGAGTGATATTGCATTGTACGTAAGTACCACAACTTCTTTATCCATTTTTAACTTCTGCGATATTGAACTTGTACCGTAAATGAGTTTCTTGTAAACAGAGCCGTCCCAACCTTTTGGGTGGCTCTGTCTTTTTGATTTTAATTTCCCTAAGCTATAGGACCATAAGTGGAAGTGCCCTAGGCTCTGTTGCTTTGTTTTTTAGATGTTTCAGGAAACACCATACACTTCTCCCGAGTGGCTGTTGGCAATTTACATCCCGCCCATCAGCATAACAAGGCTCCCAGTTCTCCATGGCCTGTCCTGCCTTTCTGGATTTTACACTTTTTTCAGATGGCCCTTTTGACCGGGGGGAAGTGAGACTTCATTGTAGTGCAGATTTCCTTTGCAAGCTTGCTTGGTTGGCCAAAAAGGGCGTATGCGTTTTTTCCTGAATATATTCAGGAAAAAACGCATACGCCCTTTTTGGCCAAGTGCATCATTGTGGACGTTCTGCCTCTTTTCCTATGCTTTAAATGCAATTCCAGTCTACCTCCTGAAATCGGTTTCCTGCAATTCTGCCCCGCTTTCAAGTCCTCTTGGCAGCCTTACTTCAGTATATTTTTGGACGATAGCTGTCATTTATAACTCGGCAGGTTTGTGAATTACAGTGCCCCTGAGCTCCTTTCTTCAACTCGCTTTCTCGTGAGCTGGCCGCAACACCGCAGGATTGCTTCAGGCCCTAATCTGGTTCTGGCACGGCATGCTGAGCCTTTGGTTAATTCCTCTTCCTGGTGGGAAATGAGAGTTAAATTTGCCCGGCCAGACACCTCCAGCTAGTCTCTCATTGGTCCTCCCTATTCGTGTTCATCTTCTGCAGAAATTGCAAACTGGGCCAAACAGGAGGTTAAAGGCACTGACTCTCCAAGTCGGGAGAGTGTTAGTAAAGCGTCTGGAATGTTGCACCCGAGTACCAGAGGATGAAAACTGAGACATATTGGAACACGTCTCCCGATCACACGGTTGATCATACTCTGGGTTCCACATGCATGTTTTAGCTGAAGGAAGAATCCCTTAAACCTGGAGAGTTGAGACCCGTGGAATGGGTACCATGCAATATGACTTCAAAAGGTCTTCATTTGCTCACCGAAACTCTCCAATCCTATCACTGCTGCGTTTATGCCCCTGTACACACGCTTGATTCTCTTTCGGAGACATAGCATTCCCTAGGATTTAAGCTACTTACTAGTCAGGTACATTCTTAGGTGTTTAATATGGGGTGATGTGTCCGTTTCGTTGAGCAATGAGTAGCTGTTGTCTATTCCATATTTGGCTTAAGGAACTTTATCTGTGCTCATTTCAATCTCTGGTTTTATGCAGCACCCCAACTCACCTTTCCCCTTAAGGAAGCATAAGTTGGTTTTCTAAATTTGAGACCATGTTCTGTTTTGTAATTCAGTTCCTATGTAGCCAAGTTTACATTCCGTGTATTAGTGATATCTTATGATGTTTCTTTTTCTGTGTGACTTATTTCAGTTAGAATCATCGTACCTGAATCCACTCATTATGCTGCTACGGGCCTGATGACATAGATTTCATTGCTGAGTGATATTGCATTGTACGTAAGTACCACAACTTCTTTATCCATTTTTCACTTTCTGCGATATTGAACTTGTACCGTAAACCAGGTTCTTGTAAACAGAGCCTTCCCAATCTTTGGGGTGGCTGTGTCTTTTTGATTTTAATTTCCCTAAGCTATAGGACCATAAGTGGAAGTGCCCTAGGCTCTGTTGCTTTGTTTTTTAGATGTTTCAGGAAACACCATACACTTCTCCCGAGTGGCTGTTGGCAAATTACATCCCGCCCATCAGCATAACAAGGCTCCCAGTTCTCCATGGCCTGTCCTGCCTTTCTGGATTTTACACTTTTTTCAGATGGCCCTTTTGACCGGGGGGAAGTGAGACTTCATTGTAGTGCAGATTTCCTTTGCAAGCTTGCTTGGTTGGCCAAAAAGGGCGTATGCGTTTTTTCCTGAATATATTCAGGAAAAAACGCATACGCCCTTTTTGGCCAAGTGCATCATTGTGGACCATCTGCCTCTTTTCCTATGCTTTAAATGCAATTCCACTCTACCTCCTGAAATCGGTTTCCTGCAATTCTGCCCCGCTTTCAAGTCCTCTTGGCAGCCTTACTTCAGTATATTTTTGGACGATAGCTGTCATTTATAACTCGGCAGGTTTGTGAATTACAGTGCCCCTGAGCTCCTTTCTTCAACTCTCTTTCTTGTGAGCTGGCGCAACACCGCATGATTGCTTCAGGCCCTAATCTGGTTCCGGCACGGCACGCTGAGCCTTTGGTTAATTCCTCTTCCTGGTGGGAAATGAGAGTTAAATTTGCCCGTGCAGACCCCTCCAGCTAGTCTCTCATTGGTTCTCCCTATTCCTGTTCATCTTCCGCAGAAATTGCAAACTGGGCCAAACAGGAGGTTAAAGGCACTGACTCTCCAAGTCGGGAGAGTGTTAGTAAAGCGTCTGGAATGTTGCACCCGAGTACCAGGGGATGAAAACTGACACATATTGGAACACGTCTCCCGATCACACGGTTGATCATACTCTGGGTTCCACATGCATGTTTTAGCTGAAGGAAGAATCCCTTAAACCTGGAGAGTTGAGACCCGTGGAATGGGTACCTTGCAATATGACTTCAAAGGGTCTTCATTTGCTCACTGAACCTCTCCAGTCCTATCACTGCTGCGTTTATGCCCCTGTACACACGCTTGATTCTCTTTCAGAGACATAGCAATCCATAGGTTTTAAGATACTTCCTAGTCAGGTACATTCTTAGGCGTTTAATATGGGGTGTTGAGTCCATTTCGTTGAGCAAGGAGTAGCTCTTGTCTATTCCATATTTGGCTTAAGGAACTTTATCTGTGCTCATTTCAATCTCTGGTTTTATGCAGCACCCCAACTCACCTTTCCCCTTAAGCAAGCATAAGTTGGGTTTCTAAATTTGAGACCCTGTTCTGTTTTGGAATTCAGTTCCTGTGTAGCCACGTTTACATTCCGTGTATTAGTGATATCCTATGATGTTTCTTTTTCTGTGTGACTTATTTCAGTTAGAATCATCGTACCTGAATCCACTCATTATGCTGCTACGGGCCTGATGACTTAGATTTCCTTGTTGAGTGATACTGCATTTTACGTAAGTACCACAACTTCTTTATCCATTTTTCACTTTCTGCGATATTGAACTTGTACCGTAAACCAGGTTCTTGTAAACAGAGCCGTCCCAATCTTTGGGGTGGCTGTGTCTTTTTGATTTTAATTTCCCTAAGCTATAGGACCATAAGTGGAAGTGCCCTAGGCTCTGTTGCTTTGTTTTGTAGATGTTTCAGGAAACACCATACACTTCTCCCGAGTGGCTGTTGGCAATTTACATCCCGCCCATCAGCATAAGGAGGCTCCCAGTTCTCCATGGCCTGTCCTGCCTTTCTGGATTTTACACTTTTTTCAGATGGCCCTTTTGACCGGGGGGAAGTGAGACTTCATTGTAGTGCAGATTTCCTTTGCAAGCTTGCTTGGTTGGCCAAAAAGGGCGTATGCGTTTTTTCCTGAATATATTCAGGAAAAAACGCATACGCCCTTTTTGGCCAAGTGCATCATTGTGGACGTTCTGCCTCTTTTCCTATGCTTTAAATGCAATTCCAGTCTACCTCCTGAAATCGGTTTCCTGCAATTCTGCCCCGCTTTCAAGTCTTCTTGGCAGCCTTACTTCAGTATATTTTTGGACGATAGCTGTCATTTATAACTCTGCAGGTTTGTGAATTACAGAGCCCCTGAGCTGCTTTCTTCAACTCGCTTTCTCGTGAGCTGACCGCAACACCGCAGGATTGCTTCAGGCCCTAATCTTGTTCCGGCACGGCACGCTGAGCCTTTGGTTAATTCCTCTTCCTGGTGCGAAATGAGAGTTAAATTTGCCCATCCAGACACCTCCATCTAGTCTGTCATTGGTTCTCCCTATTCCTGTTCATCTTCCGCAGAAATTGCAAAGTGGGCCAAACAGGAGGTTAAAGGCACTGACTCTCCAAGTCGGGAGAGTGTTAGTAAAGCATCTGGAATGTTGCACCCGAGTACCAGGGGACGAAAACTGAGACATATTGGAACACGTCTCCCGATCACACGGTTGATCATACTCTGGGTTCCACATGCATGTTTTAGCTGAAGGAAGAATACCTTAAACCTGGAGAGTTGAGACCCGTGGAATGGGTACCATGCAATATGACTTCAAAGGGTCTTCATTTGCTCACCGAACCTCTCCAGTCCTATCACTGCTGCGTTTATGGCCCTGTACACACGCTTGATTCTCTTTCGGAGACATAGCAATCCATAGGTTTTAAGATACTTCCTAGTCAGGTACATTCTTAGGCGTTTAATATGGGGTGTTGAGTCCATTTCGTTGAGCAAGGAGTAGCTCTTGTCTATTCCATATTTGGCTTAAGGAACTTTATCTGTGCTCATTTCAATCTCTGGTTTTATGCAGCACCCCAACTCACCTTTCCCCTTAAGCAAGCATAAGTTGGGTTTCTAAATTTGAGACCCTGTTCTGTTTTGAAATTCAGTTCCTGTGTAGCCACGTTTACATTCCGTGTATTAGTGATATCTTATGATGTTTCTTTTTCTGTGTGACTTATTTCAGTTAGAATCATCGTACCTGAATCCACTCATTATGCTGCTACGGGCCTGATGACGTAGATTTCATTGCTGAGTGATACTGCATTGTACGTAAGTACCACAATTTCTTTATCCATTTTTCACATTCTGCGATATTGAACTTGTACTGTAAACCAGGTTCTTGTAAACAGAGCCATCCCAACCTTTGGGGTGGCTGTGTCTTTTTGATTTTAATTTCCCTAAGCTATAGGACCATAAGTGGAAGTGCCCTAGGCTCTGTTGCTTTGTTTTTTAGATGTTTCAGGAAACACCATACACTTCTCCCGAGTGGCTGTTGGCAATTTACATCCCGCCCATCAGCATAACAAGGCTCCCAGTTCTCCATGGCCTGTCCTGCCTTTCTGGATTTTACACTTTTTTCAGATGGCCCTTTTGACCGGGGGGAAGTGAGACTTCATTGTAGTGCAGATTTCCTTTGCAAGCTTGCTTGGTTGGCCAAAAAGGGCGTATGCGTTTTTTCCTGAATATATTCAGGAAAAAACGCATACGCCCTTTTTGGCCAAGTGCATCATTGTGGACGTTCTGCCTCTTTTCCTATGTTTTAAATGCAATTCCAGTCTACCTCCTGAAATCGGTTTCCTGCAATTCTGCCCCGCTTTCAAGTCCTCTTGGCAGCCTTACTTCAGTATATTTTTGGACGATAGCTGTCATTTATAACTCTGCAGGTTTGTGAATTACAGTGCCCCTAGCTCCTTTCTTCAACTCGCTTTCTCATGAGGTGGCCACAACACCGCAGGATGGCTTCAGGCCCTAATCTGGTTCCGGCACGGCACGCTGAGCCTTTGGTTAATTCCTCTTCCTGGTGGGAAATGAGAGTTAAATTTGCCCGTCCAGACAACTCCAGCTAGTCTCTCATTGGTTCTCCCTATTCCTGTTCATCTTCCGCAGAAATTGCAAACTGGGCCAAACAGGAGGTTAAAGGCACTGACTCTCCAAGTCGGGAGAGTGTTAGTAAAGCGTCTGGAATGTTGCACCCGAGTACCAGGGGACGAAAACTGACACATATTGGAACACGTCTCCCGATCACACGGTTGATCATACTCTGGGTTCCACATGCATGTTTTAGCTGAAGGAAGAATACCTTAAACCTGGAGAGTTGAGACCCGTGGAATGGGTACCATGCAATATGACTTCAAAGGGTCTTCATTTGCTCACCGAACCTCTCCAATCCTATCACTGCTGCGTTTATGCCCCTGTACACACGCTTGATTCTCTTTCGGAGACATAGCAATCCATAGGTTTTAAGATACTTCCTAGTCAGGTACACTCTTAGGCATTTAATATGGGGTGTTGAGTCCATTTCGTTGAGCAAGGAGTAGCTCTTGTCTATTCCATATTTGGCTTAAGGAACTTTATCTGTGCTCATTTCAATCTCTGGTTTTATGCAGCACCCCAACTCACCTTTCCCCTTAAGCAAGCATAAGTTGGGTTTCTAAATTTGAGACCCTGTTCTGTTTTGGAATTCAGTTCCTGTGTAGCCACGTTTACATTCCGTGTATTAGTGATATCTTATGATGTTTCTTTTTCTGTGTGACTTATTTCAGTTAGAATCATCGTACCTGAATCCACTCATTATGCTGCTACGGGCCTGATGACTTAGATTTCCTTGTTGAGTGATACTGCATTGTACGTAAGTACCACAACTTCTTTATCCATTTTTCACTTTCTGCGATATTGAATTTGTACTGTAAACCAGGTTCTTGTAAACAGAGCCGTCCCAATCTTTGGGGTGGCTGTGTCTTTTTGATTTTAATTTCCCTAATCTATAGGACCATAAGTGGAAGTGCCCTAGGCTCTGTTGCTTTGTTTTTTAGATGTTTCAGGAAACACCATACACTTCTCCCGAGAGGCTGTTGGCAATTTACATCCCGCCCATTAGCATAACAAGGCTCCCAGTTCTCCATGGCCTGTCCTCCCTTTCTGGATTTTACACTTTTTTCAGATGGCCCTTTTGACCGGGGGGAAGTGAGACTTCATTGTAGTGCAGATTTCCTTTGCAAGCTTGCTTGGTTGGCCAAAAAGGGCGTATGCGTTTTTTCCTGAATATATTCAGGAAAAAACGCATACGCCCTTTTTGGCCAAGTGCATCATTGTGGACGTTCTGCCTCTTTTCCTATGCTGTAAATGCTATTCCAGTCTACCTCCTGAAATCGGTTTCCTGCAATTCTGCCCCGCTTTCAAGTCCTCTTGGCAGCCTTACTTCAATATATTTTTGGACGCTAGCTGTCATTTATAACTCTGCAGGTTTGTGAATTTCTGTGCCCCTGAGCTCCTTTCTTCAACTCGCTTTCTCGTGAGCTGGCCGCAACACCGCAGGATTGCTTCAGGCCCTAATCTGGTTCCGGCACGGCACGCTGAGCCTTTGGTTAATTCCTCTTCCTGGTGGGAAATGAGAGTTAAATTTGCCCATCCAGACACCTCCAGCTAGTCTGTCATTGGTTCTCCCTATTCCTGTTCATCTTCCGCAGAAATTGCAAACTGGGCCAAACAGGAGGTTAAAGGCACTGACTCTCCAAGTCGGGAGAGTGTTAGTAAAGCGTCTGGAATGTTGCACCCGAGTACCAGGGGACGAAAACTGACACATATTGGAACACGTCTCCCGATCACACAGTTGATCATACTCTGGGTTCCACATGCATGTTTTAGCTGAAGGAAGAATCCCTTAAACCTGGAGAGTTGAGACCCGTGGAATGGGTACCATGCAATATGACTTCAAAGGGTCTTCATTTGCTCACCGAACCTCTCCAGTCCTATCACTGCTACCTTTATGCCCCTGTACACACGCTTGATTCTCTTTCGGAGACATAGCAATCCATAGGTTTTAAGATACTTCCTAGTCAGGTACACTCTTAGGCATTTAATATGGGGTGTTGAGTCCATTTCGTTGAGCAAGGAGTAGCTCTTGTCTATTCCATATGTGGCTTAAGGAACTTTATCTGTGCTCATTTCAATCTCTGGTTTTATGCAGCACCCCAACTCACCTTTCCCCTTAAGCAAGCATAAGTTGGGTTTCTAAATTTGAGACCCTGTTCTGTTTTGGAATTCAGTTCCTGTGTAGCCACGTTTACATTCCGTGTATTAGTGATATCTTATGATGTTTCTTTTTCTGTGTGACTTATTTCAGTTAGAATCATCGTACCTGAATCCACTCATTATGCTGCTACGGGCCTGATGACTTAGATTTCCTTGTTGAGTGATACTGCATTGTACGTAAGTACCACAACTTCTTTATCCATTTTTCACTTTCTGCGATATTGAACTTGTACTGTAAACCAGGTTCTTGTAAACAGAGCCGTCCCAATCTTTGGGGTGGCTGTGTCTTTTTGATTTTAATTTCCCTAATCTATAGGACCATAAGTGGAAGTGCCCTAGGCTCTGTTGCTTTGTTTTTTAGATGTTTCAGGAAACACCATACACTTCTCCCGAGAGGCTGTTGGCAATTTACATCCCGCCCATCAGCATAACAAGGCTCCCAGTTCTCCATGGCCTGTCCTGCATTTCTGGATTTTACACTTTTTTCAGATGGCCCTTTTGACCGGGGGGAAGTGAGACTTCATTGTAGTGCAGATTTCCTTTGCAAGCTTGCTTGGTTGGCCAAAAAGGGCGTATGCGTTTTTTCCTGAATATATTCAGGAAAAAACGCATACGCCCTTTTTGGCCAAGTGCATCATTGTGGACGTTCTGCCTCTTTTCCTATGCTGTAAATGCTATTCCAGTCTACCTCCTGAAATCGGTTTCCTGCAATTCTGCCCCGCTTTCAAGTCCTCTTGGCAGCCTTACTTCAGTATATTTTTGGACGCTAGCTGTCATTTATAACTCTGCAGGTTTGTGAATTTCTGTGCCCCTGAGCTCCTTTCTTCAACTCGCTTTCTCGTGAGCTGGCCGCAACACCGCAGGATTGCTTCAGGCCTTAATCTGGTTCCGGCACGGCACGCTGAGCCTTTGGTTAATTCCTCTTCCTGGTGGGAAATGAGAGTTAAATTTGCCCATCCAGACACCTCCAGCTAGTCTGTCATTGGTTCTCCCTATTCCTGTTCATCTTCCGCAGAAATTGCAAACTGGGCCAAACAGGAGGTTAAAGGCACTGACTCTCCAAGTCGGGAGAGTGTTAGTAAAGCGTCTGGAATGTTGCACCCGAGTACCAGGGGACGAAAACTGACACATATTGGAACACGTCTCCCGATCACACGGTTGATCATACTCTGGGTTCCACATGCATGTTTTAGCTGAAGGAAGAATCCCTTAAACCTGGAGAGTTGAGACCCGTGGAATGGGTACCATGCAATATGACTTCAAAGGGTCTTCATTTGCTCACCGAACCTCTCCAGTCCTATCACTGCTACCTTTATGCCCCTGTACACACGCTTGATTCTCTTTCGGAGACATAGCAATCCATAGGTTTTAAGATACTTCCTAGTCAGGTACACTCTTAGGCATTTAATATGGGGTGTTGAGTCCATTTCGTTGAGCAAGGAGTAGCTCTTGTCTATTCCATATTTGGCTTAAGGAACTTTATCTGTGCTCATTTCAATCTCTGGTTTTATGCAGCACCCCAACTCACCTTTCCCCTTAAGCAAGCATAAGTTGGGTTTCTAAATTTGAGACCCTGTTCTGTTTTGGAATTCAGTTCCTGTGTAGCCACGTTTACATTCCGTGTATTAGTGATATCTTATGATGTTTCTTTTTCTGTGTGACTTATTTCAGTTAGAATCATCGTACCTGAATCCACTCATTATGCTGCTACGGGCCTGATGACTTAGATTTCCTTGTTGAGTGATACTGCATTGTACGTAAGTACCACAACTTCTTTATCCATTTTTCACTTTCTGCGATATTGAACTTGTACTGTAAACCAGGTTCTTGTAAACAGAGCCGTCCCAATCTTTGGGGTGGCTGTGTCTTTTTGATTTTAATTTCCCTAATCTATAGGACCATAAGTGGAAGTGCCCTAGGCTCTGTTGCTTTGTTTTTTAGATGTTTCAGGAAACACCATACACTTCTCCCGAGAGGCTGTTGGCAATTTACATCCCGCCCATCAGCATAACAAGGCTCCCAGTTCTCCATGGCCTGTCCTGCATTTCTGGATTTTACACTTTTTTCAGATGGCCCTTTTGACCGGGGGGAAGTGAGACTTCATTGTAGTGCAGATTTCCTTTGCAAGCTTGCTTGGTTGGCCAAAAAGGGCGTATGCGTTTTTTCCTGAATATATTCAGGAAAAAACGCATACGCCCTTTTTGGCCAAGTGCATCATTGTGGACGTTCTGCCTCTTTTCCTATGCTGTAAATGCTATTCCAGTCTACCTCCTGAAATCGGTTTCCTGCAATTCTGCCCCGCTTTCAAGTCCTCTTGGCAGCCTTACTTCAGTATATTTTTGGACGATAGCTGTCATTTATAACTCTGCAGGTTTGTGAATTTCTGTGCCCCTGAGCTCCTTTCTTCAACTCGCTTTCTCGTGAGCTGGCCGCAACACCGCAGGATTGCTTCAGGCCCTAATCTGGTTCCGGCACGGCACGCTGAGCCTTTGGTTAATTCCTCTTCCTGGTGGGAAATGAGAGTTAAATTTGCCCATCCAGACACCTCCAGCTAGTCTGTCATTGGTTCTCCCTATTCCTGTTCATCTTCCGCAGAAATTGCAAACTGGGCCAAACAGGAGGTTAAAGGCACTGACTCTCCAAGTCGGGAGAGTGTTAGTAAAGCGTCTGGAATGTTGCACCCGAGTACCAGGGGACGAAAACTGACACATATTGGAACACGTCTCCCGATCACACGGTTGATCATACTCTGGGTTCCACATGCATGTTTTAGCTGAAGGAAGAATCCCTTAAACCTGGAGAGTTGAGACCCGTGGAATGGGTACCATGCAATATGACTTCAAAGGGTCTTCATTTGCTCACCGAACCTCTCCAGTCCTATCACTGCTACCTTTATGCCCCTGTACACACGCTTGATTCTCTTTCGGAGACATAGCAATCCATAGGTTTTAAGATACTTCCTAGTCAGGTACACTCTTAGGCATTTAATATGGGGTGTTGAGTCCATTTCGTTGAGCAAGGAGTAGCTCTTGTCTATTCCATATGTGGCTTAAGGAACTTTATCTGTGCTCATTTCAATCTCTGGTTTTATGCAGCACCCCAACTCACCTTTCCCCTTAAGCAAGCATAAGTTGGGTTTCTAAATTTGAGACCCTGTTCTGTTTTGTAATTCAGTTCCTATGTAGCCAAGTTTACATTCCGTGTATTAGTGATATCTTATGATGTTTCTTTTCCTGTGTGACTTATTTCAGTTAGAATCATCATACCTGAATCCACTCATTATGCTGCTACGGGCCTGATGACATAGATTTCATTGCTTAGTGATACTGCATTGTACGTAAGTACCACAACTTCTTTATCCATTTTTCACTTTCTGCGATATTGAACTTGTACCGTAAACCAGGTTCTTGTAAACAGAGCCGTCCCAAACTTTGGGGTGGCTGTGTCTTTTTGCTTTTAATTTCTCTAAGCTATAGGACCATAAGTGGAAGTGCCCTAGGCTCTGTTGCTTTGATTTTTAGATGTTTCAGGAAACACCATACACTTCTCCCGAGTGGCTGTTGGCAATTTACATCCCGCCCATCAGCATAACAAGGCTCCCAGTTCTCCATGGCCTGTCCTGCCTTTCTGCATTTTACACTTTTTTCAGATGGCCCTTTTGACCGGGGGGAAGTGAGACTTCATTGTAGTGCAGATTTCCTTGCAAGCTTGCTTGGTTGGCCAAAAAGGGCGTATGCGTTTTTTCCTGAATATATTCAGGAAAAAAAGCATACGCCCTTTTTGGCCAAGTGCATCATTGTGGACGTTCTGCCTCTTTTCCTATGCTTTAAATGCAATTCCAGTCTACCTCCTGAAATCGGTTTCCTGCAATTCTGCCCCGCTTCAAGTCCTCTTGGCAGCCTTACTTCAGTATATTTTTGGACGATAGCTGTCATTTATAACTCTGCAGGTTTGTGAATTTCTGTGCCCCTGAGCTCCTTTCTTCAACTCGCTTTCTTGTGAGCTGGCCGCAACACCGCATGATTGCTTCAGGCCCTAATCTGGTTCCGGCACGGCACGCTGAGCCTTTGGTTAATTCCTCTTCCTGGTGGGAAATGAGAGTTAAATTTGCCCGTCCAGACACCTCCAGCTAGTCTCTCATTGGTTCTCCCTATTCCTGTTCATCTTCCGCAGAAATTGCAAACTGGGCCAAACAGGAGGTTAAAGGCACTGACTCTCCAAGTCAGGAGAGTGTTAGTAAAGCGTCTGGCATGTTGCACCCGAGTACCAGGGAATGAAAAGTGAGACACATTTGAACATGTTTCTCGATCACATGGTGGATCATACTCTGGGTTCCACATGCATGTTTTAGCTGAAGGAAGTATCCCTTAAACCTGGAGAGTTGAGACCCATGGAATGGGTACCATGCAATATGACTTCAAAGGTCTTCATTTGCTCACCGAACCTCACCAATCTTATGAGCCCCAAGTGTCCAGCCTTATGTGTCACCCAGCTCTGGGTGTAGATGTGGTAAATGCAGGTTGCATCAGAAGCCTTGAATGAATTACTTAAGTATTTCTCTCTATTTCACTGTCATTGTGTTTTGTTTAAGAAATTTATTTTTATTATGGGATTTACCTGATTTTCACTGCTTTAATGCCGCTGTACACACTCTTGATTCCCTTACAGAGATATATAAATCCATAGGTTTTATGATTCTTACTAGTCAGGTATATTCCTAGGCGTTGAATATGGGGTGTTGAGTCCATTTCGTTGAGCAAGGAGTAGCTCTTGTCTATTCCATATTTGGCTTAAGGAACTTTATCTGTGCTCATTTCAATCTCTGGTTTTATGCAGCACCCCAACTCACCTTTCCCCTTAAGCAAGCATAAGTTGGTTTTCTAAATTTGAGACCCTGTTCTGTTTTGTAATTCAGTTCCTGTGTAGCCAAGTTTACATTCCGTGTATTAGTGATACCTTATGATGTTTCTTTTTCTGTGTGACTTATTTCAGTTAGATTCATCGTACTTAGTCCTCTCATTATGCTGCTACGGGCCTGATGACATAGATTTCATTGCTGAGTGATATTGCATTGTACGTAAGTACCACAACTTCTTTATCCATTTTTCACTTTCTGTGATATTGAACTTGTACCGTATATGAGGTTCTTGTAAACAGAGCCATCCCAAACTTTGGGGTGGCTGTGTCTTTTTGATTTTAATTGCCCTAAGCTATAGGACCATAAGTGGAAGTGCCCTAGGCTCTGTTGCTTTGTTTTTTAGATGTTTCAGGAAACACCATACACTTCTCCCGAGTGGCTGTTGGCAATTTACATCCCGCCCATCAGCATAACAAGGCTCCCAGTTCTCCATGGCCTGTCCTGCCTTTCTGGATTTTACACTTTTTTCAGATGGCCCTTTTGACCGGGGGGAAGTGAGACTTCATTGTAGTGCAGATTTCCTTTGCAAGCTTGCTTGGTTGGCCAAAAAGGGCGTATGCGTTTTTTCCTGAATATATTCAGGAAAAAACGCATACGCCCTTTTTGGCCAAGTGCATCATTGTGGACGTTCTGCCTCTTTTCCTATGCTTTAAATGCAATTCCAGTCTACCTCCTGAAATCGGTTTCCTGCAATTCTGCCCCGCTTTCAAGTCCTCTTGGCAGCCTTACTTCAGTATATTTTTGGACGATAGCTGTCATTTATAACTCGGCAGGTTTGTGAATTACAGTGCCCCTAGCTCCTTTCTTCAACTCGCTTTCTCATGAGGTGGCCACAACACCGCAGGATGGCTTCAGGCCCTAATCTGGTTCCGGCACGGCACGCTGAGCTTTTGGTTAATTCCTCTTCCTGGTGGGAAATGAGAGTTAAATTTGCCCGTCCAGACACCTCCAGCTAGTCTCTCATTGGTTCCCCTATTCCTGTTCATCTTCCGCAGAAATTGCAAACTGGGCCAAACAGGAGGTTAAAGGCACTGACTCTCCAAGTCGGGAGAGTGTTAGTAAAGCGTCTGGAATGTTGCACCCGAGTACCAGGGGACGAAAACTGACACATATTGGAACACGTCTCCCGATCACACGGTTGATCATACTCTGGGTTCCACATGCATGTTTTAGCTGAAGGAAGAATACCTTAAACCTGGAGAGTTGAGACCCGTGGAATGTGTACCATGCAATATGACTTCAAAGGGTCTTCATTTGCTCACCGAACCTCTCCAATCCTATCACTGCTGCGTTTATGCCCCTGTACACACGCTTGATTCTCTTTCGGAGACATAGCAATCCATAGGTTTTAAGATACTTCCTAGTCAGGTACACTCTTAGGCATTTAATATGGGGTGTTGAGTCCATTTCGTTGAGCAAGGAGTAGCTCTTGTCTATTCCATATTTGGCTTAAGGAACTTTATCTGTGCTCATTTCAATCTCTGGTTTTATGCAGCACCCCAACTCACCTTTCCCCTTAAGCAAGCATAAGTTGGTTTTCTAAATTTGAGACCCTGTTCTGTTTTGTAATTCAGTTCCTATGTAGCCAAGTTTACATTCCGTGTGTTAGTGATATCTTATGATGTTTCTTTTTCTGTGAGACTTATTTCAGTTAGAATCATCGTACCTGAATCCACTCATTATGCTGCTACGGGCCTGATGACATAGATTTCATTGCTGAGTGATATTGCATTGTACGTAAGTACCACAACTTCTTTATCCATTTTTAACTTCTGCGATATTGAACTTGTACCGTAAATGAGTTTCTTGTAAACAGAGCCGTCCCAACCTTTTGGGTGGCTCTGTCTTTTTGATTTTAATTTCCCTAAGCTATAGGACCATAAGTGGAAGTGCCCTAGGCTCTGTTGCTTTGTTTTTTAGATGTTTCAGGAAACACCATACACTTCTCCCGAGTGGCTGTTGGCAATTTACATCCCGCCCATCAGCATAACAAGGCTCCCAGTTCTCCATGGCCTGTCCTGCCTTTCTGGATTTTACACTTTTTTCAGATGGCCCTTTTGACCGTGGGGAAGTGAGACTTCATTGTAGTGCAGATTTCCTTTGCAAGCTTGCTTGGTTGGCCAAAAAGGGCGTATGCGTTTTTTCCTGAATATATTCAGGAAAAAACGCATACGCCCTTTTTGGCCAAGTGCATCATTGTGGACGTTCTGCCTCTTTTCCTATGCTTTAAATGCAATTCCAGTCTACCTCCTGAAATCGGTTTCCTGCAATTCTGCCCCGCTTTCAAGTCCTCTTGGCAGCCTTACTTCAGTATATTTTTGGACGATAGCTGTCATTTATAACTCGGCAGGTTTGTGAATTACAGTGCCCCTGAGCTCCTTTCTTCAACTCGCTTTCTCGTGAGCTGGCCGCAACACCGCAGGATTGCTTCAGGCCCTAATCTGGTTCTGGCACGGCATGCTGAGCCTTTGGTTAATTCCTCTTCCTGGTGGGAAATGAGAGTTAAATTTGCCCATCCAGACACCTCCAGCTAGTCTGTCATTGGTTCTCCCTATTCGTGTTCATCTTCTGCAGAAATTGCAAACTGGGCCAAACAGGAGGTTAAAGGCACTGACTCTCCAAGTCGGGAGAGTGTTAGTAAAGCGTCTGGAATGTTGCACCCGAGTACCAGAGGATGAAAACTGAGACATATTGGAACACGTCTCCCGATCACACGGTTGATCATACTCTGGGTTCCACATGCATGTTTTAGCTGAAGGAAGAATCCCTTAAACCTGGAGAGTTGAGACCCGTGGAATGGGTACCATGCAATATGACTTCAAAGGGTCTTCATTTGCTCACCGAACCTCTCCAGTCCTATCACTGCTACCTTTATGCCCCTGTACACACGCTTGATTCTCTTTCGGAGACATAGCAATCCATAGGTTTTAAGATACTTCCTAGTCAGGTACACTCTTAGGCATTTAATATGGGGTGTTGAGTCCATTTCGTTGAGCAAGGAGTAGCTCTTGTCTATTCCATATGTGGCTTAAGGAACTTTATCTGTGCTCATTTCAATCTCTGGTTTTATGCAGCACCCCAACTCACCTTTCCCCTTAAGCAAGCATAAGTTGGGTTTCTAAATTTGAGACCCTGTTCTGTTTTGTAATTCAGTTCCTATGTAGCCAAGTTTACATTCCGTGTATTAGTGATATCTTATGATGTTTCTTTTCCTGTGTGACTTATTTCAGTTAGAATCATCATACCTGAATCCACTCATTATGCTGCTACGGGCCTGATGACATAGATTTCATTGCTTAGTGATACTGCATTGTACGTAAGTACCACAACTTCTTTATCCATTTTTCACTTTCTGCGATATTGAACTTGTACCGTAAACCAGGTTCTTGTAAACAGAGCCGTCCCAAACTTTGGGGTGGCTGTGTCTTTTTGCTTTTAATTTCTCTAAGCTATAGGACCATAAGTGGAAGTGCCCTAGGCTCTGTTGCTTTGATTTTTAGATGTTTCAGGAAACACCATACACTTCTCCCGAGTGGCTCTTGGCAATTTACATCCCGCCCATCAGCATAACAAGGCTCCCAGTTCTCCATGGCCTGTCCTGCCTTTCTGCATTTTACACTTTTTTCAGATGGCCCTTTTGACCGGGGGGAAGTGAGACTTCATTGTAGTGCAGATTTCCTTGCAAGCTTGCTTGGTTGGCCAAAAAGGGCGTATGCGTTTTTTCCTGAATATATTCAGGAAAAAAAGCATACGCCCTTTTTGGCCAAGTGCATCATTGTGGACGTTCTGCCTCTTTTCCTATGCTTTAAATGCAATTCCAGTCTACCTCCTGAAATCGGTTTCCTGCAATTCTGCCCCGCTTCAAGTCCTCTTGGCAGCCTTACTTCAGTATATTTTTGGACGATAGCTGTCATTTATAACTCTGCAGGTTTGTGAATTTCTGTGCCCCTGAGCTCCTTTCTTCAACTCGCTTTCTTGTGAGCTGGCCGCAACACCGCATGATTGCTTCAGGCCCTAATCTGGTTCCGGCACGGCACGCTGAGCCTTTGGTTAATTCCTCTTCCTGGTGGGAAATGAGAGTTAAATTTGCCCGTCCAGACACCTCCAGCTAGTCTCTCATTGGTTCTCCCTATTCCTGTTCATCTTCCGCAGAAATTGCAAACTGGGCCAAACAGGAGGTTAAAGGCACTGACTCTCCAAGTCAGGAGAGTGTTAGTAAAGCGTCTGGCATGTTGCACCCGAGTACCAGGGAATGAAAAGTGAGACACATTTGAACATGTTTCTCGATCACATGGTGGATCATACTCTGGGTTCCACATGCATGTTTTAGCTGAAGGAAGTATCCCTTAAACCTGGAGAGTTGAGACCCATGGAATGGGTACCATGCAATATGACTTCAAAGGTCTTCATTTGCTCACCGAACCTCACCAATCTTATGAGCCCCAAGTGTCCAGCCTTATGTGTCACCCAGCTCTGGGTGTAGATGTGGTAAATGCAGGTTGCATCAGAAGCCTTGAATGAATTACTTAAGTATTTCTCTCTATTTCACTGTCATTGTGTTTTGTTTAAGAAATTTATTTTTATTATGGGATTTACCTGATTTTCACTGCTTTAATGCCGCTGTACACACTCTTGATTCCCTTACAGAGATATATAAATCCATAGGTTTTATGATTCTTACTAGTCAGGTATATTCCTAGGCGTTGAATATGGGGTGTTGAGTCCATTTCGTTGAGCAAGGAGTAGCTCTTGTCTATTCCATATTTGGCTTAAGGAACTTTATCTGTGCTCATTTCAATCTCTGGTTTTATGCAGCACCCCAACTCACCTTTCCCCTTAAGCAAGCATAAGTTGGTTTTCTAAATTTGAGACCCTGTTCTGTTTTGTAATTCAGTTCCTGTGTAGCCAAGTTTACATTCCGTGTATTAGTGATACCTTATGATGTTTCTTTTTCTGTGTGACTTATTTCAGTTAGATTCATCGTACTTAGTCCTCTCATTATGCTGCTACGGGCCTGATGACATAGATTTCATTGCTGAGTGATATTGCATTGTACGTAAGTACCACAACTTCTTTATCCATTTTTTACTTTCTGTGATATTGAACTTGTACCGTATATGAGGTTCTTGTAAACAGAGCCATCCCAAACTTTGGGGTGGCTGTGTCTTTTTGATTTTAATTGCCCTAAGCTATAGGACCATAAGTGGAAGTGCCCTAGGCTCTGTTGCTTTGTTTTTTAGATGTTTCAGGAAACACCATACACTTCTCCCGAGTGGCTGTTGGCAATTTACATCCCGCCCATCAGCATAACAAGGCTCCCAGTTCTCCATGGCCTGTCCTGCCTTTCTGGATTTTACACTTTTTTCAGATGGCCCTTTTGACCGGGGGGAAGTGAGACTTCATTGTAGTGCAGATTTCCTTTGCAAGCTTGCTTGGTTGGCCAAAAAGGGCGTATGCGTTTTTTCCTGAATATATTCAGGAAAAAACGCATACGCCCTTTTTGGCCAAGTGCATCATTGTGGACGTTCTGCCTCTTTTCCTATGCTTTAAATGCAATTCCAGTCTACCTCCTGAAATCGGTTTCCTGCAATTCTGCCCCGCTTTCAAGTCCTCTTGGCAGCCTTACTTCAGTATATTTTTGGACGATAGCTGTCATTTATAACTCGGCAGGTTTGTGAATTACAGTGCCCCTAGCTCCTTTCTTCAACTCGCTTTCTCATGAGGTGGCCACAACACCGCAGGATGGCTTCAGGCCCTAATCTGGTTCCGGCACGGCACGCTGAGCTTTTGGTTAATTCCTCTTCCTGGTGGGAAATGAGAGTTAAATTTGCCCGTCCAGACACCTCCAGCTAGTCTCTCATTGGTTCCCCTATTCCTGTTCATCTTCCGCAGAAATTGCAAACTGGGCCAAACAGGAGGTTAAAGGCACTGACTCTCCAAGTCGGGAGAGTGTTAGTAAAGCGTCTGGAATGTTGCACCCGAGTACCAGGGGACGAAAACTGACACATATTGGAACACGTCTCCCGATCACACGGTTGATCATACTCTGGGTTCCACATGCATGTTTTAGCTGAAGGAAGAATACCTTAAACCTGGAGAGTTGAGACCCGTGGAATGTGTACCATGCAATATGACTTCAAAGGGTCTTCATTTGCTCACCGAACCTCTCCAATCCTATCACTGCTGCGTTTATGCCCCTGTACACACGCTTGATTCTCTTTCGGAGACATAGCAATCCATAGGTTTTAAGATACTTCCTAGTCAGGTACACTCTTAGGCATTTAATATGGGGTGTTGAGTCCATTTCGTTGAGCAAGGAGTAGCTCTTGTCTATTCCATATTTGGCTTAAGGAACTTTATCTGTGCTCATTTCAATCTCTGGTTTTATGCAGCACCCCAACTCACCTTTCCCCTTAAGCAAGCATAAGTTGGTTTTCTAAATTTGAGACCCTGTTCTGTTTTGTAATTCAGTTCCTATGTAGCCAAGTTTACATTCCGTGTGTTAGTGATATCTTATGATGTTTCTTTTTCTGTGAGACTTATTTCAGTTAGAATCATCGTACCTGAATCCACTCATTATGCTGCTACGGGCCTGATGACATAGATTTCATTGCTGAGTGATATTGCATTGTACGTAAGTACCACAACTTCTTTATCCATTTTTAACTTCTGCGATATTGAACTTGTACCGTAAATGAGTTTCTTGTAAACAGAGCCGTCCCAACCTTTTGGGTGGCTCTGTCTTTTTGATTTTAATTTCCCTAAGCTATAGGACCATAAGTGGAAGTGCCCTAGGCTCTGTTGCTTTGTTTTTTAGATGTTTCAGGAAACACCATACACTTCTCCCGAGTGGCTGTTGGCAATTTACATCCCGCCCATCAGCATAACAAGGCTCCCAGTTCTCCATGGCCTGTCCTGCCTTTCTGGATTTTACACTTTTTTCAGATGGCCCTTTTGACCGTGGGGAAGTGAGACTTCATTGTAGTGCAGATTTCCTTTGCAAGCTTGCTTGGTTGGCCAAAAAGGGCGTATGCGTTTTTTCCTGAATATATTCAGGAAAAAACGCATACGCCCTTTTTGGCCAAGTGCATCATTGTGGACGTTCTGCCTCTTTTCCTATGCTTTAAATGCAATTCCAGTCTACCTCCTGAAATCGGTTTCCTGCAATTCTGCCCCGCTTTCAAGTCCTCTTGGCAGCCTTACTTCAGTATATTTTTGGACGATAGCTGTCATTTATAACTCGGCAGGTTTGTGAATTACAGTGCCCCTGAGCTCCTTTCTTCAACTCGCTTTCTCGTGAGCTGGCCGCAACACCGCAGGATTGCTTCAGGCCCTAATCTGGTTCTGGCACGGCATGCTGAGCCTTAGGTTAATTCCTCTTCCTGGTGGGAAATGAGAGTTAAATTTGCCCGGCCAGACACCTCCAGCTAGTCTCTCATTGGTCCTCCCTATTCGTGTTCATCTTCTGCAGAAATTGCAAACTGGGCCAAACAGGAGGTTAAAGGCACTGACTCTCCAAGTCGGGAGAGTGTTAGTAAAGCGTCTGGAATGTTGCACCCGAGTACCAGAGGATGAAAACTGAGACATATTGGAACACGTCTCCCGATCACACGGTTGATCATACTCTGGGTTCCACATGCATGTTTTAGCTGAAGGAAGAATACCTTAAACCTGGAGAGTTGAGACCCGTGGAATGTGTACCATGCAATATGACTTCAAAGGGTCTTCATTTGCTCACCGAACCTCTCCAATCCTATCACTGCTGCGTTTATGCCCCTGTACACACGCTTGATTCTCTTTCGGAGACATAGCAATCCATAGGTTTTAAGATACTTCCTAGTCAGGTACACTCTTAGGCATTTAATATGGGGTGTTGAGTCCATTTCGTTGAGCAAGGAGTAGCTCTTGTCTATTCCATATTTGGCTTAAGGAACTTTATCTGTGCTCATTTCAATCTCTGGTTTTATGCAGCACCCCAACTCACCTTTCCCCTTAAGCAAGCATAAGTTGGTTTTCTAAATTTGAGACCCTGTTCTGTTTTGTAATTCAGTTCCTATGTAGCCAAGTTTACATTCCGTGTGTTAGTGATATCTTATGATGTTTCTTTTTCTGTGAGACTTATTTCAGTTAGAATCATCGTACCTGAATCCACTCATTATGCTGCTACGGGCCTGATGACATAGATTTCATTGCTGAGTGATATTGCATTGTACGTAAGTACCACAACTTCTTTATCCATTTTTAACTTCTGCGATATTGAACTTGTACCGTAAATGAGTTTCTTGTAAACAGAGCCGTCCCAACCTTTTGGGTGGCTCTGTCTTTTTGATTTTAATTTCCCTAAGCTATAGGACCATAAGTGGAAGTGCCCTAGGCTCTGTTGCTTTGTTTTTTAGATGTTTCAGGAAACACCATACACTTCTCCCGAGTGGCTGTTGGCAATTTACATCCCGCCCATCAGCATAACAAGGCTCCCAGTTCTCCATGGCCTGTCCTGCCTTTCTGGATTTTACACTTTTTTCAGATGGCCCTTTTGACCGTGGGGAAGTGAGACTTCATTGTAGTGCAGATTTCCTTTGCAAGATTGCTTGGTTGGCCAAAAAGGGCGTATGCGTTTTTTCCTGAATATATTCAGGAAAAAACGCATACGCCCTTTTTGGCCAAGTGCATCATTGTGGACGTTCTGCCTCTTTTCCTATGCTTTAAATGCAATTCCAGTCTACCTCCTGAAATCGGTTTCCTGCAATTCTGCCCCGCTTTCAAGTCCTCTTGGCAGCCTTACTTCAGTATATTTTTGGACGATAGCTGTCATTTATAACTCGGCAGGTTTGTGAATTACAGTGCCCCTGAGCTCCTTTCTTCAACTCGCTTTCTCGTGAGCTGGCCGCAACACCGCAGGATTGCTTCAGGCCCTAATCTGGTTCTGGCACGGCATGCTGAGCCTTAGGTTAATTCCTCTTCCTGGTGGGAAATGAGAGTTAAATTTGCCCGGCCAGACACCTCCAGCTAGTCTCTCATTGGTCCTCCCTATTCGTGTTCATCTTCTGCAGAAATTGCAAACTGGGCCAAACAGGAGGTTAAAGGCACTGACTCTCCAAGTCGGGAGAGTGTTAGTAAAGCGTCTGGAATGTTGCACCCGAGTACCAGAGGATGAAAACTGAGACATATTGGAACACGTCTCCCGATCACACGGTTGATCATACTCTGGGTTCCACATGCATGTTTTAGCTGAAGGAAGAATCCCTTAAACCTGGAGAGTTGAGACCCGTGGAATGGGTACCATGCAATATGACTTCAAAAGGTCTTCATTTGCTCACCGAAACTCTCCAATCCTATCACTGCTGCGTTTATGCCCCTGTACACACGCTTGATTCTCTTTCGGAGACATAGCATTCCCTAGGATTTAAGCTACTTACTAGTCAGGTACATTCTTAGGTGTTTAATATGGGGTGATGTGTCCGTTTCGTTGAGCAATGAGTAGCTGTTGTCTATTCCATATTTGGCTTAAGGAACTTTATCTGTGCTCATTTCAATCTCTGGTTTTATGCAGCACCCCAACTCACCTTTCCCCTTAAGGAAGCATAAGTTGGTTTTCTAAATTTGAGACCATGTTCTGTTTTGTAATTCAGTTCCTATGTAGCCAAGTTTACATTCCGTGTATTAGTGATATCTTATGATGTTTCTTTTTCTGTGTGACTTATTTCAGTTAGAATCATCGTACCTGAATCCACTCATTATGCTGCTACGGGCCTGATGACATAGATTTCATTGCTGAGTGATATTGCATTGTACGTAAGTACCACAACTTCTTTATCCATTTTTCACTTTCTGCGATATTGAACTTGTACCGTAAACCAGGTTCTTGTAAACAGAGCCTTCCCAATCTTTGGGGTGGCTGTGTCTTTTTGATTTTAATTTCCCTAAGCTATAGGACCATAAGTGGAAGTGCCCTAGGCTCTGTTGCTTTGTTTTTTAGATGTTTCAGGAAACACCATACACTTCTCCCGAGTGGCTGTTGGCAAATTACATCCCGCCCATCAGCATAACAAGGCTCCCAGTTCTCCATGGCCTGTCCTGCCTTTCTGGATTTTACACTTTTTTCAGATGGCCCTTTTGACCGGGGGGAAGTGAGACTTCATTGTAGTGCAGATTTCCTTTGCAAGCTTGCTTGGTTGGCCAAAAAGGGCGTATGCGTTTTTTCCTGAATATATTCAGGAAAAAACGCATACGCCCTTTTTGGCCAAGTGCATCATTGTGGACCATCTGCCTCTTTTCCTATGCTTTAAATGCAATTCCAGTCTACCTCCTGAAATCGGTTTCCTGCAATTCTGCCCCGCTTTCAAGTCCTCTTGGCAGCCTTACTTCAGTATATTTTTGGACGATAGCTGTCATTTATAACTCGGCAGGTTTGTGAATTACAGTGCCCCTGAGCTCCTTTCTTCAACTCTCTTTCTTGTGAGCTGGCGCAACACCGCATGATTGCTTCAGGCCCTAATCTGGTTCCGGCACGGCACGCTGAGCCTTTGGTTAATTCCTCTTCCTGGTGGGAAATGAGAGTTAAATTTGCCCGTGCAGACAACTCCAGCTAGTCTCTCATTGGTTCTCCCTATTCCTGTTCATCTTCCGCAGAAATTGCAAACTGGGCCAAACAGGAGGTTAAAGGCACTGACTCTCCAAGTCGGGAGAGTGTTAGTAAAGCGTCTGGAATGTTGCACCCGAGTACCAGGGGACGAAAACTGACACATATTGGAACACGTCTCCCGATCACACGGTTGATCATACTCTGGGTTCCACATGCATGTTTTAGCTGAAGGAAGAATCCCTTAAACCTGGAGAGTTGAGACCCGTGGAATGGGTACCTTGCAATATGACTTCAAAGGGTCTTCATTTGCTCACCGAACCTCTCCAGTCCTATCACTGCTGCGTTTATGCCCCTGTACACACGCTTGATTCTCTTTCAGAGACATAGCAATCCATAGGTTTTAAGATACTTCCTAGTCAGGTACATTCTTAGGCGTTTAATATGGGGTGTTGAGTCCATTTCGTTGAGCAAGGAGTAGCTCTTGTCTATTCCATATTTGGCTTAAGGAACTTTATCTGTGCTCATTTCAATCTCTGGTTTTATGCAGCACCCCAACTCACCTTTCCCCTTAAGCAAGCATAAGTTGGGTTTCTAAATTTGAGACCCTGTTCTGTTTTGGAATTCAGTTCCTGTGTAGCCACGTTTACATTCCGTGTATTAGTGATATCCTATGATGTTTCTTTTTCTGTGTGACTTATTTCAGTTAGAATCATCGTACCTGAATCCACTCATTATGCTGCTACGGGCCTGATGACTTAGATTTCCTTGTTGAGTGATACTGCATTTTACGTAAGTACCACAACTTCTTTATCCATTTTTCACTTTCTGCGATATTGAACTTGTACCGTAAACCAGGTTCTTGTAAACAGAGCCGTCCCAATCTTTGGGGTGGCTGTGTCTTTTTGATTTTAATTTCCCTAAGCTATAGGACCATAAGTGGAAGTGCCCTAGGCTCTGTTGCTTTGTTTTGTAGATGTTTCAGGAAACACCATACACTTCTCCCGAGTGGCTGTTGGCAATTTACATCCCGCCCATCAGCATAAGGAGGCTCCCAGTTCTCCATGGCCTGTCCTGCCTTTCTGGATTTTACACTTTTTTCAGATGGCCCTTTTGACCGGGGGGAAGTGAGACTTCATTGTAGTGCAGATTTCCTTTGCAAGCTTGCTTGGTTGGCCAAAAAGGGCGTATGCGTTTTTTCCTGAATATATTCAGGAAAAAACGCATACGCCCTTTTTGGCCAAGTGCATCATTGTGGACGTTCTGCCTCTTTTCCTATGCTTTAAATGCAATTCCAGTCTACCTCCTGAAATCGGTTTCCTGCAATTCTGCCCCGCTTTCAAGTCTTCTTGGCAGCCTTACTTCAGTATATTTTTGGACGATAGCTGTCATTTATAACTCTGCAGGTTTGTGAATTACAGAGCCCCTGAGCTGCTTTCTTCAACTCGCTTTCTCGTGAGCTGACCGCAACACCGCAGGATTGCTTCAGGCCCTAATCTTGTTCCGGCACGGCACGCTGAGCCTTTGGTTAATTCCTCTTCCTGGTGCGAAATGAGAGTTAAATTTGCCCATCCAGACACCTCCATCTAGTCTGTCATTGGTTCTCCCTATTCCTGTTCATCTTCCGCAGAAATTGCAAAGTGGGCCAAACAGGAGGTTAAAGGCACTGACTCTCCAAGTCGGGAGAGTGTTAGTAAAGCATCTGGAATGTTGCACCCGAGTACCAGGGGACGAAAACTGAGACATATTGGAACACGTCTCCCGATCACACGGTTGATCATACTCTGGGTTCCACATGCATGTTTTAGCTGAAGGAAGAATACCTTAAACCTGGAGAGTTGAGACCCGTGGAATGGGTACCATGCAATATGACTTCAAAGGGTCTTCATTTGCTCACCGAACCTCTCCAGTCCTATCACTGCTGCGTTTATGGCCCTGTACACACGCTTGATTCTCTTTCGGAGACATAGCAATCCATAGGTTTTAAGATACTTCCTAGTCAGGTACATTCTTAGGCGTTTAATATGGGGTGTTGAGTCCATTTCGTTGAGCAAGGAGTAGCTCTTGTCTATTCCATATTTGGCTTAAGGAACTTTATCTGTGCTCATTTCAATCTCTGGTTTTATGCAGCACCCCAACTCACCTTTCCCCTTAAGCAAGCATAAGTTGGGTTTATAAATTTGAGACCCTGTTCTGTTTTGAAATTCAGTTCCTGTGTAGCCACGTTTACATTCCGTGTATTAGTGATATCTTATGATGTTTCTTTTTCTGTGTGACTTATTTCAGTTAGAATCATCGTACCTGAATCCACTCATTATGCTGCTACGGGCCTGATGACGTAGATTTCATTGCTGAGTGATACTGCATTGTACGTAAGTACCACAATTTCTTTATCCATTTTTCACATTCTGCGATATTGAACTTGTACTGTAAACCAGGTTCTTGTAAACAGAGCCATCCCAACCTTTGGGGTGGCTGTGTCTTTTTGATTTTAATTTCCCTAAGCTATAGGACCATAAGTGGAAGTGCCCTAGGCTCTGTTGCTTTGTTTTTTAGATGTTTCAGGAAACACCATACACTTCTCCCGAGTGGCTGTTGGCAATTTACATCCCGCCCATCAGCATAACAAGGCTCCCAGTTCTCCATGGCCTGTCCTGCCTTTCTGGATTTTACACTTTTTTCAGATGGCCCTTTTGACCGGGGGGAAGTGAGACTTCATTGTAGTGCAGATTTCCTTTGCAAGCTTGCTTGGTTGGCCAAAAAGGGCGTATGCGTTTTTTCCTGAATATATTCAGGAAAAAACGCATACGCCCTTTTTGGCCAAGTGCATCATTGTGGACGTTCTGCCTCTTTTCCTATGTTTTAAATGCAATTCCAGTCTACCTCCTGAAATCGGTTTCCTGCAATTCTGCCCCGCTTTCAAGTCCTCTTGGCAGCCTTACTTCAGTATATTTTTGGACGATAGCTGTCATTTATAACTCGGCAGGTTTGTGAATTACAGTGCCCCTAGCTCCTTTCTTCAACTCGCTTTCTCATGAGGTGGCCACAACACCGCAGGATGGCTTCAGGCCCTAATCTGGTTCCGGCACGGCACGCTGAGCCTTTGGTTAATTCCTCTTCCTGGTGGGAAATGAGAGTTAAATTTGCCCGTCCAGACAACTCCAGCTAGTCTCTCATTGGTTCTCCCTATTCCTGTTCATCTTCCGCAGAAATTGCAAACTGGGCCAAACAGGAGGTTAAAGGCACTGACTCTCCAAGTCGGGAGAGTGTTAGTAAAGCGTCTGGAATGTTGCACCCGAGTACCAGGGGACGAAAACTGACACATATTGGAACACGTCTCCCGATCACACGGTTGATCATACTCTGGGTTCCACATGCATGTTTTAGCTGAAGGAAGAATACCTTAAACCTGGAGAGTTGAGACCCGTGGAATGGGTACCATGCAATATGACTTCAAAGGGTCTTCATTTGCTCACCGAACCTCTCCAATCCTATCACTGCTGCGTTTATGCCCCTGTACACACGCTTGATTCTCTTTCGGAGACATAGCAATCCATAGGTTTTAAGATACTTCCTAGTCAGGTACACTCTTAGGCATTTAATATGGGGTGTTGAGTCCATTTCGTTGAGCAAGGAGTAGCTCTTGTCTATTCCATATGTGGCTTAAGGAACTTTATCTGTGCTCATTTCAATCTCTGGTTTTATGCAGCACCCCAACTCACCTTTCCCCTTAAGCAAGCATAAGTTGGGTTTCTAAATTTGAGACCCTGTTCTGTTTTGGAATTCAGTTCCTATGTAGCCAAGTTTACATTCCGTGTATTAGTGATATCTTATGATGTTTCTTTTCCTGTGTGACTTATTTCAGTTAGAATCATCATACCTGAATCCACTCATTATGCTGCTACGGGCCTGATGACATAGATTTCATTGCTTAGTGATACTGCATTGTACGTAAGTACCACAACTTCTTTATCCATTTTTCACTTTCTGCGATATTGAACTTGTACCGTAAACCAGGTTCTTGTAAACAGAGCCGTCCCAAACTTTGGGGTGGCTGTGTCTTTTTGCTTTTAATTTCTCTAAGCTATAGGACCATAAGTGGAAGTGCCCTAGGCTCTGTTGCTTTGATTTTTAGATGTTTCAGGAAACACCATACACTTCTCCCGAGTGGCTGTTGGCAATTTACATCCCGCCCATCAGCATAACAAGGCTCCCAGTTCTCCATGGCCTGTCCTGCCTTTCTGCATTTTACACTTTTTTCAGATGGCCCTTTTGACCGGGGGGAAGTGAGACTTCATTGTAGTGCAGATTTCCTTGCAAGCTTGCTTGGTTGGCCAAAAAGGGCGTATGCGTTTTTTCCTGAATATATTCAGGAAAAAACGCATACGCCCTTTTTGGCCAAGTGCATCATTGTGGACGTTCTGCCTCTTTTCCTATGCTTTAAATGCAATTCCAGTCTACCTCCTGAAATCGGTTTCCTGCAATTCTGCCCCGCTTCAAGTCCTCTTGGCAGCCTTACTTCAGTATATTTTTGGACGATAGCTGTCATTTATAACTCTGCAGGTTTGTGAATTTCTGTGCCCCTTAGCTCCTTTCTTCAACTCGCTTTCTTGTGAGCTGGCCGCAACACCGCAGGATGGCTTCAGGCCCTAATCTGGTTCCGGCACGGCACGCTGAGCCTTTGGTTAATTCCTCTTCCTGGTGGGAAATGAGAGTTAAATTTGCCCGTCCAGACACCTCCAGCTAGTCTCTCATTGGTTCTCCCTATTCCTGTTCATCTTCCGCAGAAATTGCAAACTGGGCCAAACAGGAGGTTAAAGGCACTGACTCTCCAAGTCAGGAGAGTGTTAGTAAAGCGTCTGGCATGTTGCACCCGAGTACCAGGGAATGAAAAGTGAGACACATTTGAACATGTTTCTCGATCACATGGTGGATCATACTCTGGGTTCCACATGCATGTTTTAGCTGAAGGAAGTATCCCTTAAACCTGGAGAGTTGAGACCCATGGAATGGGTACCATGCAATATGACTTCAAAGGTCTTCATTTGCTCACCGAACCTCACCAATCTTATGAGCCCCAAGTGTCCAGCCTTATGTGTCACCCAGCTCTGGGTGTAGATGTGGTAAATGCAGGTTGCATCAGAAGCCTTGAATGAATTACTTAACTATTTCTCTCTATTTCACTGTCATTGTGTTTTGTTTAAGAAATTTATTTTTATTATGGGATTTACCTGATTTTCACTGCTTTAATGCCGCTGTACACACTCTTGATTCCCTTACAGAGATATATAAATCCATAGGTTTTATGATTCTTAATAGTCAGGTATATTCCTAGGCGTTGAATATGGGGTGTTGAGTCCATTTCGTTGAGCAAGGAGTAGCTCTTGTCTATTCCATATTTGGCTTAAGGAACTTTATCTGTGCTCATTTCAATCTCTGGTTTTATGCAGCACCCCAACTCACCTTTCCCCTTAAGCAAGCATAAGTTGGTTTTCTAAATTTGAGACCCTGTTCTGTTTTGGAATTCAGTTCCTGTGTAGCCAAGTTTACATTCCGTGTATTAGTGATACCTTATGATGTTTCTTTTTCTGTGTGACTTATTTCAGTTAGATTCATCGTACTTAGTCCTCTCATTATGCTGCTACGGGCCTGATGACATAGATTTCATTGCTGAGTGATATTGCATTGTACGTAAGTACCACAACTTCTTTATCCATTTTTCACTTTCTGTGATATTGAACTTGTACCGTATATGAGGTTCTTGTAAACAGAGCCATCCCAAACTTTGGGGTGGCTGTGTCTTTTTGATTTTAATTGCCCTAAGCTATAGGACCATAAGTGGAAGTGCCCTAGGCTCTGTTGCTTTGTTTTTTAGATGTTTCAGGAAACACCATACACTTCTCCCGAGTGGCTGTTGGCAATTTACATCCCGCCCATCAGCATAACAAGGCTCCCAGTTCTCCATGGCCTGTCCTGCCTTTCTGGATTTTACACTTTTTTCAGATGGCCCTTTTGACCGGGGGGAAGTGAGACTTCATTGTAGTGCAGATTTCCTTTGCAAGCTTGCTTGGTTGGTCAAAAAGGGCGTATGCGTTTTTTCCTGAATATATTCAGGAAAAAACGCATACGCCCTTTTTGGCCAAGTGCATCATTGTGGACGTTCTGCCTCTTTTCCTATGCTTTAAATGCAATTCCAGTCTACCTCCTGAAATCGGTTTCCTGCAATTCTGCCCCGCTTTCAAGTCCTCTTGGCAGCCTTACTTCAGTATATTTTTGGACGATAGCTGTCATTTATAACTCGGCAGGTTTGTGAATTACAGTGCCCCTAGCTCCTTTCTTCAACTCGCTTTCTCATGAGGTGGCCACAACACCGCAGGATGGCTTCAGGCCCTAATCTGGTTCCGGCACGGCACGCTGAGCCTTTGGTTAATTCCTCTTCCTGGTGGGAAATGAGAGTTAAATTTGCCCGTCCAGACACCTCCAGCTAGTCTCTCATTGGTTCCCCTATTCCTGTTCATCTTCCGCAGAAATTGCAAACTGGGCCAAACAGGAGGTTAAAGGCACTGACTCTCCAAGTCGGGAGAGTGTTAGTAAAGCGTCTGGAATGTTGCACCCGAGTACCAGGGGACGAAAACTGACACATATTGGAACACGTCTCCCGATCACACGGTTGATCATACTCTGGGTTCCACATGCATGTTTTAGCTGAAGGAAGAATACCTTAAACCTGGAGAGTTGAGACCCGTGGAATGGGTACCATGCAATATGACTTCAAAGGGTCTTCATTTGCTCACCGAACCTCTCCAATCCTATCACTGCTGCGTTTATGCCCCTGTACACACGCTTGATTCTCTTTCGGAGACATAGCAATCCATAGGTTTTAAGATACTTCCTAGTCAGGTACACTCTTAGGCATTTAATATGGGGTGTTGAGTCCATTTCGTTGAGCAAGGAGTAGCTCTTGTCTATTCCATATTTGGCTTAAGGAACTTTATCTGTGCTCATTTCAATCTCTGGTTTTATGCAGCACCCCAACTCACCTTTCCCCTTAAGCAAGCATAAGTTGGTTTTCTAAATTTGAGACCCTGTTCTGTTTTGTAATTCAGTTCCTATGTAGCCAAGTTTACATTCCGTGTGTTAGTGATATCTTATGATGTTTCTTTTTCTGTGAGACTTATTTCAGTTAGAATCATCGTACCTGAATCCACTCATTATGCTGCTACGGGCCTGATGACATAGATTTCATTGCTGAGTGATATTGCATTGTACGTAAGTACCACAACTTCTTTATCCATTTTTCACTTCTGCGATATTGAACTTGTACCGTAAATGAGTTTCTTGTAAACAGAGCCGTCCCAACCTTTTGGGTGGCTCTGTCTTTTTGATTTTAATTTCCCTAAGCTATAGGACCATAAGTGGAAGTGCCCTAGGCTCTGTTGCTTTGTTTTTTAGATGTTTCAGGAAACACCATACACTTCTCCCGAGTGGCTGTTGGCAAATTACATCCCGCCCATCAGCATAACAAGGCTCCCAGTTCTCCATGGCCTGTCCTGCCTTTCTGGATTTTACACTTTTTTCAGATGGCCCTTTTGACCGGGGGGAAGTGAGACTTCATTTTAGTGCAGATTTCCTTTGCAAGCTTGCTTGGTTGGCCAAAAAGGGCGTATGCGTTTTTTCCTGAATATATTCAGGAAAAAACGCATACGCCCTTTTTGGCCAAGTGCATCATTGTGGACGTTCTGCCTCTTTTCCTATGCTTTAAATGCAATTCCAGTCTACCTCCTGAAATCGGTTTCCTGCAATTCTGCCCCGCTTTCAAGTCCTCTTGGCAGCCTTACTTCAGTATATTTTTGGACGATAGCTGTCATTTATAACTCGGCAGGTTTGTGAATTACAGTGCCCCTAGCTCCTTTCTTCAACTCGCTTTCTCATGAGGTGGCCACAACACCGCAGGATGGCTTCAGGCCCTAATCTGGTTCCGGCACGGCACGCTGAGCCTTTGGTTAATTCCTCTTCCTGGTGGGAAATGAGAGTTAAATTTGCCCGTCCAGACACCTCCAGCTAGTCTCTCATTGGTTCCCCTATTCCTGTTCATCTTCCGCAGAAATTGCAAACTGGGCCAAACAGGAGGTTAAAGGCACTGACTCTCCAAGTCGGGAGAGTGTTAGTAAAGCGTCTGGAATGTTGCACCCGAGTACCAGGGGACGAAAACTGACACATATTGGAACACGTCTCCTGATCACACGGTTGATCATACTCTGGGTTCCACATGCATGTTTTAGCTGAAGGAAGAATACCTTAAACCTGGAGAGTTGAGACCCGTGGAATGGGTACCATGCAATATGACTTCAAAGGGTCTTCATTTGCTCACCGAACCTCTCCAATCCTATCACTGCTGCGTTTATGCCCCTGTACACACGCTTGATTCTCTTTCGGAGACATAGCAATCCATAGGTTTTAAGATACTTCCTAGTCAGGTACACTCTTAGGCATTTAATATGGGGTGTTGAGTCCATTTCGTTGAGCAAGGAGTAGCTCTTGTCTATTCCATATTTGGCTTAAGGAACTTTATCTGTGCTCATTTCAATCTCTGGTTTTATGCAGCATCCCAACTCACCTTTCCCCTTAAGCAAGCATAAGTTGGTTTTCTAAATTTGAGACCCTGTTCTGTTTTGTAATTCAGTTCCTATGTAGCCAAGTTTACATTCCGTGTGTTAGTGATATCTTATGATGTTTCTTTTTCTGTGAGACTTATTTCAGTTAGAATCATCGTACCTGAATCCACTCATTATGCTGCTACGGGCCTGATGACATAGATTTCATTGCTGAGTGATATTGCATTGTACGTAAGTACCACAACTTCTTTATCCATTTTTCACTTCTGCGATATTGAACTTGTACCGTAAATGAGTTTCTTGTAAACAGAGCCGTCCCAACCTTTTGGGTGGCTCTGTCTTTTTGATTTTAATTTCCCTAAGCTATAGGACCATAAGTGGAAGTGCCCTAGGCTCTGTTGCTTTGTTTTTTAGATGTTTCAGGAAACACCATACACTTCTCCCGAGTGGCTGTTGGCAAATTACATCCCGCCCATCAGCATAACAAGGCTCCCAGTTCTCCATGGCCTGTCCTGCCTTTCTGGATTTTACACTTTTTTCAGATGGCCCTTTTGACCGGGGGGAAGTGAGACTTCATTTTAGTGCAGATTTCCTTTGCAAGCTTGCTTGGTTGGCCAAAAAGGGCGTATGCGTTTTTTCCTGAATATATTCAGGAAAAAACGCATACGCCCTTTTTGGCCAAGTGCATCATTGTGGACGTTCTGCCTCTTTTCCTATGCTTTAAATGCAATTCCAGTCTACCTCCTGAAATCGGTTTCCTGCAATTCTGCCCCGCTTTCAAGTCCTCTTGGCAGCCTTACTTCAGTATATTTTTGGACGATAGCTGTCATTTATAACTCGGCAGGTTTGTGAATTACAGTGCCCCTAGCTCCTTTCTTCAACTCGCTTTCTCATGAGGTGGCCACAACACCGCAGGATGGCTTCAGGCCCTAATCTGGTTCCGGCACGGCACGCTGAGCCTTTGGTTAATTCCTCTTCCTGGTGGGAAATCAGAGTTAAATTTGCCCGTCCAGACACCTCCAGCTAGTCTCTCATTGGTTCCCCTATTCCTGTTCATCTTCCGCAGAAATTGCAAACTGGGCCAAACAGGAGGTTAAAGGCACTGACTCTCCAAGTCGGGAGAGTGTTAGTAAAGCGTCTGGAATGTTGCACCCGAGTACCAGGGGACGAAAACTGACACATATTGGAACACGTCTCCCGATCACACGGTTGATCATACTCTGGGTTCCACATGCATGTTTTAGCTGAAGGAAGAATACCTTAAACCTGGAGAGTTGAGACCCGTGGAATGGGTACCATGCAATATGACTTCAAAGGGTCTTCATTTGCTCACCGAACCTCTCCAATCCTATCACTGCTGCGTTTATGCCCCTGTACACACGCTTGATTCTCTTTCGGAGACATAGCAATCCATAGGTTTTAAGATACTTCCTAGTCAGGTACACTCTTAGGCATTTAATATGGGGTGTTGAGTCCATTTCGTTGAGCAAGGAGTAGCTCTTGTCTATTCCATATTTGGCTTAAGGAACTTTATCTGTGCTCATTTCAATCTCTGGTTTTATGCAGCACCCCAACTCACCTTTCCCCTTAAGCAAGCATAAGTTGGTTTTCTAAATTTGAGACCCTGTTCTGTTTTGTAATTCAGTTCCTATGTAGCCAAGTTTACATTCCGTGTGTTAGTGATATCTTATGATGTTTCTTTTTCTGTGAGACTTATTTCAGTTAGAATCATCGTACCTGAATCCACTCATTATGCTGCTACGGGCCTGATGACATAGATTTCATTGCTGAGTGATATTGCATTGTACGTAAGTACCACAACTTCTTTATCCATTTTTAACTTCTGCGATATTGAACTTGTACCGTAAATGAGTTTCTTGTAAACAGAGCCGTCCCAACCTTTTGGGTGGCTCTGTCTTTTTGATTTTAATTTCCCTAAGCTATAGGACCATAAGTGGAAGTGCCCTAGGCTCTGTTGCTTTGTTTTTTAGATGTTTCAGGAAACACCATACACTTCTCCCGAGTGGCTGTTGGCAAATTACATCCCGCCCATCAGCATAACAAGGCTCCCAGTTCTCCATGGCCTGTCCTGCCTTTCTGGATTTTACACTTTTTTCAGATGGCCCTTTTGACCGGGGGGAAGTGAGACTTCATTGTAGTGCAGATTTCCTTTGCAAGCTTGCTTGGTTGGCCAAAAAGGGCGTATGCGTTTTTTCCTGAATATATTCAGGAAAAAACGCATACGCCCTTTTTGGCCAAGTGCATCATTGTGGACGTTCTGCCTCTTTTCCTATGCTTTAAATGCAATTCCAGTCTACCTCCTGAAATCGGTTTCCTGCAATTCTGCCCCGCTTTCAAGTCCTCTTGGCAGCCTTACTTCAGTATATTTTTGGACGATAGCTGTCATTTATAACTCGGCAGGTTTGTGAATTACAGTGCCCCTAGCTCCTTTCTTCAACTCGCTTTCTCATGAGGTGGCCACAACACCGCAGGATGGCTTCAGGCCCTAATCTGGTTCCGGCACGGCACGCTGAGCCTTTGGTTAATTCCTCTTCCTGGTGGGAAATGAGAGTTAAATTTGCCCGTCCAGACACCTCCAGCTAGTCTCTCATTGGTTCCCCTATTCCTGTTCATCTTCCGCAGAAATTGCAAACTGGGCCAAACAGGAGGTTAAAGGCACTGACTCTCCAAGTCGGGAGAGTGTTAGTAAAGCGTCTGGAATGTTGCACCCGAGTACCAGGGGACGAAAACTGACACATATTGGAACACGTCTCCTGATCACACGGTTGATCATACTCTGGGTTCCACATGCATGTTTTAGCTGAAGGAAGAATACCTTAAACCTGGAGAGTTGAGACCCGTGGAATGGGTACCATGCAATATGACTTCAAAGGGTCTTCATTTGCTCACCGAACCTCTCCAATCCTATCACTGCTGCGTTTATGCCCCTGTACACACGCTTGATTCTCTTTCGGAGACATAGCAATCCATAGGTTTTAAGATACTTCCTAGTCAGGTACACTCTTAGGCATTTAATATGGGGTGTTGAGTCCATTTCGTTGAGCAAGGAGTAGCTCTTGTCTATTCCATATTTGGCTTAAGGAACTTTATCTGTGCTCATTTCAATCTCTGGTTTTATGCAGGATCCCAACTCACCTTTCCCCTTAAGCAAGCATAAGTTGGTTTTCTAAATTTGAGACCCTGTTCTGTTTTGTAATTCAGTTCCTATGTAGCCAAGTTTACATTCCGTGTGTTAGTGATATCTTATGATGTTTCTTTTTCTGTGAGACTTATTTCAGTTAGAATCATCGTACCTGAATCCACTCATTATGCTGCTACGGGCCTGATGACATAGATTTCATTGCTGAGTGATATTGCATTGTACGTAAGTACCACAACTTCTTTATCCATTTTTAACTTCTGCGATATTGAACTTGTACCGTAAATGAGTTTCTTGTAAACAGAGCCGTCCCAACCTTTTGGGTGGCTCTGTCTTTTTGATTTTAATTTCCCTAAGCTATAGGACCATAAGTGGAAGTGCCCTAGGCTCTGTTGCTTTGTTTTTTAGATGTTTCAGGAAACACCATACACTTCTCCCGAGTGGCTGTTGGCAATTTACATCCCGCCCATCAGCATAACAAGGCTCCCAGTTCTCCATGGCCTGTCCTGCCTTTCTGGATTTTACACTTTTTTCAGATGGCCCTTTTGACCGGGGGGAAGTGAGACTTCATTTTAGTGCAGATTTCCTTTGCAAGCTTGCTTGGTTGGCCAAAAAGGGCGTATGCGTTTTTTCCTGAATATATTCAGGAAAAAACGCATACGCCCTTTTTGGCCAAGTGCATCATTGTGGACGTTCTGCCTCTTTTCCTATGCTTTAAATGCAATTCCAGTCTACCTCCTGAAATCGGTTTCCTGCAATTCTGCCCCGCTTTCAAGTCCTCTTGGCAGCCTTACTTCAGTATATTTTTGGACGATAGCTGTCATTTATAACTCGGCAGGTTTGTGAATTACAGTGCCCCTAGCTCCTTTCTTCAACTCGCTTTCTCATGAGGTGGCCACAACACCGCAGGATGGCTTCAGGCCCTAATCTGGTTCCGGCACGGCACGCTGAGCCTTTGGTTAATTCCTCTTCCTGGTGGGAAATCAGAGTTAAATTTGCCCGTCCAGACACCTCCAGCTAGTCTCTCATTGGTTCCCCTATTCCTGTTCATCTTCCGCAGAAATTGCAAACTGGGCCAAACAGGAGGTTAAAGGCACTGACTCTCCAAGTCGGGAGAGTGTTAGTAAAGCGTCTGGAATGTTGCACCCGAGTACCAGGGGACGAAAACTGACACATATTGGAACACGTCTCCCGATCACACGGTTGATCATACTCTGGGTTCCACATGCATGTTTTAGCTGAAGGAAGAATACCTTAAACCTGGAGAGTTGAGACCCGTGGAATGGGTACCATGCAATATGACTTCAAAGGGTCTTCATTTGCTCACCGAACCTCTCCAATCCTATCACTGCTGCGTTTATGCCCCTGTACACACGCTTGATTCTCTTTCGGAGACATAGCAATCCATAGGTTTTAAGATACTTCCTAGTCAGGTACACTCTTAGGCATTTAATATGGGGTGTTGAGTCCATTTCGTTGAGCAAGGAGTAGCTCTTGTCTATTCCATATGTGGCTTAAGGAACTTTATCTGTGCTCATTTCAATCTCTGGTTTTATGCAGCACCCCAACTCACCTTTCCCCTTAAGCAAGCATAAGTTGGTTTTCTAAATTTGAGACCCTGTTCTGTTTTGTAATTCAGTTCCTATGTAGCCAAGTTTACATTCCGTGTGTTAGTGATATCTTATGATGTTTCTTTTTCTGTGAGACTTATTTCAGTTAGAATCATCGTACCTGAATCCACTCATTATGCTGCTACGGGCCTGATGACATAGATTTCATTGCTGAGTGATATTGCATTGTACGTAAGTACCACAACTTCTTTATCCATTTTTAACTTCTGCGATATTGAACTTGTACCGTAAATGAGTTTCTTGTAAACAGAGCCGTCCCAACCTTTTGGGTGGCTCTGTCTTTTTGATTTTAATTTCCCTAAGCTATAGGACCATAAGTGGAAGTGCCCTAGGCTCTGTTGCTTTGTTTTTTAGATGTTTCAGGAAACACCATACACTTCTCCCGAGTGGCTGTTGGCAAATTACATCCCGCCCATCAGCATAACAAGGCTCCCAGTTCTCCATGGCCTGTCCTGCCTTTCTGGATTTTACACTTTTTTCAGATGGCCCTTTTGACCGGGGGGAAGTGAGACTTCATTGTAGTGCAGATTTCCTTTGCAAGCTTGCTTGGTTGGCCAAAAAGGGCGTATGCGTTTTTTCCTGAATATATTCAGGAAAAAACGCATACGCCCTTTTTGGCCAAGTGCATCATTGTGGACCATCTGCCTCTTTTCCTATGCTTTAAATGCAATTCCAGTCTACCTCCTGAAATCGGTTTCCTGCAATTCTGCCCCGCTTTCAAGTCCTCTTGGCAGCCTTACTTCAGTATATTTTTGGACGATAGCTGTCATTTATAACTCTGCAGGTTTGTGAATTTCTGTGCCCCTGAGCTCCTTTCTTCAACTCGCTTTCTCGTGAGCTGGCCGCAACACCGCAGGATTGCTTCAGGCCCTAATCTGGTTCCGGCACGGCACGCTGAGCCTTTGGTTAATTCCTCTTCCTGGTGGGAAATGAGAGTTAAATTTGCCCGTCCAGACACCTCCAGCTAGTCTGTCATTGGTTCTCCCTATTCCTGTTCATCTTCCGCAGAAATTACAAACTGGGCCAAACAGGAGGTTAAAGGCACTGACTCTCCAAGTCGGGAGAGTGTTAGTAAAGCGTCTGGAATGTTGCACCCGAGTACCAGGGGACGAAAACTGACACATATTGGAACACGTCTCCCGATCACACGGTTGATCATACTCTGGGTTCCACATGCATGTTTTAGCTGAAGGAAGAATCCCTTAAACCTGGAGAGTTGAGACCCGTGGAATGGGTACCATGCAATATGACTTCAAAGGGTCTTCATTTGCTCACCGAACCTCTCCAGTCCTATCACTGCTACCTTTATGCCCCTGTACACACGCTTGATTCTCTTTCGGAGACATAGCAATCCATAGGTTTTAAGATACTTCCTAGTCAGGTACACTCTTAGGCATTTAATATGGGGTGTTGAGTCCATTTCGTTGAGCAAGGAGTAGCTCTTGTCTATTCCATATGTGGCTTAAGGAACTTTATCTGTGCTCATTTCAATCTCTGGTTTTATGCAGCACCCCAACTCACCTTTTCTCTTAAGCAAGCATAAGTTGGGTTTCTAAATTTGAGACCCTGTTCTGTTTTGTAATTCAGTTCCTGTGTAGCCAAGTTTACATTCCGTGTATTAGTGATATCTTATGATGTTTCTTTTTCTGTGTGACTTATTTCAGTTAGAATCATCATACCTGAATCCACTCATTATGCTGCTACGGGCCTGATGACATAGATTTCCTTGCTGAGTGATATTGCATTGTACGTAAGTACCACAACTTCTTTATCCATTTTTAACTTCTGCGATATTGAACTTGTACCGTAAATGAGTTTCTTGTAAACAGAGCCGTCCCAACCTTTTGGGTGGCTCTGTCTTTTTGATTTTAATTTCCCTAAGCTATAGGACCATAAGTGGAAGTGCCCTAGGCTCTGTTGCTTTGTTTTTTAGATGTTTCAGGAAACACCATACACTTCTCCCGAGTGGCTGTTGGCAATTTACATCCCGCCCATCAGCATAACAAGGCTCCCAGTTCTCCATGGCCTGTCCTGCCTTTCTGGATTTTACACTTTTTTCAGATGGCCCTTTTGACCGGGGGGAAGTGAGACTTCATTGTAGTGCAGATTTCCTTTGCAAGCTTGCTTGGTTGGCCAAAAAGGGCGTGTGCGTTTTTTCCTGAATATATTCAGGAAAAAACGCATACGCCCTTTTTGGCCAAGTGCATCATTGTGGACGTTCTGCCTCTTTTCCTATGCTTTAAATGCAATTCCAGTCTACCTCCTGAAATCGGTTTCCTGCAATTCTGCCCCGCTTTCAAGTCCTCTTGGCAGCCTTACTTCAGTATATTTTTGGACGATAGCTGTCATTTATAACTCTGCAGGTTTGTGAATTACAGTGCCCCTAGCTCCTTTCTTCAACTCGCTTTCTCATGAGGTGGCCACAACACCGCAGGATGGCTTCAGGCCCTAATCTGGTTCCGGCACGGCACGCTGAGCCTTTGGTTAATTCCTCTTCCTGGTGGGAAATCAGAGTTAAATTTGCCCGTCCAGACACCTCCAGCTAGTCTCTCATTGGTTCCCCTATTCCTGTTCATCTTCCGCAGAAATTGCAAACTGGGCCAAACAGGAGGTTAAAGGCACTGACTCTCCAAGTCGGGAGAGTGTTAGTAAAGCGTCTGGAATGTTGCACCCGAGTACCAGGGGACGAAAACTGACACATATTGGAACACGTCTCCCGATCACACGGTTGATCATACTCTGGGTTCCACATGCATGTTTTAGCTGAAGGAAGAATCCCTTAAACCTGGAGAGTTGAGACCCGTGGAATGGGTACCATGCAATATGACTTCAAAGGGTCTTCATTTGCTCACCGAACCTCTCCAATCCTATCACTGCTGCGTTTATGCCCCTGTACACACGCTTGATTCTCTTTCGGAGACATAGCAATCCATAGGTTTTAAGATACTTCCTAGTCAGGTACACTCTTAGGCATTTAATATGGGGTGTTGAGTCCATTTCGTTGAGCAAGGAGTAGCTCTTGTCTATTCCATATTTGGCTTAAGGAACTTTATCTGTGCTCATTTCAATCTCTGGTTTTATGCAGCACCCCAACTCACCTTTCCCCTTAAGCAAGCATAAGTTGGTTTTCTAAATTTGAGACCCTGTTCTGTTTTGTAATTCAGTTCCTATGTAGCCAAGTTTACATTCCGTGTGTTAGTGATATCTTATGATGTTTCTTTTTCTGTGAGACTTATTTCAGTTAGAATCATCGTACCTGAATCCACTCATTATGCTGCTACGGGCCTGATGACATAGATTTCATTGCTGAGTGATATTGCATTGTACGTAAGTACCACAACTTCTTTATCCATTTTTAACTTCTGCGATATTGAACTTGTACCGTAAATGAGTTTCTTGTAAACAGAGCCGTCCCAACCTTTTGGGTGGCTCTGTCTTTTTGATTTTAATTTCCCTAAGCTATAGGACCATAAGTGGAAGTGCCCTAGGCTCTGTTGCTTTGTTTTTTAGATGTTTCAGGAAACACCATACACTTCTCCCGAGTGGCTGTTGGCAAATTACATCCCGCCCATCAGCATAACAAGGCTCCCAGTTCTCCATGGCCTGTCCTGCCTTTCTGGATTTTACACTTTTTTCAGATGGCCCTTTTGACCGGGGGGAAGTGAGACTTCATTGTAGTGCAGATTTCCTTTGCAAGCTTGCTTGGTTGGCCAAAAAGGGCGTATGCGTTTTTTCCTGAATATATTCAGGAAAAAACGCATACGCCCTTTTTGGCCAAGTGCATCATTGTGGACCATCTGCCTCTTTTCCTATGCTTTAAATGCAATTCCAGTCTACCTCCTGAAATCGGTTTCCTGCAATTCTGCCCCGCTTTCAAGTCCTCTTGGCAGCCTTACTTCAGTATATTTTTGGACGATAGCTGTCATTTATAACTCTGCAGGTTTGTGAATTTCTGTGCCCCTGAGCTCCTTTCTTCAACTCGCTTTCTCGTGAGCTGGCCGCAACACCGCAGGATTGCTTCAGGCCCTAATCTGGTTCCGGCACGGCACGCTGAGCCTTTGGTTAATTCCTCTTCCTGGTGGGAAATGAGAGTTAAATTTGCCCGTCCAGACACCTCCAGCTAGTCTCTCATTGGTTCTCCCTATTCCTGTTCATCTTCCGCAGAAATTACAAACTGGGCCAAACAGGAGGTTAAAGGCACTGACTCTCCAAGTCGGGAGAGTGTTAGTAAAGCGTCTGGAATGTTGCACCCGAGTACCAGGGGACGAAAACTGACACATATTGGAACACGTCTCCCGATCACACGGTTGATCATACTCTGGGTTCCACATGCATGTTTTAGCTGAAGGAAGAATCCCTTAAACCTGGAGAGTTGAGACCCGTGGAATGGGTACCATGCAATATGACTTCAAAGGGTCTTCATTTGCTCACCGAACCTCTCCAGTCCTATCACTGCTACCTTTATGCCCCTGTACACACGCTTGATTCTCTTTCGGAGACATAGCAATCCATAGGTTTTAAGATACTTCCTAGTCAGGTACACTCTTAGGCATTTAATATGGGGTGTTGAGTCCATTTCGTTGAGCAAGGAGTAGCTCTTGTCTATTCCATATGTGGCTTAAGGAACTTTATCTGTGCTCATTTCAATCTCTGGTTTTATGCAGCACCCCAACTCACCTTTTCTCTTAAGCAAGCATAAGTTGGGTTTCTAAATTTGAGACCCTGTTCTGTTTTGTAATTCAGTTCCTGTGTAGCCAAGTTTACATTCCGTGTATTAGTGATATCTTATGATGTTTCTTTTTCTGTGTGACTTATTTCAGTTAGAATCATCATACCTGAATCCACTCATTATGCTGCTACGGGCCTGATGACATAGATTTCCTTGCTGAGTGATATTGCATTGTACGTAAGTACCACAACTTCTTTATCCATTTTTCACTTTCTGCGATATTGAACTTGTACCGTAAACCAGGTTCTTGTAAACAGAGCCGTCCCAACCTTTTGGGTGGCTCTGTCTTTTTGATTTTAATTTCCCTAAGCTATAGGACCATAAGTGGAAGTGCCCTAGGCTCTGTTGCTTTGTTTTTTAGATGTTTCAGGAAACACCATACACTTCTCCCGAGTGGCTGTTGGCAATTTACATCCCGCCCATCAGCATAACAAGGCTCCCAGTTCTCCATGGCCTGTCCTGCCTTTCTGGATTTTACACTTTTTTCAGATGGCCCTTTTGACCGGGGGGAAGTGAGACTTCATTGTAGTGCAGATTTCCTTTGCAAGCTTGCTTGGTTGGCCAAAAAGGGCGTGTGCGTTTTTTCCTGAATATATTCAGGAAAAAACGCATACGCCCTTTTTGGCCAAGTGCATCATTGTGGACGTTCTGCCTCTTTTCCTATGCTTTAAATGCAATTCCAGTCTACCTCCTGAAATCGGTTTCCTGCAATTCTGCCCCGCTTTCAAGTCCTCTTGGCAGCCTTACTTCAGTATATTTTTGGACGATAGCTGTCATTTATAACTCTGCAGGTTTGTGAATTACAGTGCCCCTAGCTCCTTTCTTCAACTCGCTTTCTCGTGAGCTGGCCGCAACAGCGCAGGATTGTTTCAGGCCCTAATCTGGTTCCGGCACGGCACGCTGAGCCTTTGGTTAATTCCTCTTCCTGGTGGGAAATGAGAGTTAAATTTGCCCGTCCAGACACCTCCATCTAGTCTGTCATTGGTTCTCCCAATTCCTGTTCATCTTCCGCAGAAATTGCAAACTGGGCCAAACAGGAGGTTAAAGGCACTGACTCTCCAAGTCGGGAGAGTGTTAGTAAAGCGTCTGGAATGTTGCACCCGAGTACCAGGGGACGAAAACTGACACATATTGGAACACGTCTCCCGATCACACGGTTGATCATACTCTGGGTTCCACATGCATGTTTTAGCTGAAGGAAGAATACCTTAAACCTGGAGAGTTGAGACCCGTGGAATGGGTACCATGCAATATGACTTCAAAGGGTCTTCATTTGCTCACCGAACCTCTCCAGTCCTATCACTGCTGCGTTTATGCCCCTGTACACACGCTTGATTCTCTTTCAGAGACATAGCAATCCATAGGTTTTAAGATACTTCCTAGTCAGGTACATTCTTAGGCGTTTAATATGGGGTGTTGAGTCCATTTCGTTGAGCAAGGAGTAGCTCTTGTCTATTCCATATTTGGCTTAAGGAACTTTATCTGTGCTCATTTCAATCTCTGGTTTTATGCAGCACCCCAACTCACCATTCCCCTTAAGCAAGCATAAGTTGGGTTTCTAAATTTGAGACCCTGTTCTGTTTTGTAATTCAGTTCCTGTGTAGCCAAGTTTACATTCCGTGTATTAGTGATATCTTATGATGTTTCTTTTTCTGTGTGACTTATTTCAGTTAGAATCATCATACCTGAATCCACTCATTATGCTGCTACGGGCCTGATGACATAGATTTCATTGCTGAGTGATACTGCATTGTACGTAAGTACCACAACTTCTTTATCAATTTTTCACTTTCTGCGGTATTGAACTTGTACCGTAAACCAGGTTCTTGTAAACAGAGCCGTCCCAACCTTTGGGGTGGCTGTGTCTTTTTGATTTTAATTTCCCTGAGCTATAGGACCATAAGTGGAAGTGCCCTAGGCTCTGTTGCTTTGTTTTTTAGATGTTTCAGGAAACACCATACACTTCTCCCGAGTGGCTGTTGGCAATTTACATCCCGCCCATCAGCATAACAAGGCTCCCAGTTCTCCATGGCCTGTCCTGCCTTTCTGGATTTTACACATTTTTCAGATGGCCCTTTTGACCGGGGGGAAGTGAGATTTCATTGTAGTGCAGATTTCCTTTGCAAGCTTGCTTGGTTGGCCAAAAAGGGCGTATGCGTTTTTTCCTGAATATATTCAGGAAAAACCGCATACGCCCTTTTTGGCCAAGTGCATCATTGTGGACGTTCTGCCCCTTTTCCTATGCTTTAAATGCAATTCCAGTCTACCTCCTGAAATCGGTTTCCTGCAATTCTGCCCCGCTTTCAAGTCCTCTTGGCAGCCTTACTTCAGTATATTTTTGGACGCTAGCTGTCATTTATAACTCTGCAGGTTTGTGAATTTCTGTGCCCCTGAGCTCCTTTCTTCAACTCGCTTTCTCGTGAGCTGGTCGCAACACTGCAGGATGGCTTCAGGCCCTAACCTGGTTCCGGCACGGCACGCTGAGCCTTTGGTTAATTCCTCTTCCTGGTGGGAAATGAGAGTTAAATTTGCCCGTCCAGACACCTCCAGCTAGTCTCTCATTGGTCCTCCTTATTCCTGTTCATCTTCTGCAGAAATTGCAAACTGGGCCAAACAGGAGGTTAAAGGCACTGACTCTCCAAGTCGGGAGAGTGTTAGTAAAGCGTCTGGAATGTTGCACCCGAGTACAAGAGGATGAAAACTGAGACATATTTGAACACGTCTCCCGATCACACGGTTGATCATACTCTGGGTTCCACATGCATGTTTTAGCTGAAGGACGAATCCCTTAAACCTGGAGAGGTGAGACCTGTGGAATGGGTACCATGCAATATGACTTCAAAGGGTCTTCATTTGCTCACCGAACCTCTCCAATCCTATCACTGCTGTGTTTATGCCCCTGTACACACGCTTGATTCTCTTTCGGAGACATAGCATTCCGTAGGTTTTAAGCTACTTACTAGTCAGGTACATTCTTAGGCGTTTAATATGTGGTGATGAGTCCGTTTCGTTGAGCAAGGAGTAGCTGTTGTCTATTCCATATTTGGCTTAAGGAACTTTATCTGTGCTCATTTCAATCTCTGGTTTTATGCAGCACCCCAACTCACCTTTCCTCTTAAGCAAGCATAAGTTGGTTTTCTAAATTTGAGACCCTGTTCTATTTTGGAATTCAGTTCCTGTGTAGCCAAGTTTACATTCCATGTATTAGTGATACCTTATGATGTTTCTTTTTCTGTGTGACTTATTTCAGTTAGATTCATCGTACTTAGTCCACTCATTATGCTGCTACGGGCCTGATGACATAGATTTCATTGCTGAGTGATATTGCATTGTACGTAAGTACCACAACTTCTTTATCCATTTTTCACTTTCTGCGATATTGAACTTGTACCGTATATGAGGTTCTTGTAAACAGAGCCATCCCAAACTTTGGGGTGGCTGTGTCTTTTTGATTTTAATTGCCCTAAACTATAGTACCATAAGTGGAATTGCCCTAGGCTCTGTTGCTTTGTTTTTTAGATGTTTCAGGAAACACCATACACTTCTCCCGAGTGGCTGTTGGCAATTTACATCCTGCCCATCAGCATAAGATGGCTCCCAGTTCTCCATGGCCTGTCATGCCTTTATGGATTTTACACTTTTTTCAGATGGCCCTTTTGACCAGGGGAATTGAGACTTCATTGTAGTGCAGATTTCCTTTGCAAGCTTGCTTGGTTGGCCAAAAAGGGCGTATGCGTTTTTTCCTGAATATATTCAGGAAAAAACACATACGCCCTTTTTAGGTAAGTCAGGTTTTTGAATTGCAGTGGCCCTTAGCTCCATTTTTCAGCTCTTAGTTTTGTGATCTTGCCCCATAACCACAGGATTCCTTGAAGCCCTATTCTTCTTCTGGGGCACCTTGCTGTGCCTTTGGTTCATTCTTCTTACTGATGTGAAATTAGAGTGACATGTGCCCATTGAAACCGCTACAGCTAGTTTCTCACTGGTTCCCCCTATTCCCATTCATCCTCCGCACTAACTGAAGACTGTGCGATACCAGAACTTAAAGGCATTGACTCTCCATGTGGGGATGTTGTTAGTAAAGCGGCTGGAATGTCGATCCGGAGCCCCAGGAGAGGAAAAATGTGGTGCGTTTTAGAAACCTTTCCCGATCAGTCGCTGGGTTTCCCAAGCATGGTTTAGCTGTAGGAAGATTCCCTTCAACCTGGAGTGTTGGGACCCTTGGAATGAGTAGCATGAAGTATTGCATTAAACTTTCGGCAGTTGCTCACCGAAGCTCACCAATCCTCTCAGCCCCAAGTGTCCAGCCTTATGTCTTATCCAGCTGTGGGTTTATATGTGGTCAATCCAGGTTGCATCACAGCCCCTGAGCGAATTTTGTAAGAATTTTTCTCTCTTTCATTGTTTCTGCGTTTTGTTTTTAACATTTATTTCTATAATGGGGTTTAGCTCATTTTCACTGCTGTGTTTGTGCCGCTCTGCACACACTTGATTCCCTTATGGAGATAGATCAATACATGGGTTTTAAGATTCTTATTACTCAGATATATTTCTCTGCGGTGTATAGGGTGTGTTGAGGCCAGTTCATTGAGCAAGGTGTAGATCTTGTCTAATACCTATTTGGTCTCTTGAACGGTATCTGTGCTCATTTCAAACTCTGGTTTTATGCATCACCCCACCTCTCCTTTCCCCTTAAGCTGACATAAGTGTGTTTTCTAAATGTGAGACACTGTTCTGTTCTGTAATTCATTTCTTGTGCAGCCATATTTACCCTCCCTCTATAAGTGATATCTTATGATATGTTTCTTTTTCTGTTTGACTTATTTCAAGTAGTATTATCGGACCTAAATCCACTCTTTATCCTTCTACTAGCCTTATTACATTGATTTCATGGTGAAGAGATATTCCATTGTACATAAGTACCACATCTTCTTTATCCATTGTTCTCTTTCCTGGGATATTTAAGGTGTACTGAAGTTGAGGTTCTTGTAAACAGAGTAGCCCTAAACTGTGGTGTGCTTGTGTCTTGTTGATTTTTAGACTTCCCTAGATATACTCCCATGATTGGAAGTGTCCTATGCTCTGTAGCTCTGTTTTTAGATGATTTAGGAACCACCATACACTTCTCCAGAGTGGCTCTCGGCAGTTCACACACTGCCCATCAGCGTATAAAGGCTCCCTGTTCTCCATGGCCTGTCCTGCATTTCTGGTTTTTACAACTTTTTAGGATGGCCCTTTTGACCGGTGGGAAATGAGACTTCTTTGTTGTGCACATTTGCATTGCTTGCTTGCTTCGTTGCCCATAAAGTGCGTATGCGTTTTTTCCTGGATATAATCAGGAAAAATCGCATACGCCCTTTTGGGCCAACTGCATCATTGTCGAAATTCTGCCGCTTTTCATGTGCGTTAAAGACGAGTCCAATCTATCTCTTGAAATCTGTTTCTTGCAATTCTGTCTTGCATTCAGATCCTCTTCTTTGCCTTACCTCAACATATTTTTGGACGTTAGTTTTCATTTATAACTCTGCAGGTTTGTGAATTGCAGTGACCCTGAGCTCCATGTTTTAAGTTGCTCTTTTGTGAGCTGGCCTCAAACCCGCAGGATTGCTTCAGGCCCTATTTTGGCTCCGGCGAGGCAGGCTGAGCCTTTTTTTAATTCTTATTCTTAATGGGAAATTAGAGTGATATGTGCCCGTCCAAACCCCTACAACTCTTCTCTCATTGGTTCCCCCTCTTCCCGTTCATCCTCCTCACAATTTGCAAAATGTGTGAAACAGAAGTTTAAATGTGCTGATTCTCCAAGTGGGGAGCTTCTAAGTAACGTGGCTGGAATGGTGAACAGGAGCACCAGGAGAGGATAAATGAGGTGCATCACATGGTGTACAGTCCTCTGGGTTTTCCATGCATGTTTTAGCTGTAGGAAGATCCCTTGAACCTGCAGATTTGGGACCCATTGAATGGGTACCAGGTAGTATTACTTTAAAGGGTGTGCATTTCCTCACCCAACCTCACATTTCTCTTAGCGCAAACAGTTTCCAGCCTTATGTCTCATCCTGCTGTGGGTCTAGATGTGTTCAATCCATGTTGCATCACCGTCCCTGAGGAAAAGTTGTAAGAGGTTTTCTCTGTCTCTCTGTCGTTTATTTTTTTCAATTTATTACTATATTGGTTACAGCTGATTTTCAAAGCTCTGTTTCTTGCTGCTGTACATCCACTTGATTCACGTACAGAGAGACATCAATAAATTCTTTTTCAGATTCTTACCAGTCGTATATATTCTTTTCCGGTGACTTGAGTGTGCTGAGTGCAGTTCTTTTAGCTACCGTGTAGGCCTTGTTGATTATCAGTTTGGTATTTGGAATGGTATCTTTGCTAATTTCAACCTCCTGGATGATGCCTCACCCCTCCCCACCTTTCCCGTTTAGCAGCCTTATGCGTGTTTTCTACATATTTGACTATGGTTTTGTTTTGTAATTTATTTCATGTGTAGCCATTTTGGATTCCACCTTTAAGTGATATCTTATGATATGTGTCTTTTTCTTTTTGAATTCTGTCACTTAGAATGATCATACGTAACTCCTCCGGAGTTGTTACAGCTGGCCATATTTCATTGATTTCCAGGCTGAATAATATTCCACTCTACCTAAGTACCACATCTCTATCCATTTTTTCCCTCCAGAGACATTTAAGTTATATCCTAGTCGAGGATCTTTTAAACAGAGAGGGGGTAAACATTGGGGTGCCTGTGTCCTCTCGAGTTTTGTTTTTCCCAAGATATACGCCCATGAGTGCAAGTGCCCTATGCTCTGTAGCTCATTGTTTAGATGCTTTAGTAAACACAATACACTTCTCCAGAATGGCCGTTGGCAATATACATTTCCACTATAAGTCTCACAGGGCTCCCTCTTCTCCTTGCCCTGTCCTGCATTTCTGTTGTTTACGCTTTATGAGGATGGCTCTTCTGACTGATGCAAAGTGATGTCTTTTGTAGTATTGACTTCCAGTGCCCACCTGTTTGGGTGGCTAAAAAGGTGTACGCTCTTTTCTTGAATATATACACAAAAAAACGCATACACCCTTTTTGGCCAACTGCAATGTTGGCAATGTTCAGCTCCTTTTCTTGTGCTTAATGGCGAGTCCTTTCTACCTCCTCAAATCCCTTTCCTGCCATTCTCCCTTGCTTACAAGTCCTTTTCTCTGACTTTCCTCAAGACATTTTTCAGTGATGGATATTTTCAACTCTGCAGTTTTGTGAATTTTACTGCCCCTGAGTTCTATTGTTCAACTTGTGTTTATGGGAACTGGCCACAAAGCAGCGGGATTTCCTCAAGCCCTATACTGTTTCCATGGGCAACCCTAGCCTTTGGTCAATTCGTCTTCCTGATTGGAAATTAGAGTGACATGTGCCTGTCTGAACACGTAGGACTTGTCTCTCATTGTTCCTCATCCTTCCGCTTCATCCTCTGGACAAATTCCAAACTGTACACAACAGGATGTTGACAGTGCTGACATCTCCAAGTGGGGAGACTGTTAGTAAAGACGCTGGAGGGGTGAACCCGAGCACCAGGAGATGAGGAGATGAGATGCCTTTTCCAAACTCTTCCCGATCAGACGGTATACCATCCTCTGGGTGTGACAGACATGTTTTAGCAGTAGGAAGAGTCCCATTCATGTAAGGAGAACACCAGGGCTTTTTCAAAATCAGTGTCTCCCCGAAACCCAAACTGGGGAATTTTTTAAGCTACGGCTACACATATGTTCATTAAGGGCCTTGGGAAGTAGGCAGAGTCCAAACTTTAGATGATTGAAGTCTTCAGGGTCAGAAGCACTCACCACCAGCTTCCCTTAGGTTACACTTTAACTGTCATTGATAGATGATGTCAATAAAAATATCTATTCTTTTTCAGATTATTTCCCCTTATAGGTTATTGCAAAATGTTGAGTGTAGTTCCCTGTGCTATACAGTAGTTCCTTGTTGATGATCTATTTTATACATAGCAGTGTGTATGTGTTCATCCCAAACTGTTAATTTATCCCTCCTCCCACCTTTCCCCTTTGGTAATAATAAATTATAAGATTTTATACTTCTCAGAAATGGGGGAGCTGAAAGAGAGGTATCATTTTCAATGGAAAAGCATTTAAAACAAGATTGAAGGTTTAACCAAGATTATTAGATGTACATCCTTGGAAAGAAATCACTTCATTTCTCTAATATTGAGCTGACAAATAAGGCAAACCTTTTCACTGAACTTGCTTATAATAAAGTGATGGAAATATCCAATGGAAGTGTTAGAAACATCTTATTTTACCCGAGCCTTATACACTGTTCTATGTTAACTACACTTTGGCTCACACATCTGTTCATTGAGGTTACAATAGTCTCAATTTCTGTTACTGATCCTCCAGAGTGGACCCCAACAAGTGTCCCCCTGCCCAGTGTCATTGGGGCCAACAGATCGAGACTGAGTTTGGTTCACAAGCAAAGGAAACTTTATATTTTGATCAGAGAATGGAGAGGTGAGAGCATGTACTACCCCGTGGGCTGTGGGCTGGGCTGCTGTGTAGAGATCCTGTCAGAGTCAGTGGGAGGGAGGGAGTGGAGCTCTCGAGGGCCGGGTTGACTGTAGCTCAGGCTCTATATCGCGGAGTCTGCACTGGGCCCCAGGAGCTGAGGTGTCGACCCAGTCATTCTGCACTAGGAAATCTGGTCTGAAGTGCCGGGTGTGGAACCTCTGCATGCGGGACCCTAGGAGCACGTGAAATTAGACAAAGCACAAAGGATAAAAAAGGTTAGACTTGACTTTATTGCCCAGATTCTATTTTTATCTCCCAGGGATTTTTAATGGGCTTTGCTGGGGACAAACCCCCCCTCTGCCTTTTGTCCCGTTCCTCATTCTTGGAGTGCTGAGGGTGCAGACCCTTCTTCTGTAACTGCTGAGTGCTGAGTTGGGAGCCCTCATACCCTGGGGCGAGGGTCAGAGCTTCTCCCCAGCAGCCTCCAGGTGACGTTGATTGTCCCCAGGCCCCCTGCCTCCCTGCTCGTCCACCTGAGCACCAGCATTGGAAGTGTTATAGATTCTAATGACCTTTAAGGGTCCAGGAAAGAGATGTGCAGAGACGCTGTGGGGGCCGGTTTCACCCCGCCCCACATTTGTTCGGCCACCTTAGGCCGACCGTTTCTGCCAGCCTAGATGCTCTGACCAGTAGTCTGCGCTTTCTTCAATTAGGCCCCTGAATTAACGTACAAACAGCACCAGGTGTCAGAGCCCTGCCCGCTCAACTCCCAGACAGTCCAGGGTCAGTGGTGATCAAGGACCGTGATGGCCACTGAGTCAACAGCCTTTTGAAGTAAACAAGAGTCCAGCCGGTCTTACTGGCCACCATCATCACGGTGTCTGTAGGCTTTTCTATGGTGACAGTGTGATATACGGTTCCCCCGCCAAGATTATTAGCTCCCCTCTGGGTGCAGTAAGTCCTGCAAGCAGTAGTCTACTCTTTTGGGACACACTCTTGTTGTTTTATGAGAGAAACTCCAGGTCAAGTGATGTTCACACGAGTCGTCATGGTTTCCTGTTGCCCCCGGTTATCTCTCTGGATGTTGGAGTTGGAGGGCCTCCTCACTCGAGGTCGGTGTGCCCACGGAGCGAACCCTGCAACTTCAGGGCATGGTTGGTGGTTAGGATCACCACGTGGGGTCCTTTTCCCTTAGGAGGGAGGTGGCCTTTTGGGCTGCTGATTTCCAGGTTTTTAGATACCGCCAGTATCTTGGCCAGATGTGGCAGTGGGCCTAGCCCCTTGGTGACCATAGTTTATCCTACCTGGATGGCATTCTTGCATTGTTCCATTTCAAGTGGTCCCAGGTTTTGCACTAATTCTCCAATGGCGATTCACCTTTCACCGGGAATGTAAAGGTCAAAGGGTTTAGCTAAATTAGGGAGTTCCAGGGCAAGGGTCTGAATTGACTGCTCTTTCCATTCTTGAAAGGCCACTTGTGGATTCTATTCAAAAGGATCATCATCTTTTCCTTTCAGTGTTTCATATAGAGGCCCAGCTAGTAGACTGTAGTTAGGGATCCAGAAGCAGCAAACCCTGGCCTCCCCAGGAACCCCTAAGCTGTCTTCTAGTTTTAGAAAGGGGTAAGGCTGAAAATGGTTTCTTCCCTTTCCTGGGATGGACTTCTCCAACCTTCTGTGAGAATGAAGCCCAGGCAGGTCACGGCAGTCTGTGATATTTGAGCTTTTTCTTGGACAACTTCTATCCTTTATTGGCTTGGTAGTTCAGAGGCCTCCTTAGTAGGGCTGGCGATCAGAATGTCGTCTGCATATTGAAGGAGGGTTTCCTTTTCCAGAGGTAGAACTTTTAGGTCTTCAGCTAAGCTTTCCCCAAAGATGGTGTGGGAATTTTTGCACCCTTGGGGCCAGACGGCCCGGAAGTATTGTTTTAGTTGTATGTTGAGTCCTGCCACTCACAAGCCAAAATTTCTTGTGACTCTGGGACTAATGGAATACAAAAGAAGGCATCATTGAAGACTAATACAGAATACCATGTCCTGGTGGTTGGTAGAATGACCAGCAGGGTGTAGGAATTAGGAGCAACTGGAGGTATATCCTCGGTGGCTTCACTGACTGTCCTGACATCCTTTACCAGGTCCCCAGCAGCCCATGGGGCTCTCGTGGTCAGACCAATCCCAGAATATGGAGCTCACCTGGGCAGGTACCCCACCCCCACCCCAGCCCACAGGGCTCTCGTGGTCAGGCCCCTCCCAGGATACAGAGCTACCCTTGCAGGTACCGTGGCAGGGCTGGGCACACAGGAACCGTGCACATAGCCCTCATTGCAGAGCACCCCCAGCTCACCTGTCGCTCAGAGCTGACACAGAGCACCTCAGAGCAGGACTTGAACTAACAAACAGCAGCTGCGACAGGTCTGTGACCCTGGGCATCACTCCGTGAGGCCTCCCTCCACCTGGTCTTCCAGAGACTTCCACTGCACCCGGGGCACCAGGCCTCTGTCTCCAACCACCACCCACCCCTCCTCTCCCTGACTCCTGGGTTCCTCTCATTAGGAGAGGGTTTTCTTGAAGTTGTCTCCCACTCATGGGCCAGATAAAATGATTAGAAAACAAGCCAAAGCTGCAGCCCCTTGTCTATCCTGACTCTCAGGAGCCCACACCTGTTCCTTGGACCTGGCCGGTTCAGCAAGTTCCGTTTTCTGCAACTGTGAGCCCCTGAGGGGTGATGATTGGCTGACCTGGGCAGCCTTACCGTGCCGGCCAGCCCTCCCCAGGTGTGCCTGGGTTGAGATCACTATAAATACCACTCCAGGCAGCAAGAGCCCCTGCAGCCGTGCCTGACGCCATTTTCTCTGCCCTGTCAGCAGTCTCGGGGCTGGGCTGGTGGGAGGGAGTGAGAGGCCACGGCTTTGTGGGTGGCCCAGTGTGAGTGGGGCTCTGCTGGACTTTCTGCAGCAGTTGCCAGGCTGCCACCTGCTAAAGAAGAAGATGTGTCACCCATACCTGCTGCTGGAATTTCTCCCTGGGCAGAGGTGAGGAAGGAAAAAAGCAGTGGGGGCAGGGACAGGACGGGTATCTCAGGCAGGGAAATGGAAATCTTCCAGAAGAGCACCCAGGGCCAGGACCATCCTGGCTGGCCTGCAGGCACCAAGTCGGCCGGCATGCTGTCACTCGTGTGGCTCTATGGCCCTCCCTCTAGGCTTTCAAGTCCTTGTATATATTCAGGTGTTTTACCTGGGATGGGTGGGAATAGTTCAGCAGCAACTGGCCTGGGGCTCAGCTCACGTTTACTCACAGATGCCTCGGCACGGTGCCCCAGCTTTGCAATGAGGACGCTTGTTGCGTGGGGGCTGCTGGCTGAATGGGAGACGATTCCCCACCACTGACCAACTTCAGAATTGTTTACAACTGGAGCAAGTGCCCTGATACGGTTTTCCTCTGTGGAACTGGTGGGTTCTGTGTTTTTTTTCTCTTTTTCGTTTTGGGTTCAAGGTAGATTTTATTCCTCTTTTTTGTATTTACAGATATAAGCATGGAAATAATTTATTCATATAAATACATGTATGTGAAGGGAATAATTGTTTTTTCTATTTTTTAAATTTTATTTCTTTTTAATTTTGAATTTTATTTTATATTTTTATACAGCAGGTTCTTATTGGTTATCTATTTTATACATATAAATGTATACATGCCAATCCCAGTCTCTCAACTCCTCCCACCACCCCCCCCAACAGCTTTCCCCCCTTGTTGTCCATACGTTTGTTGTCTACATCTGTTGCTCTATTTATGCCTTGCAAAATGGTTAATCTGTACAGGTTTTCTAGGTTCCACATATATGCATGAATATACAAGATTTGTTTTTCTCCTTCTGACTTACTTCACTCTGTATGACAGTCTCTAGATGCATCGACGTCTCTACAAATGACCCAATTTCATTCCTTTTCATGGCTTAGTAATATTCCATTTTATATATGTACCACGGCTTTATGCATTCGTCTGTCTGTGGGCATTTAGGTTGCTTCCATTACCTCGATATTGTAAATAGTGATGCAATGAACATTGTGGTGAATGTCTCTTTTTGATTTATGGTTTTGTCTGGGTATATGTCCAGTACTGGGATTGCTGTATCATATGGTAATTCTATTGTTAGTTTCTTAAGAAATTCCATATTGTTCTCCATAGTGACTGTATCAATTTATATTCCCAACAATAGTGGAAGAGGGTTCCTTTTCTCCACACCCTTTCCAGCATTTTTTGCTTGTAGATTTTCTATGATGCCTATTCTACCAGGTGTGAGGTGATACCTCATTGTTGAATCCATTTCGTGGAGCAAGGGGTAGGTCTTGTCTATTCCATATTTGGCTTATGGAACGGTATCTGTGCTAATTTCAAACTCTGGTTTAATGCAGCACCCCAACTCACCTTCCCCCTTAAGCAAGCATAAGTTAGTTTTCTAAACTTGAGACCCTGTTCTGTTTTGTAATTCAGTTCCTGTGTAGCCAAGTTCACATTCCGTGTATTAGTGATACCTTATGATGTTTCTTTTTCTGTGTGACTTATTTCACTTAGAATCATCGTGCCTCAATCCACTCATTATGCTGCTACGGGCCTGGTGACATAGATTTCATTGCTGAGTGGTATTCTGTTGTACATAAGTACCGCAACTTCTTTATCCATTATTTGCTCTCTGGGATATTTAACTTGTGCCGTAGAAGAGATTCCAGTAAAAAGAACCGTCCCAACCTTTGGGGTGGCTGTGTCTTTTTGATTTTAAATTAACTAAGCTATAGGACCATAAGTGGAAGTGCCCTAGGCTCTGTTGCTTTGGTTTTTAGATGTTTCAGGAAACACCATACACTTCTCCCGAGTGGCTGTTGGCAATTTACATCCCGCCCATCAGCATAACAAGGCTCCCAGTTCTCCATGGCCTGTCCTGCCTTTATGGAGTTTACACTTTTTTCAGATGGCCCTTTTGACCGGGGGGAAGTGAGACTTCATTGTAGTGCAGATTTCCTTTGCAAGCTTGCTTGGTTGGCCAAAAAGGGCGTATGCGTTTTTTCCTGAATATATTCAGGAAAAAACGCATACGCCCTTTTTGGCCAAGTGCATCATTGTGGACGTTCTGCCTCTTTTCCTATGCTTTAAATGCAATTCCAGTCTACCTCCTGAAATCGGTTTCCTGCAATTCTGCCCCTCTTTCAAGTCCTCTTGGCAGCCTTACTTCAGTATATTTTTGGACGATAGCTGTCATTTATAACTCGGCAGGTTTGTGAATTACAGTGCCCCTGAGCTCCTTTCTTCAACTCGCTTTCTCGTGAGCTGGCCGCAACACCGCAGGATGGCTTCAGGCCCTAATCTGGTTCCGGCACGGCACGCTGAGCCTTTGGTTAATTCCTCTTCCTGGTGGGAAATGAGAGTTAAATTTGCCCGTCCAGACACCTCCAGCTAGTCTGTCATTGGTTCTCCCTATTCCTGTTCATCTTCCGCAGAAATTGCAAACTGGGCCAAACAGGAGGTTAAAGGCACTGACTCTCCAAGTCGGGAGAGTGTTAGTAAAGCGTCTGGCATGTTGCACCCGAGTACCAGGGAACGAAAAGTGAGACACATTTGAACATGTTTCTCGATCACATGGTGGATCATACTCTGGGTTCCACATGCATGTTTTAGCTGAAGGAAGTATCCCTTAAACCTGGAGAGTTGAGACCCATGGAATGGGTACCATGCAATATGACTTCAAAGGTCTTCATTTGCTCACCGAACCTCACCAATCTTATGAGCCGCAAGTGTCCAGCCTTATGTGTCACCCAGCTCTGGGTGTAGATGTGGTAAATGCAGGTTGCATCAGAAGCCTTGAATGAATTACTTAAGTATTTCTCTCTATTTCACTGTCATTGTGTTTTGTTTAAGCAATTTATTTTTATTATGGGATTTACCTGATTTTCACTGCTTTATGCCGCTGTACACACTCTTGATTCTCTTACAGAGATATATAAATCCATAGGTTTTATGATTCTTACTAGTCAGGTATATTCCTAGGCGTTGAATATGGGGTGTTGAGTCCATTTCCTTGAGCAAGGAGTAGCTCTTGTCTATTCCATATTTGGCTTAAGGAACTTTATCTGTGCTCATTTCAATCTCTGGTTTTATGCAGCACCCCAACTCACCTTTCCCCTTAAGCAAGCATAAGTTGGTTTTCTAAATTTGAGACCCTGTTCTGTTTTGGAATTCAGTTCCTGTGTAGCCAAGTTTACATTCCGTGTATTAGTGATACCTTATGATGTTTCTTTTTCTGTGTGACTTATTTCAGTTAGATTCATCGTACTTAGTCCACTCATTATGCTGCTACGGGCCTGATGACATAGATTTCATTGCTGAGTGATATTGCATTGTACGTAAGTACCACAACTTCTTTATCCATTTTTCACTTTCTGCGATATTGAACTTGTACCGTATATGAGGTTCTTGTAAACAGAGCCGTCCCAAACTTTGGGGTGGCTGTGTCTTTTTGATTTTAATTGCCCTAAACTATAGTACCATAAGTGGAAGTGCCCTAGGCTCTGTTGCTTTGTTTTCTAGATGTTTCAGGAAACACCAAACACTTCTCCAGAGTGGCTGTTGGCAATTTACATCCTGCCCATCAGCATAAGATGGCTCCCAGTTCTCCATGGCCTGTCATGCCTTTCTGGATTTTACACTTTTTTCAGATGGCCCTTTTGACCAGGGGGAATTGAGACTTCATTGTAGTGCAGATTTCCTTTGCAAGCTTGCTTGGTTGGCCAAAAAGGGCGTATGCGTTTTTTCCTGAATATATTCAGGAAAAAAACACATACGCCCTTTTTGGGCAAGTCAGGTTTTTGAATTGCAGTGGCCCTTAGCTCCATTTTTCAGCTCTTAGTTTTG